>NC_050576.1:417698897-418010147 GCF_011100635.1 Trichosurus vulpecula | reverse complement strand
CAAATTAGGGAGCTAAAAGAAAATATGGAAAAAATGGAAAAAAGGGAGAAAAAATCCACTGATGAAATCAAGTCCCTAAAGAATAAGATTGGTGAAATGGCTACGGAGATTCAGAATCTAGAGAGAGAAAAGGACACCCTGAGAGGTGAAATCAACCAATTGAAAATGGAGGCCCAAAAGCAAAATGTAAACACTAACTCATTTAAAATTAGACTTGAGCAAGTGGAAGCTAATGAATCTATGAGGCATCAAGAAGTAATACAACAAAACGTAAAGAATGAAAAAATAGAAAAAAATGTGAAATATCTGATTGGCAAAACAACTGACCTGGAAAACAGATCCAGGAGAGACAATTTGAGAGTTATTGGTCTACCGGAAATCCACGATGAAAAAAGGAGCCTTGACAGTATCTTCGAAGAAATTATCAAAGACAACTGCCCAGAGGTCCTAGAACCAGAGGGCAAAATAGTCATTGAAAGAATTCACCGATCACCCCCTGAAAGAGATCCCAAACTGAAAACACCAAGAAATATTATAGCCAAATTTCAGAGCTATAAACTCAAGGAGAAAATACTGCAAGCAGACAAAAAGAAGCAATTCAAATATCGTGGAACTACAGTCAGGATCACGCAGGATCTCTCAGCTTCCACATTAAAAGACAGGAGAAATTGGAATATGATATTCCGAAGGGCAAAGGAGCTGGGACTACAACCAAGGATCAACTACCCAGCAAAACTAAGCATAATTTTCCAGGCAAGGCGATGGACATTCAATGAAATAAGGGAATTCCAGACCTTCCTGATGAAAAGGCCAGAACTCAATGGAAAATCTGATCTCCAAATACAAAACTCAAGAGAGACATAAAAAGGTAACCAGGGGGAAAAACCCCACAAACCTCATTAACCAATAAGCTTAGGTTGTTTATATCTTTATGTGGGATTATATCATCTTATGTAAGTTTTTTATGTATATATATATATATATATATATATATATATATACATATACATATATAAGTCATTCTTGTGAATGGTACAACTATTATGATAAATG
This sequence comes from Trichosurus vulpecula, assembly GCF_011100635.1. Taxonomy (NCBI): domain Eukaryota; kingdom Metazoa; phylum Chordata; class Mammalia; order Diprotodontia; family Phalangeridae; genus Trichosurus; species Trichosurus vulpecula. Next base: position 418,009,094 of record NC_050576.1, on the reverse strand, counting down.
AAAGGGATATACATAGGTTGTGAATGCCTGTATAAATTAACCGATGTAAAGATATAAAATATAAATAAGAGATATAAAGGGAGGGCTATGAGGGAAGTGGTAAGGAGGTAGTAGAAAAGGGTAAATTACACCAAAGGAAGTGGCAAAAAAACATATTATAGTAGAGGGAAAGAAGGGAGGGAGAAGAGCAGTATTTGAGCTTTACTGTCATCTGATCTAGTTCAAGAAGGGAATAACATACTCTGATAAGTTTAGAAATCTAACTTGTCCTACGGGAAGTGGGAGGGAAAGGGGGGAAAAAGGGAGGGGGGAGGGCAGAAGGAAGAGGAGAAGTAGCAAGTGGGTAACGGTAAGATAAGGGAGGGGAATAAAGAGGGAGGGTTAACTGAGGAAAGCGGCGGTCAAAAGCAAAACTTGGTTGAGGAGGAGAAGGGGAAAGGGAGAAATAAAAGCATAAACAGGGGGAATTAGGATGGAGAAAAAGACACAGATAGAAATCATAACCCTGAACGTGCAGGGGATGAACATTCTCACAAAACAGAAGCAGATAGCAGAATGTATTAAAAACCATAATCCTACAATATGCTGTTTACAAGAAACGCATCTGAAACAGGGGGATACACATAGGGTTAAGGTAAAAGGCTGGAGTAAAATATACTGTGCCTCAGCTAAAGTAAAAAAAGCAGGTGTAGCAATCCTAATCTCAGACAAAGCAAAAGTAAAGATAGATCTAATTAAAAGAGATAAGGAAGGACATTATATCCTGCTAAAAGGCACCTTAAACAATGAAGAAATATCATTGCTTAACATATATGCACCAAGTGGTAAGGCATACAAATTCTTAGAGGAGAGGTTAAGGGAGTTACAGGAAGAAATAGACAGCAAAACTATAATATTGGGAGACCTCAACCTCCCCCTTTCTGAACTTGATAAATCTAACCTCAAAATAAATAAGAAAAAAGTTAAGGAGGTAAACAGAATTTTAGAAAAGGCACATATGATAGACCTCTGGAGAAAACTGAATGGGGATAAAAAGGAATATACTTTCTTCTCAAAAGTACATGGCACATACTCAAAAATTGACCATGTACTAGGGCATAAAAACCTCACAATCCAGTGCAGAAAAGCAGAAGTAGTCAATGCATCCTTTTCAGATCATGATGCAATAAGAATCATTTTTAATAAAGTACCATGGAAAAATAAGCTAAAAACTAATTGGAAACTAAATAATTTAATTCTAAAGAGTGAGTGGGCCAAAGAACAAATCAGAGAAACAATTAATAATTTCATTCAAGAGAACGACAATAATGAAACAACATACCAAAACTTATGGGATGCAGCAAAAGCAGTTCTTAGGGGAAGTTTTATATCTCTAAATGCCTACATGAATAAAATAGGGAAAGAGGAGATCAATGATCTGGGCATACAGCTGAAAAAGCTAGAAAAAGAGCAAATTGAAAACCCCCAATTAAATACCAAATTAGAAATACTGAAATCAAAGGAGAGATTAATAAAATTGAAACCAAGAAAACTATTGAATTAATAAATAAAACAAAGAGTTGGTTTTATGAAAAAAACAATAAAATTGACAAACCTTTGGCCAATTTGATTAAAAAAAAGAAAGAAGAAAATCAAATTACCAGTATAAAAAATGAAAAGGGTGAGGTCACCTCTAATGAAGAGGAAATCAAAACAATAATTAGGAATTATTTTGCCCAACTGTATGCCCATAAATTTGACAACCTTAGAGATATGGATGAATATCTACAAAAACATAAACTGCCCAGACTAACAGAGAAGGAAGTGAAATTTCTTAAAGACCCCATATCAGAAAAAGAAATTGAGCAGGCCATCAATGAACTCCCTAGGAAAAAATCTCCAGGGCCATATTGTTTTACATGTGAATTCTATCAAACATTTGAAGAACAACTAATTCCAATACTTTGTAGACTATTTGGGAAAATAGGTGAAGAAGGAGTCCTATCAAATTCTTTTTATGACACAAATATGGTACTAATACCCAAACCAGGTAGAGTTAAAACAGAGAAAGAAAATTATAGACCAATTTCTCTAATGAATATTGATGCAAAAATTTCAAATAAAATATTAGCAAAAAGATTGCAGCAACTCATTACGAGAATAATACACTATGACCAGGTAGGATTTATTCCAGGAATGCAAGGCTGGTTCAACATTAGGAAAACTATTAGCATAATTGACCATATCAACAACAAAACTAGCAGAACCATATGATCATCTCAATAGACGCAGAAAAAGCCTTTGACAAAGTACAACACCCATTCCTATTAAAAACACCAGAAAGCATAGGAATAAGGGGAACCTTCCTCAAAATTATAAATAGCATCTACCTAAAACCATCAACAAGCATTATTTGTAATGGGGATAAACTAGATGCATTCCCAGTAAGATCAGGGGTGAAACAAGGATGTCCATTATCACCCCTATTATTCAATTTGGTACTAGAAACATTAGCTGTAGCAATAAGAGAAGAAAAAGAAATTGAAGGAATTAGAATAGGAAAAGAAGAAACTAAATTATCACTTTTTGCAGATGATATGATGATTTATCTAGAGAATCCTAGAGAATCAAGTAAAAAACTACTTGAAATAATAAACAACTTTAGCAAAGTTGCAGGATATAAAATAAACCCACATAAATCCTCAGCATTCCTATACATTACTGACAAAGCCCAACAGCAAGAGATAGAAAGAGAAATTCCATTCAAAGTTACTGAAGACACTATAAAATATTTGGGACTCTATTTGCCAAGACAAACCCAGGGCCTATATGAACATAACTATGAAACACTTTTCACGCGAATAAAATCAGATCTAAATAAATGGAGAAATATCAGTTGCTCATGGTTAGGCCGAGCTAATATAATAAAAATGACAATTCTACCTAAATTAATCTATCTATTCAGTGCCATACCAATCGAACTACCAAAAAAATTTTTTACTGAGCTGGACAAAATAATAACAAAATTCATTTGGAAAAACCAGAGGTCTAGAGTATCTAGGATATTAATGAAAAGACATGCTAGAGATGGTGGCTTAGCCACACCAGATATTAAACTGTACTACACAGCAGCAGTCATCAAAACTGCCTGGTACTGGTTAAGAAACAGGGGTGTGGATCAGTGGAATAGGATAGGTACACAAGTAGGTGAAATCAACAAGTTTAGCAATCTACTCTTTGATAAACCCAAAGAGGCCAGTTTCTGGGCTAATAATTCACTATTTCACAAAAACTGTTGGGAAAATTGGAAAATGGTAGGGCAAAAACTGGGCATAGACCAATATCTTACACCATATACCAAAATAAAGTCAAAATGGGTTCATGATTTAGGAGTAAAAGTTGATACTCTAAGTAATTTGGGAAAGCAAGGAATAGTTTACTTATCAGATTTGTGGAAAAGTAAAGAAATCATGACCCAACAAGAGATAGAGAGCATTACAAAATGCAAAATGGATAATTTTGATTATGTCAAATTGAAATGTTTTTGTACAAAAAAAGCCAATGCAACAAGAATTAGGAGGGAAGCAGAAAATTGGGAGAAAATCTTTGCAACTAGTATCTCTGATAAAGGACTCATCTCTAAAATATACAGGGAGCTGAGCCAAATATATAGGAATACAAGCCATTCCCCAATTGAGAAATGGTCAAAGAATATGAACAGGCATTTTTCAGAGAAAGAAATTAAAGCTATCTACAGGCATATGGAAAAATGCTCTGGATCGCTGCTGATTAGAGAAATGCAAATCAAAACAACTCTTAGATACCACATCTCTCCTGTCAGATTGGCTAAAATAACAAATCAGGAGAATGATAAATGCCTGGATGTGGGGAAATTGGAACATTGTTGCATTGCTGGTGGAGTTGTGAGCTGATCCAGCCATTTTGGAGGGCGGTTTGGAACTATGCCCAAAGGGCTATAGAAATGTTCATACCCTTTGACCCAGCAATACCACTTCTAGGGTTGTATCCCAAAGAAATCACGCAAGCGGGAAAAGGCCCCATATGTACAAGAATATTTATAGCAGCTCTCTTTGTGGTAGCCAAGAATTGGAAATCAAAGGGATGCCCATCAATTGGGGAATGGCTGAACAAGCTGTGGTATATGAAGGTGATGGAATACTATTGTGCCATAAGAAATGGGGATGATGCAGACTTCATAACAACCTGGAAAAACCTACACGACATAATGCTGAGTGAGCGGAGCAGAGCCAGGAGAACGTTGTGCACAGCCACAGATATATGGATTCCGTGAGGACCAACCCTGACATACTGCACTTTTCTCAGCAACCTAAGGGGCAAGGACAACTCCAGGGGACTCACGATGGAGAATGCTATCTTCATCGAGACAAAGAACTGCGAAGTTTGAATACAGACTGAGGCACACTACATGCTCGCCTTTTCTGCTTCTCTTTTGTTTTTTTTTTTGTTTTGTTTTTTTGGTTCTGTTTCTTCTTTCTCATGATTCATTCCATTGGTCAAAATTCTTCTCCACGACTTGACTAGTGCATAAATTAATTCAATGCGAAGTTATACATGACAGTTATATGAGACTTCATACCGTCTTGGGGAGGGAGGGGGGAGGGAGGGGAGAAAAACTGGAACTCAAAACTATGTAGAACCGTGTGTGGTAAACTAAAAATAAATAAAGAAATTTATTTAAAAAAAAACAAAACATTGTTGTCCTCTTCCGAGTTTGTGTTTTGTTCTTCCTTGTTGCCATAGTAGCTTTCTATGATCAAGGCTCTTTCTGTTTTTTATTCATTTTTTCAGCCTATTTCATGACTTTTAAAGTTGAACTCTGCTCCTAGGGCAAAGGGGGCTCTGTCTAAAGCTTCTTATGCTGGGGCCAAGGTTCTGGTCACTGATTTTTCATGGTGGGCTTGCAGTTGCTAGTGGCTTGCCCACTGTGCTGGATGTGACCTGGCCTAGTCACACTTTTTTGTTGGGGTTCTGGAGCTCACAATTTTCCTTCTTTCCTGGTACTGGAGGCCTCACAGCTGGCCTGCTGAGTCAAGACCAAGGGTCCTCAGTCACTGATTTTTTGCTATGGCTAAGAGCCTCAGCTGGCTTGCCTGACATCGTCTGAGCTGGGCAGTGCTCCCCTTTGATTCAAATGATAGACCTTTCCTGAAGTCCTTCCAAGTTATATTAAGCCAAAAAATTGCTCCACTCTGTCGTTTTTGTGGATTATGTTGCTCCAGAATCCATTGTCTTTATTTAACATTGTTTTTGAGGGAAATGGGAACAACTCAGTCAACTTCCTGTCTTCTCTCCACAGTCTTGGCTCCACTCCCATTATCACTTTCCTTAAAGCAATAATGGGGAGAGAACCATAACTAAACTCTCCTTCTTTCAACACCACCTAGCCCTACCATTGGTTTTTCTTCCAAGTGGGCTCCAGACTAGCCTCCACTCCTGTGTTATGGATTTCTCTTTCCAAAATCCAAAATTGTTTTGTTGTCTCTGTGACTCTGGGATTTGATTTGTTTGGAGAAAATTGTTGGGAGACTTTAGCCATCTTGGCTCGTACCCTTCTTTTAAAATCACAGGGTACTCTCTTGACCAAAATTCAATCAGTCAAACTAGACAAAAGACTGATGGTTCTCACTTGACTAAGAACAATTATTCTGAGTATGGTTGTATGGGGGCAGCTAAGTGTTGCGATGAATAGAGTGCCATGCCTGGAGACACGAAGACTTATCTTTTCATTTTTGAATCTGACCTCAAACAATCACTAGCTGTGTGACCCTATACAAGTCACTTAACTCTACTTGCCTCAGTTTCCTCATTTGAAAAAGAAATGGCTCCAATATCTTTGCCAAAAAAAACCCCAAATGAGGTTACAAAGTGTCAGACATGACTGAAAAACAACTGAACAAAAACAACATAGGTATACCCAGAAGACTCAAATTATACTGTTGTATCCCTCATTCAAAGGAGTCAGAAGGTAATGCAGTATCAGTTGATAAGTCTCAAGGATAGGTAAGCAGGAAACCTCCTTATAACTCATGAATGACATTAAACAAGTTATGCACACAGAAATTCCACAAAGTAAAGGGGGAGTTCTACAAAATGCTATTTATGACAAAAATGTGGTTTTGTCACCTATCCCAAGGAGAGCAAAAATGAGGAAATAAAATTGAAGGGCAATTTCTTTAATGAATATCGATGCAACAAAAAAAATAATAAAATACTAGCAAGGAGATTACAGTAATATATCACAAAGATATATAGTTTAAACAGTTGAGAGTTATACCAGGAATCCAGGGCTAGTTCAAAGAAAACCATCAGCATAATTTACCATATTAGTAACAAAAAGAACAAATGGTTATTTCAATAGCTGGAGAAAAAGCCATCAAGAAAATACAATACCCATTCCTATTAAAAACACTAGAAAGCATAGGAATCAGTGAAGTCTTTCTTCAAATAATAAGTATTATCTATCTAAAACCAAGAGCAAGTATGATCTTCAATGGGAATAAACTTGGAACTTTCCCAATCAAATCAGGGGTGAATCAAGGGTGTCTATGATTATCATTATTAATCAATATTGTACTAAAAAGGTAGCTACAGCAATAAGAAAAAGTAATTGCAGGAATGAAAATAGATAATGAAGATCTTTGAAGATGATATGATGATACATTCAGAGAACCCTAGAGAATTAACTTTAAAAAAGCACAACTAGCTGAAACAGTTAACAACTTTAGCAAAGTCTCAGGTTAGAAAATGAAACCACATAAATAATCAGCGTTTCTAAATACTACCAACAAAACTCAACAAGAAAAGATAGAAAGAGAAATTCCATTTCAAGTAATGTAAAATTCTCAAGAATCTACCTGCCAAGATGAATCCAGGGAATATATGAACAAAATAATTGCAGAGATCTTAGTAACTGGAAAAATATTAATTGATCACAGGTAGACTGAGACAATATAGTAAAAATGACAATTCTATTTAAATTAATTTACTTATTCAGTGCCAATCTTATCAAACTACCAAAGTTTGGCATGAACTACTAAAGTTTTCTTCCTAACCTTGAAAACCTGGAAGAACAAAATTTCAATAATATCAAGGGAATTAATGGGGAAAAAGTGTAAAAGGAGAATGCCTATGAGTATCAGATTTCAAATTTATATTACAAAGTGGTAATCAATTAAAAAGTCTGATAATGGCTAAGAAACAGAGTGCTAAATCAGTGGAATAGATTAAGTACAAAATACACCTTAGTGAAAGACCATAGTAATCTATTGTTGGATAAACCCAAAAGTTGGAGGGTAAGAATTCACCATTTGACAATAATTGCTAGGAAAACTGAAAAAGAGTTTAGCAGAAAGTCGGCTGAGACAAGCATCTCACGCCAAATAGCAATATAAGGTCAAAATGGATGAATAAGACATAAAGTGTGATATCATAAGTAAATTAGGGGTGCATGGGAAAATGTACCTGTCAGATCTATGGATAAGGAAGAGTTTATGACTAAGAGAGAGAGAAGATTATGAGAAGTAAAATGGATGATTTTGATTTCATGAAAATTAAAGGCTTTTGCACAAATTTAATGAAGCCACAGTTAGAAGGAAAATAGGAAACTGGGAAAACATTTTATAGCAATTTTCCCTAATAAAAGCCTCATTTATTAGATATATGGGAAACTGACCTAAATATGTAAAAATAAGAACCTTTGTCCAGTTGGTAAAAGATCAAAGGATAGAAACAGTAAACTTTCAGAAGAATACATCAATGCTATCAATATCCATATGAATAAATACTCTAAAGTACAAATGATTAGAGAATTTCAAATTAAAACAACTCTGAGATGACACCTCCAATCTATCAGATTGGCTAATATGACACAGACGGAAAATGACAAATGCTAGAGGCAATGTTGAAAAATTGGTACACAAGTGAAATGTTAGTGCCATTTTGAAATAGTCCAATCATTCTGAAGACCAATTTTGAACTATGCCCAAAGATCTATAAAATTGTGCATACCTAACAATTCAGTTCTAGGTGTATATCCCAAAGAAATCAAAGAAAAGGGGAAAGGATCTATTTGTACAAAAATATTTATAGCTGCTCATTCTATGGTGGCAAAGACTTGGTAATAGAGGGAATGTCCATCAATTTGGGAATGGCTGAACAAGTTGTGGTATGTGATTATGATGGAACACTATTAAGCTGTAAGAAATGATTAGCAGGATGGTTTCAGAAAATCATAGGAAGACATATATCAATTCAAGCTAAATGATTAAGCAAAAGCAGGAGAATATGATTCACAGTAACAGCAACATTATAAGGATGATCAACTGTGAAAGACTTAATTACACTGACCAAGATAATGATCCAAGACAATTCCAAAGAATCCATGATGAAAAATTCTATGTACCTGTGTTGGTAAGCAAAATGGCCTTTGTTTTCTTTGAGTAATTCAGTGTATTTCATTGAGCCTTACTAGGTGCTAAGCCCCAGGCCCAAACCCCTATTAGGTGTGGAACCTATGTGGGTGTGGATTGGTGACTGGGGTGGGGCCCAAGGTGGGGCTGGCTAAGGGGAGGTGCTAACTCCAGAGCTATGCCTCTTGGGTCTTACTAAGTACTAAGCCCCAGGCTCTAAACCCTATTAGGTGTTGACCTAACCTATGTGGATGTGAACCTCCCAGGGTCCTAAGGGGAGGGGCTAACTCAAGAACCAATCACCAGAGTCTAAGTTCTGGTCATTCAGACAATGCTTGATGACGTCAAAAACTCCATAAGTGGAGAGAGAGAACACAGCTTGGAGATTAAGACTTGTTGGAGCCAGAGACAGCTACAGCCAAAGCTGAAGATAAAGCCAAAGCCAAAGGAGCTGAAGAGGCAGGAGCTGCTGGTAGCAGGGATGACCCTCGGACTGAAGAGTGCTGAGCAAGGGCTTGAGACCAGTGGGTAATCTTACCAGAGGCAGGGAAGCACGAATAGGATTTGGTTTAATGCCATCATGTTTTTCTGTAGCCTCCTGGTTACTCTTGTGAGGCAGACTTATTGGGCCTGGAAGCTTTTGACCAAGATATCAAAATGGGGACACTGGTTCATGGGTCTGCTACTTTGGAGCTTGAATAAATGCTTCAATTCTGCCTTCTATTTAGAGAATTCCTTATATCCTGCGGTTCTGGACCATTCAGACATACATATGATTATCTTTGAAATCATAAATTCTGCCTTCATTATACAAATGGGCATAAGCAAAATGGGCTCCTTAGTGTTTAGCTCAACAAGTACCCATGAAGAGTTTGGCTTTTGTTTGCTTTGAGTAATTCAGTGTATTTCATTGAGTCTTACCAAGTGCTAAGCCCCAGGCCCAAACCCCTATTAGGTGTGAAACCTATGTGAGTGTGAATTGGCAACTAAGGTGGGGCCCAAGGTGGGGCTAACTCCAGGGAGGGCCTAGTTTATATGTCTGGGACAGCAGAAGCTTTTAGACCACATGGGTTTAAGTTGCCTCTTTGTGACAAATCTAGGTCACGTGGGTGAGTCGCATGTGTGACTCACCCCTGACCCTGAAAAAGTTATAAAACCAGGGGTTGGCTGTCTCTTCTTCGGAGCTCTTTGCCACAGCAGTGGTGGCATGCGTGACTCTGGGCCAGCCCTTGTTCTGAGCTCCAGGCTGAACCTAGATGTTGGTAACTATGAATTGTATTGGGTCTGTGTGTTGATATTTGTAATTTGTTTGTAATTTGCTCTGAAGTTCAGTGTGCTGGTCTCTTCCCCTGAACTAAGTGAATGATATTTGTATGCTGAATTAAAGCAAGCTTGTCAACCCCTTCACCTTGCTTTCCTCAGTTAAGCATATCAAAATAACCTGTGCTGTTGGCAGTTTTCTGGGTGCTGGCTGTAGGTGGATCTTACACCCCCACAGAAGCTGCTAGCTGGATTGTTGAAACAGTACCTCCAGAGACAGTACTGATGAACTCTGAATACAGAATGAAGCATTTTTTTACTTCATTTTTTCTTTGGTTTGTTGTCTGTTTTGTTTTGCAACATGGATAATAAGGAAATACATTTTGCATGATGTCATATGTCTAGTAGATATCAAATTGTTCACCTTTTAAATGAGGGAGGAGAGGCCAGAGGGAAGGAGAGAATTTAGAACTATTTTTTTAAATGAATGTTTTTGTCTACATGTAATTCAGGAATATTTAATGAAATAAAATATATTTTAAAAAAGAAAAAAGGGTCATTGTCACTCATTCTCAGTTCTAAGATAGATTTTGAAATGTAGAGAGAGGATTCTGGGAAGATGCTTCAGAAAATTCAAGCTCTCCAGACATCCCCCAGTGGTGCCTCAGGGAAAACGTAGAAAGGTTAAAAAATAAACAAGAGTTGGGATAGAACAGCAGTCCTCCTGGGAGAACTGGAAGAAAATAAAAGAACAAAGTAAAAAATGCACAGCAGAGAACAGAAAGAAAACTTACAAGGAAGCAAAGAAAAGATGAACAGCTCAGAGCACAATGTATAGTATTAATTACATAGGCTTTCTTGAAATGGAAATGTTGCTGCATATTTTGAATCTTCTCTTATATTCTGCTGTGCACATGGCAATGCTTTATTTTTCTTTTCTTAGTTTGTATTTGTTTTAGTATTTAAGTTTACAATACATTTCTTTTTCTTTTGTTATTATGTATTTAAGTTTTAGTATTTGTTTAAAATAAAAAACAAATTTTAAAATAAAGAAGAAATGCAGGAAATATGATATTGTGTCAAAACTTCAGGCCTGTTGAGAGGAAGTCTTTAGCAAGAATCAATTAGACCAAAAGTAGAAGGCAAACATTAATGCTGCCTAGATTTTTAAAACTGTTGCTCCTTGCTTTCTTTTCTAGAGGGCAGAGAAACTGGTTAACTGAGTGAGTTTAACTTCTCATAAAAGCCTTTTCTTTAAGTGGAAGAATATGTGGCAGCCTCTTTCTCTTCTTCTCTATCAGGAGTTGGGAAACCATAAGGGTATCCTGCCAAGAAGAGTGTTTTAATGTTTAATTTTAGGTTATTTGTGGTTATAGTCTCAATTTATAGAAGTAATATTTTTATGTTTATTTCTGAGTTAGAAATTTCCCCAAAAGTTCATGTGTTTTCTTTTTTTTTAATTTAATTTTTTTTTTATTTTTAGTTTACAATACTCGGTTCTACATACTTTTGAGTTCCAGATTTTCTTCCCTCCCCCTCCCTTCCTCCCCAAGATGGCATGGAGTCCCATATAACTTCCACATATAACTTTGCATTGAATTAATTTACACACTAGTCAAGTTATGGAGAAGAATTATGACCAATGGAATGAATCATGAGAAAGAAGAAACAGGACCAAAAAAAAAACCACCCAACCCAAAAACAAAAACAAAAGAGAGAAAAAGAAAAAAAAGGGGGGGAGAAAAGAGGCTAGCATGAAGTGTGCCTCAATCTGTATTCATACTTCATGGTTCTTTCTTTGGATGTAGATAGCATGCTCCATCATGAGTCCTTTGGAATTGTCTTTGTACCTTGTGTTGCTGAGACGAGCAAAGTCTGTCAGGGGTTAGTCCTCACAGAATCCATATATCTGTGGTTGTGTATAATGTTCTCCTGGCTCTGCTCCGCTCACTCAGCATTATGTCGTGTAGGATTTTCCAGGTTGTTATGAAGTCCATATCATCCCCATTTCTTATAGCACAATAGTATTCCATTACCTTCATATACCACAATTTGTTCAGCTATTGCCCAATTGATGGGCATCCCTTTGATTTCCAATTCTTAGCTACCACAAAAAGAGCTGCTATAAATATTTTTGTACATGTGGGTCCTTTTCCCACTTGTGTGATCTCTTTGGGATACAACCCTAGAGGTGGTATTGCTGGGTCAAAGGGTATGAACATTTTTATAGCCTTTTGGGCATAGTTCCAAATTGCTCTCCAAAATGGCTGGATCAGCTCACAACTCCACCAGCAGTGTAACAATGTTCCAATTTTCCCACGTCCTCTCCAGCATTTATCATTTTCCTGTTTTGTTATTTTAGCCAATCTGACAGGAGAGATGTGGTATCTAAGAGTTGTTTTGATTTGCATTTCTCTAATCAGTAGTGATTTCAAGCATTTTTTCATATGCCTATAGATATCTTTAATTTCTTCCTCTGAAAACTGCCTGTTCATATTCTTTGACCATTTCTCAATTGGGGAATGACGTATTCCTATATATAGGATATAGTGTCCTTCCCTATCTCTTTTAATTAAATCTATCTTTACTTTTGCTTTGTCTGAGATTAGGATTGCTACACCTGCTTTTTTTACTTTAGCTGAGGCACAATATATTTTACTCCAGTCTTTTACCTTTACCCTGTGTGTATCCCCCGGTTTCAAATGTGTTTCTTGTAAACAGCATATTGTAGGATTATGGTTTTTAATCCATTCTGCTATCTGCTTCCATTTTATGGGAGAGTTCATCCCCTTCATATTCACAGTTATGATTTCTATCTGTGTCTTCTTCTCCATCCTATTTTCCCCTGTTTATGCTTTTATTTCTCCCTTTCCCCTTCCTCTCCTCAACAAAGTTTTGCTTTTGATTGCCACTTTCCTCAGTTTACCCTTCCTCTTGATTCCCCTCCCTTATCTTGCCGTTTCCCACTTGCTACTTCTCCCCTCCCTTCTGACCACCCCCCTCCCTTTTTTCCCCCTTTCCCCTCCTACTTCCTGTAGGACAAGTTAGATTTGTACACTTATCAGGGTATGTTATTCCCTTCTTGAACCAGATCAGATGATAGTAAAGCTCAAATACTGCTCTTCTCCCTCCCTTCTTTCTCTCTACTGAAATGTGTTTTTGTGCCTCTTGATTTGGTGTAATTTACCCTTTTCTACTACCTCCTTACCTCTTCTCTCATAGCCCTCCCTTTACATCTCTTAATTATGTTTTTTATCCTTATATCAGTTATTTTATACAGGCATTCACAATCTATGTGTATCCCTTTCAATTGTCATAATAGCTGTACTATTCTCAATACTGACATATATATGTATATATATAAAACATACATAAGATGATATAATCCTATATAAAGATGCAAATAATTTGCCATTATTGATTAATAAGGTTTGTGGGGGTTTTCCCCTGTTTACCTTTCTATGTGTCTCTTGAGTTTTGTATTTGGAGATCAAATTTTCCACTGAGGTCTGGCCTTTTCATCAGGAAGGTCTGGAATTCCCTTATTTCATCGAATGTCCATCTCCTTGCCTGAAAAATCATGCTTAGTTTTGCTGGGTAGTTGATCCTTGGTTGTAGTCCCAGCTACTTTGCCCTTTGGAATATCATATTCCAATTTCTCCTGTCTTTTAATGTAGAAGCTGAGAGATTCTGCATGATCCTGACTGTAGTTCCAAAATATTGGATTGTTTCTTTTTGGCTGCTTGCAATATTTTCTCCTTGACTTTGTAATTCTGGAATTTGGCTATAATATTTCTTAGTGTTTTCAGTTTGGGATCTCTTTCAGGGGGTGATTGGCGAATTCTTTCAATGGCTATTTTGCCCTCTGGTTCTAGGACCTCTGGGCAGTTGTTTTTGATAATTTCTTCAAAGATATTGTCAAGGGTCTTTTTTCATCATAGATTTCTGGTAGACCAATAACTCTTAAATTGTCTCTCCTGGCTCTATTTTCCAGGTCAGTTGTTTTCCCAATCAGATATTTCACATTTTTTTCTTTTTTTTTTGTTCTTTACATTTTTTTTTACTACTTCTTGATTCCTCATAGATTCATTAGCTTCCACGTGCTCAACTCTAATTTTTAATGCATTAGTGTCTTCATTTTGCTTTTGAGTCTCCTTTTCCAATTGGTTGATTTCACCTCTCAGAGTGTCATTTTCTCTATTTAGATTCTGAATCTCCGTAGCCATTTCGCCAATCTTATTCTTTAGGGTCTTGATTTCATCAGTGGATTTTTTTCCATTTTTTCCACTTTTTCCATTTTTTCTTTTACCTCCCTAATTTGGTTTTTAAAATCCTCCTTTAGCTCTTCCACTAATGCTTTTTGGGCTGGAGACCAGTTCACATTACCTTTTGAGGTATCAGATGTGGCTAGAGTGTCATTGCTATCCTCTTCCAAATTGGTATTTTGATCATGCCTGTCTCCATAAAAAGAATCAATGGTCCTTGGGTTTTGGTGTTCTTCTTCATGTTCATTAGCCTTTTCCTGGCTTTACAATAAATATCTACTTCTGGGGCTCAGGGCTCTCTGTCCCAGCTTTTGCATTCTGGGGATTGTGAGTCTAGTTGTTGGCTTTGTGAATTATAGCCTTCAGTTTGCTGAGGTGTGGGGGAGGGTTCTGGTTCCCTGATGTCTCTTTCCCTAGAGCTGCTCTCCAGCACTGTTGCTCTTCAGCAACGGTCTCAGCTCTTTGTTGTTTGAACTGGTGTCTGTCACTTCCCCTGGGGAAGTAAGAGTACGTCTGGGCTCCTGGTGTTGACCCCTGCTGTCTCTGCCCCTCTGGAACTCAGGAACTTCTACTACTTGGCCACTGAAGCCACACTTCTGACTCCTCTATTCCAGCATTCTTTTTTTCCGAGGAATTCTCTGGGTGAGCGGGGGAGGAATTAGAGCCATTTACCTGGCCATTATGTCTCCCAGAAGTTCAAGAAACCACATTTCATACCTTTGGGCTGCAAGTGTCAGGAGTTGATGTCTCATGGCTGGTGGCCTTGAGCTGCCACTCATCACTTCCACAGACTGCTGTCCTGTGTTGGGAGGCCTGGGGTCTCTGGCAGTTTCAGGCACCCGGCTTTCTCCCAGCCTGTCTCCCACATGGGTTTCCCGGGCGGCTGCTTCTGCTTTGGTGCTGTCTGGAGCAGCTCCACACACCGAGCGCTCTCCAAGCCTACAGATTCATTCCTTCAGCCTTTCAGACTCTCCTGGCTTGGAAATTTGCCCCACTCAGACTGCTAGCAGTTTCTAACTCTCTCAAATCTGCTCAAATTCACTTTTTTATAGGAATCTGACAGAACTTGTGAGAGAGCTCCTGTAAGATGCTGTTTTCATGAGGCCATCTTGGCTCCCAGTTCATGTGTTTTCTATTCCTCCTTAAGGAAGTCTTTACTTACTTTCAGAACATTATCTTTATAACAGGATTCAGCCTTCCAAAGTATCATTTGTGAAAAAGATATCTTCAAACAATTATCAATTTTTACTTCATTGGGCAGAGAAATAAGTGACAAGAAAATAGAAATATTCTTGAGCCTCAAGGAAGGTGCAGTTGAGGAGGACCATACATTAGCAGCTAGGTGGTACAGTGGATAGAGTGCTGGCCCTGGAGTTGAGAAGACTTCAGACACTTACTAGCTAGCTCTGTGACATTGGAAAAATCACTTAACTCCATTTGTCTTAAGGCCCTCATTTGTAACAGGAGATGGAGAAGGAAATGGCAAAATACCTCACTATCTTTGCCACAATAAGTCAGAAATGCCTGAAAATGACTTAATAACAAAATACATTGTCAGGCAGTAGAATCAACTCAAAATCATGATTTTTCTTTCCAATGACAATGCCTGGAAGCAGGACCATATAACATTAGATGAAAGAAATTTCCTTTGAATGAGGATTGGTAGGATGAGAATTGGAAAAAATCAGGAGGTTTATCACCAAAACTGGCCAGGTAACAGTTGATAGATTTCTCTTCTTTAGTACTCATAAAAACTGTAAAGACTTGGATTGATTCTGAAGCATTGAAGATAAAGTGGGAATCCACACATTTGGATGAATATAATCAAAATGTTTTAATTCTCAAATGAAATAAAAATCCAAATGTTTAACTAGAAATAGGACCTTTCAGTTTATTTCATGAAAGACACTACAGGAATAACTAAAACTTATTTTATCTCTTTAATGCTGTATTTCACTACATCATATATGGAAATAATTCCTTGTCACCTCTTATCTACTTTAATTTGCAATTTTCCCATTAGGTTTTTTCTAAATATATCAAATTGGGGGGCGGAGCCAAGATGGCGGCTGGTAAGCAGGAAATAATGTGAGCTCCCTACGGAGACCCTCCAAAAACTTATAAAAAATGGCTCTGAACCAATTATAGAACGGCTAAACCCACAAAACAGCAGAGGGAAGCAGGGCTCCAGCCCAGGACAGCCTGGATGGTCTCTGGGTGAGGTCTATCCCACACGGAGCTGGGAGCTGGGAGCTGGGAACGGAGTGGAGCAGAGCCCAGCCTGAGCAGCGTGGACCATCCAGACTAGAAGCTGGGCGGAGGGGGCCCTAGCGCCCTGATTCAGCGAGCTGCGGCAGTTACCAGACTTCTCAACCCACAAACACCAAAGACTGCTGAGAAGGTTAGTGGGAAAAGCTGCAGGAGTAGAAGGAGTTCGCGGTTCGGCTTCCAGCCCCGGGGGCAGTGGAGGTGGGGCAGCTACAGCTGTTGTTACTTCCGGCTCCAGGCCCACCTGGTGGGAGGAATTAAGTGGCGGATCAGAGCAGGGGTGCACAGCCTGCCGAAGATCTAAGCCCAGTTCGGGTTGGGGGCTGGGGAAGGAGCAGTGCTGGGGTGGCAGAGCTGGCACCTCCCCCCCCAAACGTGGAACATAGAACTCTGTAATCTACAAGCAGTCGTACCCCACTAAAAAACTCAAGGGTCAAGTTAGTTGGCTGGGAATATGGCCAGGCAGCGAAAACGCACCGAGATTCAGTCTCAGACTTTGCATTCTTTCTTTGCTGACAAAGAAGACCAAAATATACAGACAGAAGAAATTAATAAAGTCAAAGAGCCTACAACAGAAACCTCCAAGAAAAACAGGAACTGGTCCCAGGCCATGGAAAGGCTCAAAAAGGAGTTGGAAAAGCAAGTTAGAGAAGTAGAGGAAAAATTGGGAAGAGAAATGAGAAGGATGCGAGAAAACCATGAAAAACAAGTCAATGACTTGCTAAAGGAGACCCAAAAAAATACTGAAAAATATGCTGAAGAAAACAACACCTTAAAAAACGACTAACTCAAATGGCAAAAGAGCTCCAAAAAGCCAATGAGGAGAAGAATGCCTTGAAAGGCAGAATTAGCCAAATGGAAAAGGAGGTCCAAAAGACCACTGAAGAAAATACTAAATATATCAAATTCAATTGAATTTCATACCTGGCAAATATCTATACCTTTCTGAACAAGATAGCAGGTTAGCTTCTATCAGGGCCAATGGGCTAACATTTTAACTAATTAGGATTTTATTTCACATCAAAAGCATAATTCAAAGTCCTATGCTTTCCTAATATATAATCAGATTGTTATCTACTCAGTATAGTGATATGCACACCAATAAAAAGTGGATTTCCATGATACAAATGTACATTTCAAACTAACTCACACTTAATGTAACTATCAGTTTTATAAGATACTTTCTTGTAAGGTAAGCAGTAATAATGAAATTATCCTCATTTTACAGGTGAGAAACCTGAATCTTAAGACCTATTGGGGTCACATCTTACTAAGTAGAAGAAATTAAACTCAAACTCAGATCCTTTGAGTTATAAGCCCCTTTTTTTCATTATACCAAATAATGACTTCGGTAACATATAAAATAAACAATAGTTAAACATATTAAAATTTTTATTTTATTTGTTTATTTTATGCATTATTTGTCACTCTACATACCTGATCAAATTGTTCCTGGTTTTCTCCTCACTATCTCTTGCATTTGCCATGACTTCTAAAACTATCTTCCTAGAAAACTGTTACTACAGGGTTGGTGACTCTGGGGTATAATTAAGCTCTCCCACATGGCCTTTTACTTAATAGCAGAAACTTTTTTTTGGTGTTAATATCTACACAGTGTCTTAGTAGTCCAAGTCTCCATCTTTGAGTATACAACTACAATCAAGTTTTCTGGCTTTATTTGTTTTTTCCTCAATTATTGCATCACTGATTCTTCCTTTCTGTAGCAAATATTGTCATCCCACAGCACTAAAAATTTCACAGAGGTTCTAGCCAATGTTAGCTGTAAGCTGTACCTATAACTATTAGACTACACTATAAGACAGCAATAGAGCAAGAATTGTGGCCAATGGATAGCATTTTATAATCACAGAGGCATGTGAAAAGTAAAGAGATATAGGATTGTTTTTGTAAATACCTTGCAAAGAGTGATGCTTTGATGTTAGAAAGGCATATAAATCAGTAAATATAATAATAAAATTTATAATACATTTAAATAGTGCAATAAAGTCTAGCAAATACTTGTTTAAGAGAGATAATAAAACTTTTTCAAGGTCACATAGCTATTAAGTACTAAAGCCAGTATTTGAATCCAGGTCTCTTGATTCAAAATTGAGGGCTTTTGCCATTCCATGATGATTAGTTACATAGTAGTCAGTGAACTGACTAATGCATAAGGCACTGTGTTATACAGAGGCAATCAAAAGATATCTCTTGTTCTCTAAAATCTTATAATCTAATGTATTGTTAATGGAAATGGTAAGATATATCCCATCCATTAATAGGTCGATGTGACCTGCCCGAGTCATGTGAATCTGAGTCACATGAGCCTGTGGTAGGAGGAGCTTGCCGAAGGGTGGAGCAGGAAGTGGGAGTGAGTCAGAGCTTGGAGAGAGATTATGGGAGCTGCAGCTTGGAGAGAGAGAGGCAGACACAGAGATCAACAGCTAGTGGTGAGTGAGAGAGGGAGTGCTTTTGTTTAAGGGAGTTTATCTGTGGGAAAGCCCTGATGGAGTGAAGCCTTGGGGATGGTGGTGCCCCCTGCATTTAAATGTATATAGATTTCTTTGTTGCTATGATGGATTTGGCTTTTTGCTGTTGGAATAAATGTCTTGGTTTATCCTTCAATGAAGAGAGCTGTTATATCTTGTGATTGAAACCTGGGAATTCACCTGCATATTCATAGCAGTCCCTGTGGGTATTGCATTGATGATATATCTAATGAGGAAGGCAACATGCAAACATCTATAAAAATCATGTTATTATTATTATAGGTTATCATTATTATTATAGGTTAAGTTGGAGATAATCAACAAAATGGTACTCTCCATTACAGGGTACCAGGAAAGTTTTCTTACATAAATTGAGGCTTCAATTGAGAATTGAAGAAAGCCAGGTAATCTAGGAGGTAGATTAAGAAGTAGAGAATTCAGGGTGTGAGGGAGAACAAGTAAAAATACTTGGAGATGAGAGAGAGAATAGTTCATGTGAGGAACAGCAAGTAGAACATTGACATTGGATCACAGAGTACATGTGGATTGTAAGAAGCAAGAAGATGGGAAGGGTAGAAAAGGGACAGTGTCAGAAGAGAGAAGAGGACACATGTGAAAGATGGTACCAGGCAGAAATGACAGGACTTGATGACAGATTGCGTATGGGGGTGAGACAAATTGAAGAGAGAGAAATTGAGGAGTAAGGAATCACATGGGAGGATGGTGGTACCCCACAAAGTAATAGGGAAGTTTGAAAGAGAAAAGCGATTGGTGTGGGAGTGGGGTTAAATAATGAGTTCCATTTTAGACATGTTGAGTTTTAGATATCTCTTCCATTCCTCTGGCCTATGTAGCTATTCCATTGACTTCTCCTAAAAGTTCTTTTCTATTCCTATTATGACCATTATAATTCAGGTTCTTGTTACTTCACAAATATAATAAGATGATAGGATTTTAGAGGCAGAAAAGAACACTGAAACAATATTATACATGTCCATAAGTTTGCAAATATAGAAACTGAGGGCAAAAGAGGGGAAGTTCATTGTTCAAGGTCAAAGTGTGGAAGAGCTAGGACTTGAACACAAGACTTCTTATTCCCAATCCATCATCATTACTATCATCATCATTATCATCTAGGATGATAAAGGTCATAATAGAATTTATAGAGCATTTTTTTGTTGTTTTGTAGAGTGTTTTACATATGTTCTCTCATTTGACACAGCAACTCTGTGACAGAAATGCTCTTATTATCCCCATTTTACAGAAGAACATCACAGAGGTTAAGCAATTTGCACAAAATCCTACAGCTAATGAGTGACTAAGACAGTATTTGAAATCAGGATCAACTTGCTGACTCCAAATCTAGCACACCCAGTGTACCACTCAGCACTGAAATAAACTGCCTAAAGAACAGCCCCCAGACTATTCTTCTTGCCTCTAAGTTCTTTTGCTTCCACTAAATCCAATATGTCACACTCAGATCAATCTTGTTTAAAAATAAAATTTAAAATTCTGCAATTTCTTTTCTAACCTTTTTTCAGTCATCTAACAAAGAAAGTCCATCTTCCATACTCCGGAATTCATTGAACTCCTATATCTTCCCACCACAAACAATGTATTATCTAATCAATATGGTCTGACACATTTATCTGTGAATCCTATCAAGTATTTAAAGAGTGTCAATAATTTGACAAAAACAAAGTTTTCTAAGTAATTATATAAAAGGAATTCTACCAAGCCCCTTTCATCAGTGTAATTTGACATCTACACTAAAGTCTTCTGAAGCACATAAAGATAACTGTAGACTTCTGCTACTATTTTTTCCTGAGTTTTTTAATTTTTTAAAATATTTTTAGTTTTCAGCATTGATTTCCACAAGATTTTGAGTTACAAATTTTCTCCCCATTTCTACCCTCCCCCCCACTCCAAGATGGCATATATTCTGGTTGCCCCATTCTCCAGTCAACCCTCCCTTCTGTCACACCACTCCCACCCATCCCCTTTTCCATTACTTTCTTGTAGGGCGAGATAGATTTCTATGCCCCATGGCCTGTATATCTTATTTCCTAGTTGCATGTATAAACAACTCTTTTTTGAACATCTACTTTTAAAACTTTGAGTTCCAAATTCTCTCCCCTCTTCCCTCCCCACCTACCCTCCCTAAGAAAGCAAGCAATTCAACATATGCCACATGCGAATCATTATGCAAAACATTTCCACAATACTCATGTTGTGAAAGACTAACTATATTTTGCTCCCTCCTATCCTGACCCCATTTATTCAATTTTCTCCCTTGACCCTATCACTTTTTTGAAAGTGTTTGCTTTTGATTACCTACTCCACCTATCTGCCCTCGTTTCTATCATCCCCCTTTTTTATCTCCTTCCTCTTTCTTTCCTGTGGGGTAAGATACCCATATGAGTGTGCATGTTATTCCCTCCTCAAGTCAGATCTGATGAGAGCAAGATTCACTCATTCTCCCTCACCTGCCTCCTCTTCCCTTCCAAAAGAACTGCTTTTTCTTGCCACCTTTATGCAAGATAATTTACCCCCCTCTATTTCTCCCTTTCTCCCTCTCTCAATATATTCCTCCCTCATCCCTTAGTTTGATTTTATTTTTTTAGGTATCATCCCTCATGTTCAACTTGCCCTGTGCCCTCTGTCTATGTGTGTGTGTGTGTGTGTGTGTGTGTGTGTGTGTGTGTGTGTATGTAAGTATGTATATGTGTATCCCCTTCAGCTACCCTAATACCAAGGTCTCATGAATTATACACATCATCTTTCCATGTAGGAAAGTAAACAAAACACTTCCACTTTAGTAAGTCCTTATGATTTCTCTTTCTTGTTTACCTTTTCATGCTTCTCTTGATTCTTGTGTTTGAAAGTCAAATTTTTTATTCAGCTCTCGTCTTTTCACCGAGAAGGCTTGAAAGTCCTCTATTTTATTGAAAATCCATATTTTAGCTTGGAGCATTATACTCAGTTTTGCTGGGTAGGTGATTCTAGGTTTTAATCCTAGCTCCATTGACCTCCTCCAGAATATCATATTCAAACCCTTAGACACCTTAATGTAGAAGCTGCTAGATCTTGTATTAACCTGATTATGTTTCCACAGTACTCAAATTGTTTCTTTCTGGCTGCTTGCAGTATTTTCTCCTTGATCTAGGAGCTCTGGAATTTGACTACAATATTCCTATGAGTTTTATATTGGGCATCTTTTTCAGGAGACAATTGGTAGATTCTTTCAATTTCTATTTTACCCTCTGGCTCTAGAATATCAGGACAGTTCTCCTTGATAATTTCTTGAAAGATTATATCTAGGTTCTTTTTTTGATCATGGCTTTCAGGTAGTCCAATAATTTTTAAATTCTCTCTCCTGGATCTATTTTCCGGGTCAGTGGTTATTCCAATGAGATATTTCACATTGTCTTCCATTTTTTCTTTCTTTTGGTTCTGTTTTATAATATCTTGATTTCTCATAAAGTCGCTAGCTTCCACTTGCTCCAATCTAATTTTTAAGGTGGTATTTTCTTCAGTGGTCCTTTGGACCTCCTTTTCCATTTGGCTAATTCTGCCTTTCAAGGCATTCTTCTCTTCATTGGCTTTTTGGAGCTCTTTTGCCATTTGAGTTAGTCTGTTTTTTAAGGTGTTGTTTTCTTCAGTGTATTTTTCAGTATTTTTTGGGGTCTCCTTTAGCAAGGTGTTGACTTGTTTTTCATGGTTTTCTTGCATCACCCTCGTTTCTCTTCCCAATTTTTCCTCTACTTCTCTAACTTGCTTTTCCAAATCCTTTTTGAGCTCTTCCATGGTCTGAGACCAGTTCATGTTTTTCTTGGAGGCTTTTGATGTAGGCTCTTTGACTTTGTTGACTTCTTCTGGCTGTATGTTTTGGTCTTCTTTGTCACCAAAGAAAGATTCCAAAATCTGAGTCTGAATCTGAGAACTTTTCACAGCCTGTTCATGTTCCCAGACAACTACTTGACCCTTATGTTTTTTGTGGGGGTATGACTGCTTGTAGAGCAGAGCATACTTTGTCCCAAGCTTGAGGGGGCTGTGCTGCTGTTTTCAGAGCTACTTTTACACAGCAAGCTGTACCATGCCAGTGCTCCTCCTCCCCCTAGAACTGCCAACCTGCACCATGACTCAGATCCAAGCAGGCTCTGCACTCCCACTCTGATCCACCACTTAATTCCTCCTAGCAGGTGGGCCTGAGGCAAGTAGGAACTGCAGCTGTAGCTCTGGAAGAAGCCTCAGAGCTGCACCACTTCCAACTGCTCACTGATTCAGGGCACTAGGGCCTGTTCTATCTGGCTCCAGGTCTTGTTGGTCCAGGCGCAGCCCACGCTGGGCTCTGTTCTGCTCTGCTCCCAGCTCCGTGCATGACAGACCTTACCTAGTGAACATCCAGGCTGTCCTGGGCTGGAGCTCTGCTTCCCTCTGCTATTTTGTGGGTTCTGTGGTTCTAGAGTTTGTTCAGAGCCATTTTTATAGGTGTTTGGAGGGACCTGGGGGATAGCTTTAGGCATGTCCCTGCTTTCCAGCCACAGTCTTGGCTCTACCAACTTCTGTTATTATAACAGAAAACATTACGACTTTTTGGATGTGTTCTCTCTCCCTTTTTTTCTTGTAGTGATTTTAATTGTAGATCAATTTCACTGATTCATCCATAAATTAAAAATGAAAATATAATCTTATCCATGAAACCATAGCAATACACAAAAAATATTCACTATGAGCAAATGGGATTTACACTAGGAATTCAACATTTGAAAATAATGAACACACAAGCAGTTAAATATATTTGACACACAGGATGGAGAGTTAGATATAGATTCTGATCTTCCTGGCCTCTCAAACTTCTCCAAAATAATAGTTATCCATAAGAGACAAAATAATTTCTCCTTTCACCATAGTATAAATCACCAAGAAACAGAAAGACACAATTGTACATTAAACTAACAATGGAAGAGGGTAATTGTTGTTATTGCTCAGTTGTTCCTGTTGTGTCCAAATCATTGTGACCTCATTTGGGGTTTTCTTGGCAAAGATACTGAAGTGGTTTGCCATTTCTTTCTTCAGCTCATTTTACATATGAGGAAATTCAAGAAAACAGGATTAAATGACTTACCCAGGGTCACACAGCCAGTGTCTGAGGCTGGATTTGAACTCAAGTCTTCCTGACTGTAATAGTAATTAAGGTGGGACTTTTTGCTTTTCTTCTCTTAAATGCCTTTAATGATTCTGGCCTTTGTTTGAGTGGGGCAGATAAAGTGGGATCTTTATGTCTCGGAGTATTTCTCAGCACTGAGATGATTGAGAGTCCTTGATTTGTATATGCTGTGATCCTGGGTATGGAGAGCTTTCCTGGCCCCATTCTGGGTGAGGTCAGAGCCCTCAGGGCTCCAAACTGGATATGATTGAGGAGAGCTTGGCATTTGATTTTTGGGGCACACTCATGGAAGGAGTGTTGAGACTCTGGGCAAGCTGCAAACTGCCCCCCAGCTTTGCAACCCAGATGTTGACACTGGTAACTCTGTATTGTGATTTGGATCCAACAAGGTCTGTCTGTTGATGTTTGTAATTTCTATTTGTATTTGCCTTGAAGTTCAGGGGGTTGACCTTTTCCCACTGAACTGTGAATGATATTTGTATATTTGATTAAATTGAGATTGTTAACCCCTTAAAGTTGCTTTCCTTGGTAAGGCAGATCAAAGAACCTGTGTTGGCACCTTTCCGGGTGCTAGTTGTTGCTGGATCTTACACCCCCACCGCAGCTGCTAGCAAGTTTGTTGAAACACTGACTCCTGGCCCAGCACTCTATTCACTATGATATCTAGGTGCCCAAGAAGGATAGTACTTAACCTCTAATATACTCACTCCATCTCTCACCATCCTCCACAGCAGAGTGTGGACAAGTTGATCCACTGGAGTTCAACAGACTTCAAAGCAGAAGTATGACCAGGCTGGGACATCCATGTAGCAGTACTCAGTTATGCCACAGAGCTCAACCAGAGAATTTAAGAACACATGGAACTCAGGAAAGGAAAATGTATATGACTGTGTGGTACTCCACTAAACCTGAGGAAAGGACTCCATCATCTAGCCTGGTGCCAATTTTGTGTCACCTCACTCCACAAAAATTAAGTGGGCAGTTACTGAATCTGGTGAAATATGGAAGAGAAAGAGTAACTGATGGGAAATGCGAAGTCAGAAATGAAATACAATCCAGAACTAACAAAGCAAAAAAGCAGTATCATTATTCACCCCATTTTAAAAAAAATATTGATCTTGAAGGTAACTTAAGAATTATGTTTCCCTGAAATACTTAAGTCAAAAAACCTGAACATCATAATTCAAGTAATTGCACAAAAAAATTACCCAGAACTTTTGAGTATAGAAAACAAAGTTCTAATTAAGAGAATTTGAAGATAGCTCCCCTCACCAAGGAAAAACAAAACAATACAAACAACAAACATGTTGCATATTCCAAGAAACATAATAATTAAACTTTATAATTCCACTTGCAAATAAATTCTATAAAAAGCCAGAAAAATACCTTTAACAATAAAGGCCGGAATTTTTTAAACCTCACACTATTTTGTACCTACTTGACACAACAGGAGGGATGGGAAAGTGTTTCAGAAATCAAAGGGGCTCAAGTTTCCAACAGAAGAAGAAGAAGAGGAAGAGGAAGAAGAAGAAGAAGAAGAAGAAGAAGAAGAAGAAGAAGAAGAAGAAGAAGAAGAAGAAGAAGAAGAAGAAGAAGAAGAGGAAGAGGAAGAGGAAGAGGAAGAAGAAGAAGAAGAAGAAGAAGAAGAAGAAGAAGAAGAAGAAGAAGAAGAAGAAGAAGAAGAAGAAGAAGAAGAAGGAAGAATACATTTGAGTCATTCATTAAAAGAAAAACAGGCTTCAAAAATAATTTACTTTGCAAATATCCCAGACAACACAAATACAAGAAAGCTAAACAAATGCAGCAACTAACAACAACAACAGCAGCAACAACAAAACATCAACAATAGTAAAATAACAAGAGATATCATTTGGATGTTTCTCTGTAAAAGCGCAAAAGGAGACAAGTGTGAAAGCAGAAGTTATAAAAAAGTGATGATAGAAAAACAGGCTGAATGTTCACAGAATAAACTTCACACTTCCTTACCTACAGAAAAAATCAGTGTTTTCTGGAACAAAATGGAAAGACACATAAAAGGATGGGAAAAGGAATCATATGGTGAGTAATGTGTGATGCGCTCTACTTCTTCCTGAGTGCCTATAAGGAGAATGGGCAAGTGGGCAAAGGGAGAGAGTAAAGTGTGGAAACAACAAGAGAATCTTGCTTCTGTTGATGTAGGGCTACCTTTGATAAATTTTCCTATCTCCCCTCACTACATCGTGTGTCTTTTGTGGGTTAATGAGATCTTCACCACGAGAAAGTGAGACTGGCCCAGGCAGTTCCAGAAATATAGCCAATCGAAAAAGACTGCTCCCAACCCTGTGGTAAACCAAATGAGATTGTTCACACCTGCTCCAGGACAATTTCCCACCATCTTAGGTAGTCTAAGCATGTGCCAAATGCTTATTGCATCTGTATTATCCTTATCATTAATAGATATAGATATTGATATAGATGTATATATGTAGGTATTTATTCCAATTTTCGATCTACTTTTCTATTCTGGAGAATGACTAACTTTTGGTTTTCATTCCACACTCATACTTTATTGGGCCCTGTAGACTCCAAGGCATAGAATTTCCTAGACTGTCCTCAAACTATGAGAACTCTTATCCTAGAAGATATGACCCATGATTGGTAATCCTTATAGCAGAGGTTTTTAATCTGGGCATTCATAGTGCTTTGTAAACAGACTTGAAGAAGTCTGCCAACTCAGATTGGGAAAAAATAAAATTACAATTTTCAATAACATATAACTAAAATTTAGCACTTCTTTCTATTAAGAAATGTTTTAAAACATTATTCTGAGAAGAGGCTGCACTAGACTGGTCCATGACCAAAAAACTCAAGCAAAATAAAAAACAAAGCAAAATGGAAAATAGCTAAGAAAGCCTGCCCTATGGGGAAAAATGAATCTCATAGTTTTTAGATGTTTTTCTGACTGTTCACACTATTTTCCTGTATCATTTGTATCATTCATGATGTAATTTAGTTTCCTACAAATAATGCATTTTTATTTGCTCCAATAGTCTGCCACCCTCTTCAGTGAAACCTTAGTAAATATTCTTTTGCCATTAGTCTTTGAATATTGACTGTATATAAGAACACATATATTTGAATCTGTAGGGTTTATATAAGAATCATTCTTGTATGAAAATCTAATGTCAAGGAGCCACTCATAATTTAAAAAGTGAAATCTGGCTCATGCAGGTACTGCACTTACTATATTAAAATGGTCCTTTATGACATTGCTTAATTTAAAAAATTGGTTGCCGGGAAAAACAAAGCTTTAGCACTTTAATTATAATTGAAAATACCATATTAACTGCTGATCCTTTGAGAAATTGAAACTAAGAAAAAAATTCCACGCTGTAAAAGCACTGGCAACATCCTATTGAGTTTGGTACAAATAACACTAATTTATTGAATCATTAGGTAAAAAGCTATGGTGATTTGAAAAGTAACACTCGGTCCATTTCAATTTGAAACAAGCCACGATGTAGCAAGCTAACCAAGAAACAATTCCCTTCATTAGGAATCTAGTGAAATGTTGATATTAATCCAATATATTCAATCAGTAGTAAAAGTCAATTTTGATAATACGAAGAAAAAAGTGAATGTTTTTTCTTCATTAAGGTGGTGTCATTGGTCATAGATTTATGAGAGGACATAGAAAAGTGGCAAATTATAGTTGAGGATGCAGAAGTGGTAATCTACATCACTGAAGGTAGTACCCACATTGATGGGTAAGATTCACTAGAATATTGAGGTACTGAATGATTTGTTGGCTGGTTCATTTAAACGGGGTGGGATGGGATGGTGTAAGGGTAAGTGGAATTGGTTGTCCAGGATTCATGGTCATAACAATCTCTTGTTCACAGGTGTTAGATATGAGTTCTATGGTTCAAAACATCTCCACCATGACCCAAGTAGATTGTAAGGGCCAGGTGTCACCTGTTTAAATTGTAAAGGTCAGGACCCTGGGGGCTGGAGTGTAAGTATAAAACAGGTAGGCACTGGTCAGTGAGTGGGGAACCTTTAGGGTTGAAAGGCACAAGCTTGGATGCTGTGTATGCCTTGACTGGCCCCCATCAAAGCTTGGGGGAAATCTGTGTTTGCCTCAACTTGCCCCACTGAGGCTTGAGAGGATTTAGGGGAATGCACAAGTTGGGCCTGTCTCGATTGACCCTATCAAGACAAAGGGAAAGTTGCCCCCCTCTTCTCGCTGGCCCCCATGAGAAGGGTGATTAGGGAATGCTGTTGGAGTTGCTGCTCAGGAACCCTTGTGAGAAGGTTAGATAGAATAAAGTCTGCATTGTTTAATTAAAGCAGGATTGTTAACCCTTTGAAGCTGTCTGTTCTTTATAAAAGCAGATCAAAGAACCTGTGCTAGCAGGCCATCCTGGGTGTGCTAGGGTGCTTGCTAATACAGATGGCAGAAATAACAATGAATTTTATGGATAACTGCCTTTATATTCATTTCTCATTTTAATATGACCTTGACACTGCAGCCCCCAATAACTGGGTTTCTGTCTTATCCCCTAGTTTCCCTATTGGTGAGGATCATTAGACAATAAATTCACTCTCTCCTCTAGTGAGGCCTGCATTCCATAGACACCAATACAATCTTCTTGTAAAACTACCTTGGGTTCACATTATAAATGCTGAAAAATCTGTGCAAATTAAATGATTCTTTTTAGGTTTGCTTGTTCGTGTAAGGGGTCTTTGTCTCCCTAATTCTTAGCCTACCCCTCCTCTGGCCCTTTCCCCCATGTCTCCCTATCATGCTGATTTCTCTTTTTCTTTAGGACTTGATCTTCCCTGTTGACATTGACATTATCCTGATGTGCATGACAGCACTTCTTAATGCTATTCCAAATGGATCCCACAGGTATTCACTGTCAATGTCCCAATCACTTATTATCATGCCTCTTCTCATCATTTCCTGTATTCTGTTGTCATCCTTAGGAGAATGTTATGGTTCTTTTCAAATGTGATGACCAAGGAAAATATGAGTCTGTGTGAGTTCTCCTATATCTAGTTCATTCACATGCAACCAATTGGAATGCATCTGGGCCAGTCTTAAAGCCCTGTCCTCCAAGGGAAAGACTTCAGGGAATTGTGTTGACCTCTTAATTCCATCTGAATTAATCAAAAGACCTTAGTCCTTATTTCTCACCGAGATTGGGTGACTTGGTTCCATTAATATCTTCCCTTCTTGTGGGGCAGAGCCAAGATGGTGGTGTGAAAAAAGGAAGGCAGTTGAGCTCTCCCCCAAATCCCTCCAAACACCTTTAAAAATGACTCTAAACAAATTCTATAGCTACAGAGCCCACGAAATGACAGAGTGAAACAAATGTTCAGCCCAAGACTGCCTGGACGGTCACTGGGAAGGGTTTATCTCACTGTGGTGGGAGCAGAACACACCACTTTGTAGGCCATGCTGGAAGGGGCCAGGCCAAAGCAGACCTGGTGCAGCAAGCCACAGAGCACTGAATCACTGGCAGCTGTGGCAGTTTTCAGACTTCTCAACCCACAAACACCAAAGATAACTCAACAGGTCAGTGGGAAAACTCTGTTGCACCTGGGTGACAGAAGGGTGTGGTCTGGGCCCAGCTCTGGGACAACAGAGGTGGCTGTAGCTGCAGCACCAGAAGCAGTAACAGTGGTGACTCCTTCCAGAGTTCCAGGCCCACAGACAGTGGGGAAATCAAGTGGCTAATCAGATCAGGAGTGTAAGGATCTCTTTGCTGGTGCTGAGGCAGAATTTTCTTGCTTTGCCCTGCTTGGATCTGGGTCACAGTCCTGGTTGGTGGTTCTTGGGAGAGGAGGAGTGCAGGTGTGGCAAAGCTTGTGGTGGCTGTGGAGAGGGAGTGCTCCTGTGAGTTATACAACAGAAAGGAGTGCTTACACTTGCAGACCAGGGCACAGGCCAGAAGACGAGTATCATACCACCTCAGAATAAAAGTAGCTCTGAAAACAACAGTGCAAAATCCCTGAGGCGTGGGACAGAGCATTCTCCACTCTGAAAGCAATCATACTGTGACAAATAGCTCAAAAGTCAAGTACATGGCTGGGAAAATGAGCAGACAGCATAAAAAACAAACTCAAACTATAGAATCTTACTTTGGTGGCCAAGAAGATCAAAACATACAGATAGAAGAAGTGAATAGTCAAAGATGCTACACTGAAAGCCTCCAAAAAATATGAATTGGCCTCAGGCCATTAAAGAGCTCAAAAAGGATTTGCAATATCAAGTAAGAGAAGTGGAGAAAAAATTGGGAAGAGAAATGAGAGTACTGCTAGAAAATCATGAAAAATAAGTCAACAGCTTGCTAAAGGAGACCCAAAAAATGCTGAAGAATATAACACCTTAAAAAATAGACTAACCCAAATTGCAAAAGAGCTGAAAAACCCAATGAGAAGAAGAATGCCTTAAAAGGCAGAATTAGCCAAATGGAAAAGGAGGTCCAAAAGACCACTGAAGAAAATATTACCCTAAAAATTAGATCGGAGCAAGTGGAAGCTAGTGACTTCAGGAGAAATAAATAAAATTATAAAACAGAACCAAAAGAATGAAAAAATGGAAGAAAATGTGAAATATCTCATTGGAAAAACCACTGGTCTGGAGAATAGATCAAGGAGAGATAGTTTAAAAATGATTAGACTACCTGAAAGCCATGATCAATAAAAGAGGCTAGACATCATCTTTCAAGAAATGATCAAGCAAAACAGTGCTGATATTCTAGAACCAGAGGGTAAAACAGAAATTGAAAGAATCAGCAAACCACCTCTTGAAAAATATCCCCAAAGAAAACTCCTAGGAATATTGTAGCCAAATTACAGAGTTCCCAGGTGAAGGAGAAAATACTGCAAGCAGCCAGCAAGAAACAATTTGAGTATTGTGGAAACAGAATCAGGGTAACACAAGATCTAGTAGTTTCTACATTAAGGGATTTGAAATATGATATTAAGGAGTTCAAAGGAGCTAGGATTAAAACCAAGACTCACCTACCAGCAAAACTGAGTATAATACTTAAGGGCAAAATATAGACTTTCAATGAAATGGAGGACTTTCAAGCATTCTTGATGAAAAGACCAGAGCTGAATAGAAAATTTGACTTTGAAATACAAGAATCAAGAGAAGCATAAAAAGGTAAACAGGAAAGAGAAATGATGAGGGACTTACTAAAGTTGAACTGTTTACATTCCTACATGGAAAGATGATATTTGTAACTCATGAGACCTTTCTCAGTATTAGGGCAGTTGAATTGAATATACACATATATAAACAGAGGACACAGGGTGAGTTAAATGTGAAGGACTGATATCTAAAACATAAAATTAATGGATGAGAGAGGAATATATTTGAAGAAAGAGAAATGGAGAGATAGAATGGGGTATATTATCTCACATAAAAGTGGCAAGAAAAATTAATTATAATGGAAGGGAAGAAGGGGCAGGTGAAAGGGAATGAGTAAATCTTGCTCTCATTAGATTTGACTTAAGAAGGGAATAACATACACACTCAATTGGGTATCACCCTATAGGAAAGTAGTGGGAGAAAGGGTTAAGGGGGGGGGATGATAAAAGGGAGGACAGATTGGGGGAGGAGGTAGTCAAAAGCAAAAATTTTTAAAAGGGACAGGGTCAAGGCAAAAAATTGAATAGAGGGGAACAGGATAAGATGGAGGGAAATATAGTTAGTCTTTCACAAAATGACTATTATGGAAGTGTTTTGCATAATGATACATGTATAACCTATATAGAATTGATTGCCTTCTCAAGGAGGGTGCATGGAGAAGGAAGAAAGGAGAGAATTTAGAGCTCAAAGTTCTAAAAACAAATGTTAAAAATGTTTTTACATGCAACTTGGAAATAAGATATACAGGCAGTATATCTTGCCCTACAAGAAAGTAAGGGGAAAGGGGGAGTGGGGTGATAGAAGAGAGTGCAGACTGGGGAAAGGGGCAATCAGAATACATGCCATCTTGGTGTGGGTGGGGTAGAGACGGGAAATGAATGTTGAAAACTAAAAATTGATTTAAAAGCATTGAGAATTTCTTCCCTTCTACACATCTCAAGTAATGCCCCCCCACATACCTTAAAAACTCTTCCAGTGAATCTTTTATCAAGTTAAACAAACATTTCTATACTTTTATTCACCTTTCCCATCATCCTATCATCCCATCATTGCTTGGGACCTAGAAGAATCAAATTATAAAAATGTTCAGAAAAGCTTCAATAAAGTTCTGAAAATAACAGATGATGAGGGCCATTTCAATTTTGCTGTCTATATAGATGCCTGTGTTATACAAATCAGAATTAGGAACAACCATTTTATAGTATCAAAGAAATACCACATTATATTTCTCAGATTTCAATTCTGAAAGTACAATTGCAAATGATATTTAAGGGGAAAGACAGAAGGAGGAATCCAAAGAAACCAAAGTGGTAGATAATGAGCTCAATTTTTTAGAAGGCATGAACAAAGGATGAAAGATGAAAGAAAAATTGAAGGGAATTTCAAAGTTTAGCTTGAGCCTGCAAGTAATGCATCAGGAAGGCTAAAGACAAAAATGAACTAAGGATTGTGTGTGTGTGCGAGGCGGGGAGGACATCTTTTGAAAAAGTATAATCTGAGAACCAGAATGGGATAAATGTGTGGAGTTCTCAACAAACTTCTTAGGCTAAGCAGACTGGTAAGGTAAGCTGGAGAGAAAAATGACAAACCACTGCATTTTCTTTTGCCAAGAAAACCCCAAGTAGGTCAAAAAGAGTCAGACATGACTGAAACAGCTATAAAACAAAAAATAAACTATACTTTTCACACTATGTAAGAGGGTTACTTTGTGGCTTCCCAGTTCTCTTAGCATGGAGGTACTCTTTCTCTATGTATTCTTCTACCATATGGATGACAGTAGCCTCCTTCAGTTGGCTGTGTAGTCAGAACAGGATAACTTGAAAATGGAGAATGAGACAGTCTTGCCCCCTTTCCTAAATGTCTGGAGGATGAACATCCCAGTTTGCATCTGTGGTGCACCATGAACTAACCCAAAAAGGATACTCCTTCCCTCTTCTCTCCATTTAGGCCTTTCACTGGGATATTTCTGCTCTCAGTTTTAATTGAAGGAAGTAATTTTTTCCAGAAATGAAGAGTTCTAGCCATTGTGTCTTGGAGTCAGGAATCCAGGAAGGATGTTGCAGCCAACCAATCTGACAAAGAAACTCTGAGAAGCAAGGGGGCTTGAAACTCAAGCCTAAGGGAGATTTTGTTCTTGAAGCTTGCGATTGTACATTATAGAAAATGAGTTAAGCAGTGAATCTACTAACTCCATAAAGACAAAAGCTGATATTGAATTGATATTGATAGTTGAAGCTGACATTCCTTTGTAGAATCTACTCTGACTACTAGTTGCTAAATGGACTGAGAGTAAGGAAGTAGCTAGGTGGCTCAATGAATAGAGTGCTGGGCCTGGAGCCATGAAGACTTGAGTTCAGATTTTGCCTCAGATACCCACTGGTTGTGTAACCTTGGACAAGTTACTTAACCTCTGTTGGCCTAATCCCCTGGAAAAGGAAATGACAAGCCACTCCAGTGTCCTTACTGAGAAAACCACATACAGGGTAGTGAAAGAGTCAGAACAACAACTTCTAGACTTGAGGATGTAACATCAGTGGATTCCAGAGCCAATGCAGAGAGCATAGACAGCCCAAAGCCTCCTAAATGTACTAGAGAACTCTGGGGCAGGGTTGAAATGTAACATCCATGGCCTACACACTGTGATGATTAGGGTAGTCAGTGTTACACCATTATTTCAGGAAGGCCTTTGACAAAGGTCATCATGATACCAATGTGGATACTCAATATTCAAATGATGAATTCTATAGTTAGGTTGAATAAATAAATAAACTATTATTAGCTAGGTTATTAGTTTAATAGATTGGTGTCAACTTAGAGCAATGACTCTATACAGTACCTTTCTATACAGTTTTTTTTAATCAGTGAATCAGGGAAAGATAAAGAAGGCATGCTTATCAAATTTGTGCATGACACAAAATTAGGACACATAGATCCTTGTTTGGAGGATGTAATGTGGATATAGAATGATGATACAAGATCTTGATAGGCTACAACAATCTAGTTAACAAAATGAAATCTAATGACTAAAAAGGTCAACTGCACAAATACAAGATAGAAAAGGCCTGACATCGAGCATTTCATGTGAAAAAAGACTTTGTGGTTTTAGTTGTCTGTGAGCTCCATATAAATCATCAATTTGAAGATTTTTTTTAAAAAAAGAGGTAATATAATCATACCTTAAGACCTAGATCAAAGAGTATGTCCCTTGGAAGGCTTTTTTACATTGCACATCCTACTCTGCCATTGTGGGATTTTAATCTCACTCATAAATTCCTGGCCACCAATGGGACAAAAAGAGGAGAGGTTGGAGTAGGAAGTAATTATTAATTTCAATATTCTTTCCTTATGAATTTTCTTTTCAAGGATTGTGTAATGCTTTGTAGCTCTAGAGAGCTTACAAAATGCAATGATTATCATTTTCTTTCTTGTGTGTCATGTCTACAACTTTTTGATCAGTCTTTTTCATTTATGTCCAATTTGTGACCCCATTTGGGGTTTACTCCGCAAAGATACTATAGTAGTTTGCCATTTCCTTCTCCAGTTCCTTTCACAGATGAGGAAACTGAGAAAAACTAGATTAAGGGACTTGCTCAGCGTTACACAGTTATTAGATGTTTGAGCATAGATTTGAACTTAGGTCCTGCTGACTTAAGCCCAGCTGTCTATTCACTTTGCCACCTATCTGCCCCATCTACAACTTTACATAACCCCAAAGATCCCATAGCATGGTATAACACCCAATGAATATCTTCATCATCACATTTTGTATGTATACACCCCACCAAGTGAGTGGTTTTTGGTGATTTCTCTCATCCTGAAGTGATGTTACCAATATGGACACTCAAACTGAAAGAGATATGGAGCACGCTCCGTGAGATTGAGGATCTTAAAAGATATCAACATTCTAGACCATTTGGCCAAATCAAATCAAATTTAATTTAATGGGGCTAAATGAAAAACACAATTATTGAAAAATTATTTAACATCTATTATGGGCCTGAAACAGTGCTAAGTTCTAGGTAAACAATGAAAAACAGTCCCTGACATAAAGGAGTTCACATTCTAATAGGTACACAATATTTAAATAAGTAGGTACCTCTCTTATATCTGGAGTATACTGGAAATAGTCTCAGAGGAAAAAACCATGAAAGGCCTTCTGAAAAAGGAAAGTAGAGTTTGAGCTGAGTCTTAAAGGAAACCAGCAAAAGTATAAAGTGAAAGTGAGGGTGAACGTAAGATGGAGATGGCATTTCCTGTTTAAGGAATAGCATGTAGGCCATAATAGCTAAATCATTGAGTATGTGCAGGGGAGCAAAAGATAAGAAAGATAGGAAGGGGATGATCAAAAACTTTCAATGTCAGAGGATTCTATATGTGATTATGGCGATAGGGAGCCGTTAGATTTTAATGACTAAAGAGGTGACATGAGCAGACCTAAACTTTAAGAAAATTACTTTGAGTGTTAGTGAAGGATGATATAAGTGAGAAAGACATATGAGGCATAGAGCAATTGGAATCCCATGCCTTAGAAAGCTCTTCACAATGAAAGCTTACTCCATCCCTGTATTACTTCTCACTTTCAAAGTACCCTGGCTTAATTTCTCTCTTATTGTCCAGTTGCTGGCAGAACTTTTATTTTAAGGAGAAGGCTCCAGACCACAATGTTTTCATTCCTCCCAAGGTTTCATTGCTGACTCACCCCTACAGGATTTTCTTGACATTCTCCCCATTTAACTCTCTCACATCTTTCATTTCCCTTTTAGGTACTGTCACTCCCTAATAGAGTATAAGGTCTTTGAAACCAAACACTCTTCCCCACCCCCTTTTTTAAATATATATGCATAGATAGATAGATAGATAGATATAGATATAGATATGTATGTATGCGTGTATTTGTATTTTCAGCACTTAGCATGGTGATTGGAAGCACTTAAGTGATTAAGTTGAATTGACTTGCCTCCAGATATAATCCTGGAAAGAATAATACAGATTTGCACTAGGGTGGTGGTTGTGTGAGGGGAGAGTAGAGAACATAAATAATGAATGTTAGGAACAAAGAAACTCCAAGATTTGGTGATAGAGTGGGCATGCTGGGTGAGTAAGAGTGAGGAGCCAAGGATGACACCAAAACCGAGAACCGGATGACTGGTGGGATGAAAGAATACTTAATATAGTAAAAGGGAAGTTTGGAAGAGAAGAGAGTTTGGGGAGAAAGATAGTGAGTTTTATTATGAATATTTTGAATTTAGATATACCTAGTTAAAGAAATCAAAAACAACTGGTAATATGGGACTACTGCTTAGGGAAAAAAAATTATATATGTATGTGTGTGTGTTTCTGTGTGTGTGTGTGTGTGTGTGTGTGTGTGTGTGTGTGATCTCCATAGAGATCATAAGTGAACCCATAGGATGTTTGATGAGTTCACTGCCAATTAAGTTTAGGACAAAAATGGAAGAGAGTCCAGGGAAGAGCCTTGAGAGACACATACCTCCTTGGTGTCCATGACATGGATGAAGAGCCAAAAAATGAGTCTAAGTGGCCAAACATGTAGGAGAAGGATAGAATAGTGTCCAAAAAACCCTATACAGGAAAGAGGATCCAGGAGAGGAGTCTGATCAACAGTATCAAGAGCTGCAAAGAGGTCATGAAGGATGAAGACTGAGAACAGATCATTAGATTTCACAATTAAAAGATCATTGGGAACACTGGAGAGAACAGATTCAATTGAATGAAGAGATTGGAAGTGAGATTGTAGAGGGTATAAAAGAGTGAGAAGATAAAAAGTAGATGAACTGGGTAGAAATAGTTTTCATTAATGGTATTAATGATAAAGATAATTTATGAGTTATATGCTCACTGATAATTCCCCTGCATTGTGGATAGTAACCTATACAGAGTCCAAACAGCAGATCACGTCTCTCTAGATGAGGTCTTCAGGAAGTTACTCTTTGTGTATGTTATGCTGATGTGGTAGGAGAAATATCCTACATCATGCACCCATTCAGTTTGTTAGTTTTTCCTTAAAAACTTATCAAACCTTTCCTTGAGACTCAGTTTGCTCAGTCTATTGAAATCACATCTTGATCAGATGAGCAAAAAAACAGACAGGAGGAGCTCTAGGAAATATCTGAAGTTTGTTTCATAGGAAAAAAGAGGGGGAGGAAACTTAAGAAAGAGAGATTCACTTACCAGAATTAGCTTAAGGTTCCCTCCGTATCAATCCATGTCGATATCCTTCTCCTGGCTAAGCGATTCTACTTTTGTCACCACTTGAATGATCTACAAGTATCTCATTTGGACCTATATCAAATCGAAACTACCAGGGGCTTGACAAAGAGTAGCTGGTTGCATTAAATTCCATAACATTACAAGGCTCAATAAGAGTCAGGGCCATTCAGAAGATTGATGGCTTTTGCTCTGTTTACTATTGTCAAGATTATAGCATTGAGTTGTTTGGTTATATTTTCATAGTTTGAGGGGATGCTAAGGTTCTCTGCAAGGAAATGATTGAGCATGCAGGATAGTACAATGAGTCAATGTATATGTATAGTGAAGGGTCAGACTTAGAATAAAGAAGGGTAGTTGGGGACTAAGGAGACAGATCAAATCTACCAGGACTCTGATGGAATTGGACACCCCAAACCAGTAAAGTCTAGTAGGTTTTTTATAGAATTATTATATGGATTAAGCAGGATTTGACCTGGAGAAGGAAGTAGTGAAAACCCTGAGTCTGAGAACTAGCCCTGATTCATGCTGTGCTAGTGGGGTTGGGGTTCTTGGTTCATATTCTTGGATATGGCCTTTGGACCATCATTACTGGTCTTATTTTGAGCCTCATTTGGACTTCATTTGTCAGGTTGGGGAGGATACTGAGGTACTTATGATTAGGCAGACACTATAGAGGGACAGTACACTCTACCCAGATAGAACAGAATGGAGAGCAAATTATTGCATTAATGAAATTTTGCAGCTGTTTGAATGATTGAAAACTATTCCTTGGAATGAAAACTCAGCTTTTCAACACTACCCAGCATTGGAAAAGAAGCATAATGTAGTGGATTGAAGGACATGTTTTGAATCAGAAACACCTTGATTCTTGTCCTACCTCTGACATATGCCATACCTACATAACCCTGACACTTTAACCCTTGGTACTTCAGAGAATTCTCTGAGCCTGGAAGCTGAAGAACAGTTGCCAATCTGCATTGATGGAAGGGATTTGCTCATTATGAGTTATCTATGACCAAGAAATCAAGAGCCAGTCCACTGAAGGTGCTATATGTCTCTAAATAATGACATTACACTTAGAACAGAAGTGAAATCATTGATAACCCATGGGGCAATGGAGAGATGCATATACTTAAGTAGGCATATTAGCAAGGATGACTTGCATTCAAAATACCTTCATCAAAACCTAAATATTGGGAAATATAAGCAGGATGAATGTTCAGCAAGAATGAGTAATAACAGTCTAACCCAAGTGTTACCCTAGTATCCAGTAATTATTTTCAAATATAAAGGCTTCCTATATATTGGGTATGTTCTTAGTGGAAGACTTATAGAAGAATGTATGCCATAATATCACAGGATGGAAAAGTATGGATAGGTTACATTTGTAATATTCACTGGAAAAAGAATACCCATAGATAAAATCGCAAATTCATTGAAAAATGAAATTATAAGTCATGGGGGAAATCTGCTATATTTATTTTGCCTGACTCCAGATGAAAGGATATAGAATTGTGGGTGACAATTTAAAAGACATATTTCTGCTCAACATGAAGAAAATTTCCTAACAATTAGTTCTGACTAATAAAATAGGTTCTCTCAAGAGTGAGTGAATTTATGATTTCTAGATACCTTCAATCAGAGGGTCATTTAAAAAATTAGTTGATCATGGTGGTAGTTTGGTAGTGTACAGACACAATCTAATTATGCCCCCCCCTCCTTTTGAGGGTATGTACTTCAGCATTTTGGTTTTTTTTTTAATTTTACTTTGCAACATTCAGTTACATGGAACTATAATTTCATCAGTGAGTTGAATTCCAGGATGGAAATTCAATGCACCACTCCAGGTCTGTAATTTATAGCCTTACCTAAGTCACTGAGACACTGAAAAATTAAGGGCTTTGCCCACGGTCACACAGCTAATATGTACCAGATGCAGGACTTGGACCCAGGTCCTTCTGATTCCAAGATCTGCCCCTCTATACATTAGCTCATGGAGTCTTCTTTTTGTAGGATGGATAGCTTAAAACTCGACAACATGGGACTTCAATGAGAACATAGTCTATTATAGCAATAAGAACTTGCTAGGAGAATCATATAAAGAGAGAGTCTGCCTAATATAATGAATATTTGACTATGTTAAACATTTAAATTTTGGAATTCTTAGTCCAGAATGTTTTTGTGTGTATGGGAATAGGCCAGAATTGGAACATGACCTTGATGCTCAGAGAATGTAGACTACCTTGAATAAAAATAAACAGCCAAAGAAGCTCCAACTATTCCTGGGACCATGCCTTCTTTGTTCTTTTTCTATATGATATCTGATCCAATCTGGGGTTGATATGAGGATCTATGGTGTTACTTTGTCCTACTGCCATCCAGGATGACCAGCCTCTTATGAGTAAACTCTCTTAAATAACCCAATCAACCTAATTAACCCTATTAAAACATATTAATAACCAAGCTGTGATATCTTAGTTTTCTCACAGTGCGCCTCCCTATAACTGGCATAATTAGGGCATGATAGTCTGCCATCTTATATTTGGCATAGTGGGCAGGATAGTTTGCCCCCTCACACTTTGTTATAGGGTGGTGAATACATTAATATATATTATGCATCTAAATATAACACCAACTCCTGTTTGCCATTATAGTTATCCTTCTAAACATTATCATTTAGGTTGTTGCTGTGGCTGAGTCAGTTTTCAGTTGTATATATTTTTTCATGACACCATTTGGTGTTTTTTAGACAAAGATACTGAAGTGGTTTTCTATTTCCTTCTCCAACTCATTTTAAAGATGAAGAAACTGATACAAACAGGATTAAGTGACATGCCCTGGATAACACAGCTGAGGCCAGATTCAAACTCAGGAAAATAAGTTTTCCTGACTCCAGGCCTGGCACTCTATTCAATGTGCTGCCTAGCTGCCCATTTGGGGTTGCCACACACAGCTTAAGAAGTGCTGAAGGGATCATGAGTGGAAAAATGTAAGGAGCCTTAGATTAGAGAATGGCTTTAATGTTCTGTTTGTCTTTTTTAAATAATATTTCCCCCAATTACATGTCAAAAGAATATTTAACATTTTTTAAAGTTTTCAGTTCCATATTCCTTCCTCCATCCCTCCTTTCCCTCTCCCTGAGATGACAATCTGATATAGGTTATACATGTGCAATAATGTAAAACATTTCCATATTGGTCATTTTGTACAAGAAGACTCAAATGAAAAAAGAGATGCTGTATATATTTTTCTACAAGTAGGCCTTCCCTCTTTTTATGTATCTTTGGGATACAGATAAAGCAGTAGTACTACTGGATCAAAGGATCACAGTGTGATTGCCTTTTGCACAAAGTTCCAAATTTCTCTCCAGAATGGTTGGATCAGCTCACAATTCCACCAACAGTCCCAGTTTTCCAACATCCCTTCCAACATTTATCATTTTCCTTCTTTGTCAAATTAGCCAATTTAATAGGTAGGAGGAGGTAGCTCAGAGTTGTTTTAACTTGCATTTATCTATAATTAGTAGTGATTTAGATAATTTTTTTCATATGACTATAGACAGCTTTGATTTCTTTGTCTAAAAATTGCCTGTTGATGTCAATTTGTCAATTGGGAAATAAATGATTTGTATTTTATAAATATTTCGTATTATACATACGCACATTAGATAGATAGATAGATATAATATTTTGTAAATTTGACTCAGTTTGCTATATTTTTGAGAATTGGGAACTTTATCAGAGATACTTACTGCAAATCCCACCCCCACCCCCAGTTTTCTGCTTTCCTTCTAATTTTGGTTGCATTGCTTTGATCTCTGCAAATTTTTTTTAATTTTATATAATCAAAATTATCAACTTAACATTTTGTAATGTTCTCTACATATATTTTTGGTCCTAAATTCTTCCCTCATCCATAGTTCTGACAGGTAAACTATTTCCTTCTCTCCTAATTTTCTAGTGGAATCACCCTTAATGTCTAAATTAGATATCTATTTTGGCCTTATCTTACAATGTGAGATGTTGGTCTATACGTAGTTTCTGCCATACTGTTTTCCCGTTCTCCCAGCAGTTTTTGTCAAATAGTGAGTTTTTCCTCCCAATAATTTTTATCTTTGAGTTTAGCACATACTAGAGTTTATGGTAACACTACTGTGTCTTTTGAACTTAATCTATTCCACTGATCTATGTCTTAGCCAGTACCAAATTGCTTCGATAATCACCACTTTATAAGACAATTGAGATTCAATATAGCTAAACCTTCTTCTTTCATATTTTTGCCTTGATTCTTTTGATATTCTTGACCTTTTGTTTGTCTAAATGAATTTTATTATTTTTCTAGCTCTATTAAATAAAATTTTGGTAGCTTGATTGATATGGCACTGAATAAATAGATCAATTTAAGTAGAATTAATATTTTCATTATATTGGCTCAGCCTACCTGTGAGGAATTGATATTTTTTTCCAATTGTTTGGATTTAACTTTATTTGTATGAAAAGTGTTTTGTAATTTGGTAATTGTAAATTCCCAGGTTTGTCTTGGCCAGTAGACTCCCAAGTATTTTATATGGTCTACAGTAATTTTAAATGAAATTTCTCTTTCTATCTCTTGCTGCTGGGCTTTGTTGATAATATGCAGAAATACCAATTATTTATGTGAGTTTATTTTACATCCTGCAATTTTGCTAAAGTTGTTAATTATTTCAAGTAGGGTTTTAGTTGTCTCTCTAGGATTCTCAAAGTATACTATCAGTCATCTTCAAAGAGTATATAGTTTTGTTTCCTCATTGTCTATTCTAATTCCTTTCATTTATTTTATTTCTCTTATTGCTTTAGTTAACTTTTCTAGTAAACTATTGAATAATGTCATGATAATGAGCATCCTTGCTTCATCCCTGATTGTATTGGTAAGATTTCTATCTTATTCCCATTACAGCTAATGCTTGCTGATGGTTTTAGATAAATGTTGTTCCTGATGTTATTTGTTCTTTGTTCTGGAAGGCAACACCCATTCAGTCTTTAAGGCTAAAAACGAAATGAGGCAGAGAAAGGCCTCTTTATTTTTTTTTAAATGATCTATTTGGGTGGGGGGGGGGGAAGATCCTCAGGGTTTTTGGCCAAACCAGAAACAATTACTGTTTTTATTCATTTTGAGCCAGTCAGGGCTCAAATTGTTGGCCAATCAATGAGAGCCATAGTGATTTGTGGTTGGGTTAAGACTACTCTTTAAGAGAGAAAAAGTTTCAGCCACTGAGCAGAGCACCTACAGTAGAAAGGGGAAGAGAAGAAAGAGAGGAAGAAAGGAAGGAAGGAAGGAAGGAGCAAAGAAGCCATATTTCTCATTGGCCAGTACTAGTTTGGTCTCCAGTAGACAGCTCTTTTTCTACTCACAGAGGTTGCTATTTGAGGACAAAGACATCAGTGAGGTGATGTCATGACATGCAAGTGAATTCGATTTAATGAGGGAGGGTTATG
Source organism: Trichosurus vulpecula (assembly GCF_011100635.1). Taxonomy (NCBI): domain Eukaryota; kingdom Metazoa; phylum Chordata; class Mammalia; order Diprotodontia; family Phalangeridae; genus Trichosurus; species Trichosurus vulpecula. The sequence goes on along the minus strand of NC_050576.1, from coordinate 417,966,367 downwards.
CAAAGTCACCAGCCTCATTTTTTCCTCTGCAGATATCTGAGTGCAGTGGCAAAATATGGATCAGCACAACTGGAGATAGCCCTGGCTGCAGTAGGTTTTTTTTAAGCTAAGGTCTTTAACAGGTCTCAGTTTGACTGGCATATCACCCACTCTGTGATTAATGCTAGGTAAGAAATGGAGGCAGAAAATGGCCTCTTTACCTAGTCAAAAAAGTCAGTCTGGGAAGGGAAGACCCTCATGGTTTCTGGACAAAACAGAAACAATTCCTATTTACATTTAATTCCAGGTAATCAGGGCCCAAATATTACCTATTTTAAGGTAAGCTCCATTTATTCCTATCCTCTCCAGTGTTTTTCCATAAGAATGTGTGTTGTATTTTGTCAGAGGCTTTTTCTGCGTCTTTTGAAATAATCATATGATTTCTGTTGGTTTTGTTATTGATATGTCCAATTATGCTGATCATTTTCCTAATATTGAACCAGCTCTGCATTCTTGGTATAAATCTGATGTGGTCATAGTGTATAATGCTGGTGATGTATCACTGTAATTTTCTTACTAGTATTTTATTTAAAATTTTTTTCCTCGCTATTCATTAGGGAAATTAGTCTATCACTTTCTTTCTCTGTTTTGGCTCTTCCTGGTTTAGGTATCAGAATTATGTTTGTGTCATAGAAGGAATTTAGTAGGCCTCCTTCATCTATTTGCCCAAATTGTTTGTATTGCATTGGGTTAATTGCTCTTTAAGTATTTGATAGAATTCACTTGTGAATCTGCTTCTATCCCCAGGGCTTTTTCTTAGAGTATTTGTTGATGGATTGTTCAGTTTCTCTTTCTAAGCATAGATTATTTAAGGATTCTATTTCTTCTTCTGTTAATCTGGGCAATCTAGATTTTTGCAGATATTCATACATTTCATTTAGATTGTCAAATTTATTGACATACAATAGGGCAAAATAGCTCCTAATAACATTTTTTTTAAATTTCCTCTTCATTAGTGGTGAATCCACTCCTTCCATTTTTTATACTGTTAAGTTGGTTTTCTTTTCTATTTTCTGTTTTTTTTTGGAAAAATCAAATCATCCTGTTTACCTTTATAAATACAAATGAACTAGATGTGATATAGCATTTCTCATCAGAAATTCCTTACAACACATTTCTTAGAGTTTATGAGGGACTAAAACATCAAATATGATAGAAGGGTGAAATTATAGTGTATTATGGCCTAGTTAATAGATTATAGTTTGTGCACTGGAGTAGATTTCTATGGAACTTTATCTGTCCTTTTTAAGGTTACTTTTTTATCTTTACTCTTATTTGCAAAATGTGTGCACACTTTTAAACTTTCATCTTATCTAACTTCATATTTTATTCTCTTTTAAACTGCTTTGCTTACATAAATCATCGTCCTTGGACTGGGCATTAGTCATATCCTACAAGACAAGAGTAATTTGATGGGCAATCTAATCCTATCTTTCAAAGATAAAATAGGCAAGTATCTATGAAATCTGCCTGAATTAATTTAATCTGCCTCATTTCAAGTTTGACCTAATCAAAACCCTTCTTTGATTGAAACTATCAAATTTCAGTGCTTAATAGTAGTTCAGATCATATAAATATTCAGCGCTATTTTTCTGACTAGTCAACTATGAATATTTGATCCTTGAGATTTATGACCAACAATTCCTTTGACTAATACTACATTGCTGGTGTTGTTGATTTTTTATATAGCAAGGGAAGTAGATGATGCAGTTCTTTCCAAGGATTCAAGGTAATGGAATTGCACTATAAATTTTGTGGCAAAAGGTGATAGTAGACACTTACTTGAGCATTTGCATTCGTATGAAATATCAGCAGGAAACAAAAAATATGTATGCATATATGTACACATATGTATTGTGTGCATGCATGTTACTTGTGTTATCCTGATCTTGACATATCCATACTAGTTGATAGCATTGTCTTTATTTACCATAGCTCTGTCGACCATTACTTCACATCCTACAATATGGCCTCAACACCAAACATATTTTATATGTTATATCTCATATTTTGCTTGTTATCAGAGAGACATTTTTCTGTGTAATAGAACAGGACCTAAGATTTTGCCTAATAGTATTAATACAATACAAATTTGCATTTGAGAATATATATTTCAACTGTAGCCAAAGAAACTTTCAAAGAAAGCTTATTTTCTATTCAAAGAAAGAACATTTCAAATCAAGTTTATCAGAAATTCTATTTAGTGTTGGAAGATTAGAGTATAATATAGAATCTGAAATTCAAGATCTAAGTATGTCAAAACCTTGCTTTCTGTATTATACATAGACCAAGTTATGAATTAAGTAGCTCGGTATCAAAGTAAATGAGACCCAGTTTTGTAAGCTTGGCATCTTTCCCACATTTACTGCTTTAGTTACTACATTCTGGATCCCTCCTAGCCAATCTGAAGCTGGAAAGATGACTAAGAACAAGGATAGTGAGAGCAACGTAGGCCAGCATGTGGGCTTCTCTTGCCTTCAATTTGTGTGATCCAGGGGGCCCTCAGTCTTCTGTCACTTTGAAGAATGTAAGCCACTTGGCTAGCTGCTATTTTCCTCTTTTGAGATGAGAGACTTGAAGCTAAGAGTGAGACTTTGCTTACAAAAAAGAAAAAGGGCCTGACTAGCAGATGACACTTGCAGAGCAGTGTGGCAAATGGGAGGAAGGGAACAATTTACTGGTACTCTTACAGTGTCTGCCACTATAAACTCTCACTGCCTCCCAATCTGAAGGGTGTAGTCTTTTTTCTTCTGCTTCTAGTCCTCCCCAAGACCAATAGGGTGATGTAGGTGCTCAGGCCACAATTATCCTGTAATGATGTTTTGATTTTACCATTATGTTCCTGCACAATGGGAATGAAATTTTGCACATTATCTGCTAGGCCTGGATTTGGTTGATGACTAAGCTCTAACTGCTATTATGTCTGTCTCTTGGTGGGCCTCACAGCCATTTGCCACTCTCTACATGAGACTTAGCCTTACTCTCCACTTATGCAAAAAGGAAAGATAAATGTCCATTAAATTATGTATTAGGAAAGGGATGGTGTTGGCAGTTGAAAGGAAAATTTGACTGATTTTCATTTTGACTTTATATCCCCAGTTGCCAGCTTATTCTAGAAACTTGATAAATTGCTGTTTGATTAGGTTAGAAGCTATTAGATTACCTATGGGGTGGAGCTCCTTCTCTGTCCCCATGCACTGGTTTACTGGGATCACTATCTCCCTCAAAAAGACAAGACATCTCTTCTCTCTTTTTCAAAGTGCAAAAATTCCTTGTGTACACTGTTGTACCTCAGGGTAATAGCACATTACGAAAGGAGATGATTCCAGCAGAACAACTACCACTATGTCTCAGACATCCCAGGGAATGTGCGTTCCCTTATCTCCCTTTCCTTTTTACATTCTCTTACATCCATGTTACAAGTTGCCTAATTTTCAGTGAAACAATCAAAGCAATGGAGGTAGTATGACATAGTGAATGGTAGATAGGCATTGGAGTTAGAAACAACCTAGACTCAAAGACTGATTTTAAAACATACTAGCTGTATGACCATGGGCAAATCATAGGTGTCCTAACCATGTCACCAGCTTGCACTGGTCAAAATAAAATCAATACTCCCCTTTTCCGTTACTACTTCTACCCTGTCTTCTAACCACCCCCATCTTTTTCTTTCCCCTTTCCCCTCCTATTGCCTATATGGCAAGTTAGATTTCGATACCTGAGTATGTTTTTCCCTCCTTGAACCAAATTGGATGAGAGTAAAGTTCAAACAATGCTCATCTCCCTCCTTCTTTCCCTCTACTATAATGTGTTTTTGTGCCTCTTCATGTGATGTAATTTACCCTTTTCTGCCTCCTCTTTTCCTTTTCAACCATTATAATCCCCTTTCACCCCTTAATTAGATTTTTTATCATCACATCAGTTAATTTTTACCCATACCCTCTGTCTATGTATATCCTTTTTAAATGTCATAATAAAGACATAATCCTCAAGATTTACAAGTATCATCTTCCCATATAGGAATGTAAACAGTTGGCCTTTATTGAATAACTTTTCTTTCTTTTATTTCTAGTTTACCTTTTTATGCCTCTCTTGAGTCTTGTATTTGAAGATCAAATTTTCCATTGAGCTCTAGTTTTCTCATCAGGAAAGTCTGGAAGTCCCTTATTTCATTGAATATCCATCTCCTTGCCTGAAAGATTATGCTCAGTTTTGCTGGGTAATTGATCCTTGGTTGCAATCCAAGCTCCTTTGCCTTACAGAATATCATATTCCAAGCCCTCCAGTCTTTTGATGTAGGAGCTACAAGGTTCTGTGTGATCCTGACTATAGTTCCACTATATTTAAATTGTTTCTTTCTGGCTACTTGCAGTATTTTCTCCTTGACCTGATAATTCTGGAATTTGGCTACAATATTCCTTGGAGTTTTCAATTTGGGATCTCTTTCAGGAGGTGATCAGTGGATTCTTTCCATAACTATTTTACCCTCTGGTTCTAGGACCTCAGGGAAATTTTCCTTGATGATTTCTTGGAAGATACTGTGCTGGCTCTTTTTTTCATCATGGCTTTCTGGTAGACAAGTAATTCTTAGATTATTTCTTCTGGGTCTGTTTTTGAGGTCAGTTGTTTTTCTGATGAGATATTTTATGTTTTCTTCTATTTTTTTCATTCTTTACATTTTGTTTGACTGTTTCTTGATGCCTCATAGTTGCTACTTGCCCAATTCTAATTTTTAACCAATTGTTTTCTTCAGTTACCTTTTGTGCTCCTTTTCCATTTGTCCAATTTTACTTTTTAAGAAGTTTCCTTCAGTGAATTTTTTCTTCCATTTTGTCCATCGTATTTTTAAAATAATTCATTATTTTTTCTTATACCTCTCTAATTTGACTTTTATAATCTTTCTTGATTTTTGGGTTTGAGACCAGTTCATATTCCTTTTTAAGATTTCAGTCTTCAGTGAGTATACTGTCAATGCTGTCCTCTTCTGAATTGGTATTTTGATCTTCCTTGTCCCATTGTAAGAATCTATGGTCTTTGCTTTTTAAAATTGCTTTTTGCTCATTGTGTTTGCTTTTTCTCCTGGCTTTGAAAGTGGATCTCTGCTTCTAAGGCACAGGGGGCTCTGTCCCATGCCTCTTTTGCTGAGGGATAGGGGCCTGATTACTCATTTTGTGTGCTGTGGCCTCTGGTTCTGGCGGCTGGAAGCTATATAATGCTAGAGCTTACCTGGTGCTGAGCTGGAGCTGGCTGGTGTGTGCCGAGGCTAGGTGAGGTCTTTTTGTGTTTCCCCAGGGTTACACTGAAGCTTACAGTGTGAGGCATGGGAGAGGGGTGTCCTGACCACTGGAGATCTCCTCCTCCCCGAGGGCTCCATTAGAGTGACTGGTGGAACCCTATCCACCCTGGTGTATGTCCATCCACGCTGGTGTCTGCTGATTTTCCTGGCTGTGCAAAGACATGTGGGGGGTGGGGTTCTAGTGTTGACACTTGCTGGGTCAACCACACTGGACTCAAGATCTCTCACTGGTCTACTGAGGTAGGGCTTGCTACTGGCTTGCTGGAATACCTCCCATCCTGTAGTGATCCCCTTCAGCCATAGCAAGAGGTTCATTTCTCTTTAATCCCCCTACCCGCCTGAGCTAAAAGACTGCCATATCCTATCTTTCTGCTGGCTCCACTATTCCAGGATTTTTCCTGGGGCAATATTCTCTTGGTTTTTCAAGGTCAACAAGGAAGAGTGAGAGTGACTTACTGTTTCCTCTGCTATCTTGGCTCCTTGAAGTTTAAATAGGTGACTATTAAACATTCATTCTATGAGCTGATAGCTCCAGGAATAGCTGTTGCAGCTGCTACAGGCCCTGCACAGGACTGCTTCTCTCTCACCCAGTCCCAACAGATGCCCCCTCCTGTGCTGAGAGGTCTGGGAATTGCCACTGTTGCCAGTGATCCAGTCTGCTGGGGTCTGCTCCAGCTTTGCTACAGTCAAATCTGCAGCAGTGTAGCCTTCACAGTACACTGTCCTCCTTTCCCAGTCTGGTGCAACAGATCCTTCCTGTGGACCTTCCAGGCTGTCTTGGGCTAGAAATCTCCCACACTCTGTGTCTTTATGGATTCTGCAACTCTAGGATTTGTTCAGATTCAGTTTTTAAAGGTACTAGGGGGAGTTTGTGGGAGAGCTCAGGTAAGTCCCTGCTTTCACTGTGCCATTTCTGCTCTACCATCTGGAGTTAGACTGATTCTGATTCTGATTCTGATTCTGAAACATGGTAGCTATGTGACCATGGGCAAATCACTTAATATCTCAATGTCCTAAGTAACTCATGAGTTTCCTAACCATGTCACCAATTTGCACTGGTTAAAATAAAATCTATAACAAAATATAACAAACTACAACTTCCTTAGGAAGACAAGCCACTTAGGCTCTCTGGACCATAGTATCTTCATCTGTAAAATGTGAGGGTTGGACTTGATGACCTCTGGAAGATACCTTCCAGATACAAATGTGTCTATGATGATGATGATGATGATGACGATGATGATGATAATAATAATACTGATAGGCATTATTTGTTCCTAAATGATACAGTTAAATGGTGCAATGAATAGAGTGCTAGGCCTGGAGTCAGGAAGACTTCATTTCAAATCTGGTCTCCTATGCCTGAGGTCAAGAACCGCTGTTTGCCTGACATTCTCATCTATAAAATGGGAATAATAACAGCACCTTCACAATTATGTTGTAAAGCACTTAACACAGTGCCTAGCACACAGTGAGTCCTATATAAATCTTAGCTATTATTATTATTCCTGTTGTTTTGTTATGTGTTATTCTGTTTCTACACTATATGACCAAATTTAAAAAAAAAGGAAGCTCCTTGAGGGGAGAGAATATTTTGTTACTTGTATTTGTAGTTCCAGCACCTAGTGTAGTTCCTGACATGCAGTAAGCATGTAATAACTGTTCATGACTGTCTAAACACATATAAACATAAGAAAAGATTGACTTTGATATAATATTGCTTTCTGTTTGTTCTTTTGGGGGAGGACCTAAATGTTTCTAACCATGAGAAACATAAGCTGAGAATTAAATCTTTTTGAAATATATAGATAGTACTTTGTGTGTATAAATCTATAATGCTCTCAATAAAGCATCAGCTAAACTACATATAGCTCTTCTGTTTTTAAGACCTTATAGGCAATTTATTTTACAGTAAGTGGAAAGGCAAAAATCTAAAGTATTTCAAGAGAGAAATAGTGTTTGCTACCGACAACACAGAGATTTATTAGAACTGATTCTGTCCAGAAAGGAAATCAAAGATAACATTAAAAGGTAATTATCTCTTTTTTCTCTCTTTTTGTGTTTTCCTCCCTTTAAAACATTGCTTCAGTGGTCAGAGACTTATTAGGAAAAATTTGGATAGCATTTTGTTAGTAGCCATGACTAAATTTAATAATGATTTAAAATAAAACCAACATATAGAGAATGATTTTACATAGAGTTGATAGAGAAGAAGTGGTGGATGCTGTGCTACAACTTCTGTTCCTTCATTTGTCTTTATTGCCAAAATTACTACTTTCAGAGGCTAGAGCAGGTTGAGTTCACAGCAAATTTAATGTGACCTGAATTATCTGTGTTCTAAACAAATTTTCACAGGATGAAATGATAAATGAAGAAACTACATGGTCTATTTTTCCTGATCTTTAGTAAAAGGTTGTGATTTCTAGGGTTTCCATTTTGACAAGCCCATATACTAGACACAATCTGAGAAAAAGAGTCTTATATTTACTTTGAAAAAAAAGAGTAAAGTCATGGATGATTTCCTTTCAGATCATTTCTGCCTCTGAACCTCTTGGCACTTAAACTCTAGTTGTAAATTGTTACTGATTATTTATACAAATATTAGTGTTCTCCTACAAATGTGCAAAATAACTTAAACTAAGATTTATTTTTAACCTTAGGAGCTAAGTGCAACCACAACTTGGTGGGGAAGGGTGTTCATGTAGCAGATGAATTGATTTTTGATTACTGGAAAACTTACATGAGATCCTGAGGAAAAGGGGATGTCTGAATTTGTATGTGTTTGAGAGAGTTCTGGGGGCAAAGCCAAGATGGAAGGGTAGAGAAATCACTCAGCTGAACTTGCTCAACATTTCCCTCCAAACAAATTTAAAATAATGACTCAAACTGAATTCCAAAGTAACATGGACAATAAAAAAGGTCAAAGATATCCTTCCAGCCCAAGGTGTGAATGAAACACCACATAGATTAGGTAAGGGTGATAGAAACAGCAACAACTTCACAAGTTCTCAAGCCAGAGACAGTAAGAGAACCTGACACATGATATAAAGAGATTACAGGGGACTCCTGTGTTGCTACTAAATGTAGGACTAGATGCTGTTTGGCTTCTCCATTGTCTATATCTATGTCTGGTCATATATCAAGGGCACAGAGGAGCACTTTCAGATGACAGGGAGTGGAAGCCTTGAGAGTCAGTGTCACTTCTGGTCCCAAGGGATCAGGGGACCTTCCTAAGTAAAGTCCAGAGCACAGGCCAAGAGATCAGTAACTATACGTCTCCCAAAAAAATCACACCACACTGGAAACACTGAAAAATTCCAATCCCCTGGAACTAGCTCTGAAATGAGTAGTACAAAAAAAAATGTGAAGCTTGAAACAATACCCCTTCCTCCCATGGCAGGAACAGAGGTTAGTATTAACATAAAGTTACAGTCCAAGAAATAGGGAGGAAAAAAATGAGCAAACAAAAGACAACCTGACCAGGGACAAGGACAGGGAAAATCAAGAGAGAAACTGAGAAGAAGGCAATAAAGAAAAACAGCTCCAAAGCAAAGCCTCAAAGAAAAGTGGGAATTGGTTCAACAAGAATTCCAGGAAGAACTACAATATGATTTTCAAAATTGATAAGAGAAATAGAGAAAATTTAGTTTAAAAATGAAAGCAAAGGAAGAAAATTATAGAAAGACAACAGTGTGGTAAAAAAAAGGCACAAAATAAAGAAGAAAATAACATCTTAACAAACAGAATTTGGAACTATGTCCAAAGGGCAATAGAAACTGTGGATACTATTTGACCCAGCAATGCCACTGCTAGATCTGTATCTGAAACAAATAAAAAATTAAGGAAGAGGACTTATTTGTACCAAAAAAAAATAGTAGCTCCTTTTCTGATGCATCAAGTAGATGCTCATCAATTAGAGAACAGCTGAACAAGCTGTGGTATATGATTATGTCGGAATAGAAATATTATTGTGGTATAAGAAACCACAAGCAGGATAATTTCAGAAAAAACCTGGAAAGACTTACATGAACTGATGCAGAGTGAAGTGAATGGAACCAGGAGAGTGTTGTACACAGAAACAGCAATATTTTACAATGAAAAACTGTGACTGTTGTAGATATTTTCAACATTTCAGGGATCCAAGACAATCCCAGAGGACTCATGATGAAGAAACCTACCTGCCTCCAGAGAAAGAACTAGTGTGTTCTGTTGTCTGAATACAAAATAAAGCACACTTTTATTTCTTTCTTCTTTCCTTCTTTCTTTCCTCCCTTCTTCCCTCTCTCCCTCTTTCCCTCCCTTCCTCCCTCATCTTTCCTTCCTTCCTTCAATCCTTCCTTCTTTCCTTCCTCCCTCTCCCCCTCCCTCCCTACTTCTCTTTCTTTCTTTCATTTTTTTTGTTCAAGTCTTCTTGTGCAAAATGACTAATATGGAAATGTTTTACGTGATTGCACCCATATAAACTTTATTAGATTGCTTACTGTCTCAGGGAGGGGAGAGAGGAGGGGTAGAATTTAGAACTCAAAACTTTAAAAATGTTTAAAATTATTTTAACATATAATTGTGGAAAATAAAATATTATTTTAAAAAAGAATTGGGGTGGGGCAGAACCAAGACGGAAGCTTGAAAACAGGGAAGCACTTAAGCTCTCCCCCAAATCCCTCCAAACACATTTAAAAATGACTCAAAACAAATTCTAGAGCTACAGAACCCACAAAATAACAGAGGGAAAGAAATCTCTAGCCCAAGACTGCCTGGATGGTCCCTGAGAAGGGTCTATCACACCATGCTGGAAGCAGATCACAGCCCAGCATGTGCCACACCAGGATAGACCAGGTCTGAGTAGACCAGGGAGATCAGGCTTCAGAGCCCTGAATCACTGAGCTGTGGAAGTTACCAGGCTTCTCAACCCACAAATGTCAAAAACAAAGGAACAGGTCAGTGGGAAAACTGTTGGATCTGGGTGAGAGAAGTGCATGCTCTGGCCCCAGCCCTGGGGGCAGCAGAGGTGGTTGCAGTGGCAACAGCAGGAAGCTCAGGCAGCTGCTTCCAGAGCTCCAGTGATAGCTGCTTCCAGAGCTCCAGAAAGTGGGAGGAATCAAGTGGTTTGTCACAGTGGGAGTGCAGGGAGCACTTTACTGATGCAGAGGCAAGGTTCTCTTGCTTCTCCCTGCTTGGATCTGGACTGCGGTCCTGGTCGGTGGTCCTTGGGGAAGGAGGAGAGCTAGGGTGGCAGACCTTTCTGGTGGCTGTGGAGAGGGAGATCTCCTGGTCATCACATGGCATAAAGGAGTGCTTATACTCACAGACAAGAGCACAGGATAGGAGAGGAGCATCATACCACCTACGAATAGAAGTAGCTCTGAAAACAGCAGCACAAAACCCCTGAAACATGGGACAGAGCTCTCTCCACTCTGAAAGCAGTCAAACTCTGACAGAAAGCTCGAAAGTCAAATAATTGGCTCGGAAAATGAGCAATCAGTGTAAAAGGACTTCAACTATAGACTCTTTTTCTGGTGACAAAGAAGATCAAAACGTACAGCCAGAGGAAGTCAACAAAGTCAAAGATCCTATATCAAAAGCCTCCAAGAAAAAGATGAATTGGTCTCAGGCCATGGAAGAGCTCGAAAAGGATTTGGAAAAGCAAGTAAGAGAAGTAGAGGAAAAATTGAGAAGAGAAATGAGAGTGATGTGAGAAAATCATGAAAAATAAGTCAATGACTTGCTAAAGGAGACCCAAGAAAGTACTGAACAAAACACCTTAAAAAATAGACAATGGCAAAAGAGCTCAAAAAAAGCCAATGAGGAGAAGAATGCCTTAAAAGGCAGAATTAGCCAAATGGAAAAGGAGATCCAAAAGACCACTGAAGAAAATACTGCCTTAAAAATTAGAATGCAGCAAGTGGAAGCTAGTGAGTATATGAGAAATCAAGAAATTATAAAACAGAACTAAAAGAATGAAAAAATGGAAAACAATGTGAAATATCTCATTGGAAAAACCACTGACCTGGAGAATAGGTCCAGGAGAGATAATTTTAAAATTATTGGACTACCTGAAAACCATGATCCAAAAAAGAGCCTAGACATCATCTTTCAAGAAATTAGCAAGGAGAACTGCCCTGATGTTGTAGAACCAGAGGGTACAATTGAAATTGAAAGGATCCAGCAATCGCCTCTAGAAAAATATCCCCAGAAAAAAAGTCCTAGGAATATTGTAGCCAAATTCCAGAGTTCCCAGGTCAAGGAGAAAATATTGCAGGCAACTAGAAAGAAACAATTCCAGTATTTTGGAAACACAATCAGGATAATACAAGATGTAGCAGCTTTTACATTAACTCGTTGAAGGACTTGGAATATGATATTCATGAGGTCAAAGGAGCTAGGGTTAAAAGCAAGAATCACCTACCCAGAAAAACTGAGTACAATACTCCAGGGCAAATTATGGATTTTCAATAAAATACAAGACTTTCAAGAATTCTTGATGAAAAAAACCAGAGATGAATAGAAAATTTGACTTTCAAATACAAGAATTAAGAGAGGGACGAAAAGGTAAATAAGAAAGAGGAATCATAAGTGACTTACTAACGTTGAACTGTTATGTTTACATTCCTACGTGGAAAGACAATATTTGTAACTCATAAGACCTTTCTCAGTATTAGGGTAGTAGAGGGGAATATACATACATACATACAGATATATATATATATATATATATATATATATATATATACATGTGTGTGTGTATATATATGTATATACAATATTTAAAAAATAAAATAAAATTAAGGGGTGAGAGGAATATATTGGGGGAAGGAGAAAGGGAGAGAAAGAATAGGGTAAATTATCTCACATAAAAGTGGTAAGAAAAAGTAATTATAATGTAAGGGGAGAGGGGGCAGGTAAAAGGGAATGAGTGAAGCTTGCCCTCTCCAGATTTGTCTTAAGGAAGGAATAACATACACACTCAATTTGTCATCTTACCCAAAGGAAAGTGGGGGGAGGGATAAAGGGTGGGGGAGATGATAAAAGAGAGGGAAGATTGGGGGAGGAGGTAGTCAAAAGCAAAGGCTTTTGAAAAGTGACAGAGTCAAGGCAGAAAATTGAATAAAGGGGGTCAGGGTAGGGTGGAGGGAAATATAGTTAATCTTTTATAACATGACTATTATGGAAGTGTTTTGCATAATAATACATGTGTGGCCTATGTTGAATTGCTTGCCTTCTGAAGGATAGTGGGTGGGAAGGGATGAAGGGAGAGAATTTGGAACTCAAAGTTTTAAAAACAAATGTTCAAAAAAAAGTTGTTTTTACATGCAACTGGGAAATAAGATATACAGGCAATGGGGCATAGAAATCTATCTTGCCCTACAAGAAAGTAAGGGGAAAGGGGATGTGGGGGAGGGGGGACACAGAAAGGAGGACAGACTGGGGATAGGGGCAGTCAGAATATATGACATCTTAGGGTATGAGGGAGGATAGAAATGGGGAGAAATTTGTGACTCAAAATCTTGTGAAAATCAATGTTGAACACTAAAACTATTAAATAATAAAATTTTGTGAAAAAAGAATTAGACAAGTGGAAGCTGATGACTCCATGAGAAATCAAGAAATAATCACACACAAATGAAAAAAATAGAAGAAATGTGTAATATCACATTGGAAAAACAACAACCCCTTAAAATACAGATTAAGAAGAGATAGTTTAAGAATTAATGGACTGCTTAATGCTATAATAAAAAGAAGACCTAAACATGATATTTCAAGAAATTGTCAGAAAATTCCCTTGGTATTTTAAAATCCGGTGCTGATTCTATTCCAACTGAGATTTACAAGGTAGGGGGTCCATTGCTGTTTCTTTGATTGAATCAAGAGTCTTTAATCTGCTTAAGAAACCAGAAAGCCTAGTTCACATGGGTTTAATTCCCATGGTTATGAAGCCCTCTGACCCTGAGAAGGGTATATAAGATCTGAGGTTGGCATTTTGTTTTGGGGCTCTCCCTCACTGGAAGAGTGTCATGTGATTTGACCAGATGAGACTGGGTAGCCATTGCTAAGAGCCCCCCCACCCCCCACCTTGTAAAATCCAGATGTTGATGCTTCTCTAGTGACTATGTATATTGTTATTTTTGTCTGGCAGAAATCTGTCTGTTGATCTGTTTATACTGTCTGTGTTTGCAATTTCTGTATTTGTATTTCTATCTGTATTTGCATTTGTATAGGTATCTGTATCTATATTTTGTATTTGCTCTGAAGTTCAGGGTGCTGGCTTTTCCCCTTGAGCTAAGTGAATGGCATATGTATGTTAAATTAAAGTAAGATTGTTCACCTTTTAAAGTTGCTTTTCTTAGAAAAACAGATCAAAGAATCTGTGCTAGCAGCCTTCCTGTGTACTCGTGTTATTGGCCTCGCACAGTCACAGTAGCAGCAAGCGGCATTGTTATTTCACCTTCCCACTTACCAAGCAGTGAAACAAGGCTGTATGCTTGCTCCCGTGCTTTTTAGCATGATGTTTTCAGCCATGTTGTCAAATGTTTTCAATGAGGATGAACACAGCATCAAGGTCAGCTACCGCACTGATGTTAAATTCTTCAACTTGAAAAGGCTACAAGCCAAGACCAAAGTAGAAGGAGTGTTGTTGCATGATTTTCTGTTTGCAGATGATTGTGCACTCAATGCAGCCTCTGAAGCTGAGATGCAATGAAGTATGGACCAACTCTCTCCTGCTTGCACTAATTTTGGCCTAACAATTAACACCAAGAAAACACAGGTGCTCCATCAGCCACCACCACACCATCCACATGTGGAACCATCAGTTACAGCAAATGGAGAAGTTCTGAATGCTGTGGGTAAATTCACTTACCTTGGTAGTGTACTTTCCAAGGATGTACACATTGATAATGAGGTTGACACACACATTGCCAGAGCTAGCTCAGTGTTTGGGAGGCTCTGAAGGAAAGTATGGGAGGAAAGAGGTATTAGATTGATAACCAAACTGAAGGTCTACAGAGCAATGCTGGTGACCTCATTGTTGTATGCCTGTGAAACCTAGAGAGTCTACCAATGCCATGGCAAGGAAACTGAATCCCTTCTATTTAAATTTTCTTAGGAAGATTCTGAAGATCACCTGGCAGATTAAGGTACCAGACACTGAGGTCCTTACTTGAACTAAACTGCCAAGCATTCACACTCTGCTTCAGAGAGTGCAACTCTGATGGGCTGGCCATGTTGTTTGAATGCAAAACTTACACTTGCCAAAAACCACTATTTCATGGAGAACTCACACAAGGCAAGCATTCACATGGTGGTCAGAAGAAGCAATACAAGCACACTCTCAAGGTCTCTCTTAAGAACTTTGGAATAGATTGTGTGACATGGGAGACACTGGCACACGAACACTCAGTATGGTGTGCCCACATCAGAGAAGGTGCTGTGCTTTATGAGCAAAACAGAATTGAAACAGCTCAAAGGAAACACAGAATGTACAAGTTTGGAGTACCCACCCCAGATGTTCACATGGATTATTTGTGCCCAACCTGTGGTAGAGCATTCCGAGCTAGTATTGGCCTGATCAGCCGCAGTCAGACACATTGAATCTTGACTCAAGAATAGTGATGTCATTTGGGTCCTATTTGAGAATGAAGGACAACAACCAACCAATCTGAATATAAGCTATAAATTTCATCTACTGTATATAAATTGAATATGTGATATAACCTTTAAATATAAACATTGTACATTTTTACCTAGTATAATTAACAGAGATTTTTAATTCTTTAATGGCATGGAAAATGTAGCCAAAACATGTAAGCACTTTTCTTCTCACCCTTCACCCTGTCCCTTGTGGAAAAGTGATTCATGGGTTTATTGGAAGAAAGCAAAAGTACTGTTCCTACAATTTTGATAGACTAATACCATACAGAACAATAAACTGGTGATTATTGAAAAAAGTTTTTAAATACTGATGTTAGGAGAAGAAATAAATTCAATAAATAGTTTCTATTTATTCATGATGACTATCTATTTATCCAGTTGTCTGTGGTTGGTAAGCTTATTGGGCATGGCCAGTCTTCTGCTGGCAAATAGCAAGAAGTTTCTGAAGCAAGCCAGGAAAAACAGAGTCATTAATGTCAACAACAGGAATTGATTAACTAGGCTGGGCTGTGACTATGTCAGGCTCAGCAGACACAATCTGGGACCCAGGAGGGAAGGACAAAACAAAATTCCCAGGGGAATCCAGAGGCAGAAAGAATAGGGGTGAGAGTCCACTTCCAACATGCTTCACCTAACATGCTCTGATTCCATCCAAGTTCAGGAATTATTGATGGTATGAATCATATTTATGTCTTTATCTGTTTTGTGAACATATGTTTATATTCAAAATGCCTTTTGTGTAGGTAACTCATGTAAATTTAAGTATGTAACAAAACACCTTCCAACCGAATTTATGGGATTTAATTTGATTTGGGGTTTGATATGTATTTTGACCATCTTTCTTTCAAAGCAAAGGGGAATGCCTACAGATGAAATAAGTCATTGACTAATGTACACCAATTCAATTTGCTCACCTCTGTTATTCTCAAGAACTATTGACTCTTTGGATATACATATATACATATGTACATATATACATTTATGTATATATGTACATATATACATGTGTGTGTGTGTTGGGCTTGTCACAGTTATTTCATGCAATGAAGAAAGCCAACAGTTTACAAAAAGAATTTCCTTTGTTCCCAGAAGGTTACTTGACTATGAATCTGAGATGGAATCCAGTCCACCAGTCCTCAATCAAAGGCTTGGGTCATTTTTAGGAACATAATAAGAGGATCATAGATTTCAATCTTAAGTGTCCTATTTCTTTTATAACATTGTGTATGTGCTGCAGTGGATTCAAAGTTTTGTCAGGAATAGTTTTGTAGCAATTAAAAGCTTGTCATGAGAAGGGTGCAGGGAGGGTACATCAGAAATTATTCTAATTTTAAAGTTACTCAGCTTCATTTACATGTTTTTACCATGTTTACCAATGATTTTATTCACTAAAAAGATACATGATGTAATGGTACAAAAAATGAGGGACATGGAGTCAAAGTTCCTAGGTTCAAATCCTGGCTCAGACACTATCTATGTGATGATGGACAGTCAGGTAAGCATTCTGAATTTCAGTTTCCTCCTTTATTTAATGAACAGTTTGCTTAGACTACATAATCCCTTACATCCTTTTCATCTTGAAGTCTATGATCTCATAATTAGACTAGAAGAATATGCATATCTATGTTTATGTGTATACAGATAAAGGCAAAGAAAAGCCTTGGTGCTTCCCTGAGTTTTATTTTTAAAAATAGGTGAAATATAGGCTCCAATAGTACTGATGCAAAAATAGTGATTGATATAATACTGTGCACTATAAGAAGAGAAAAAGAATTTTTGAACTAAAATTTCTAAATTCTTCTTCTTTATGAGCCTGAAACATTTAACTAGCTTGTAACTATGTATTCTTATGCTAGGATGGCCTTTCTCTTTCATATTTTGTAAAGAATATTGTATTAGGAGAAGTAAGATAATTTTATTTTTCTATCATTCAACTAAGATTTTAAAAAAAATCATTGTCTCAAAATTTTCCCACCTGGGTATAAATATTGAAATAAGGAATGTGAATATATAAACTGTGAATTTAATCATAAGACATACAAAATTCCCCTTATTGTGGCATGTTTAATTAAGCAGAGAAGAAGAAGAACTAGGAATACCAAAATCAATGAGGTTTCTTTTCATACATTTCATCAGTAGGTCATTTGAATATAGAAGAGTTTCCTCCTCTGTCTAGGAAGAGTCTATTGTTAGTTATGAAATAAACAGGTATGCATGATCAATGGAGATTGTGGGGAGGGCTTTGTTCAATGTTATTTGAAATCTACTTTTATTCAATTCACTTAGATACTTGATGTTTAAATTACACATTGATTTGCTTGTAGTAATTCTCATACTAGAAGCAAATCATGAAGAATTTTCTGTCAATGTAAGGACATTTACTCCTCTTTGTTGAGAAAAAGAAGGAAGGAGAGAGATATTAGAAATGCAAACAATTGGGTCAGATCCAATCTAGCTCAGATTGGTCTGGCCCTCTTTCCTTACAGGCATCGCAAGGGGTGGGATCTCTTGGGGCAGGCTTATTTGGCTAACTCTTAATAAACTTTATCTTTTCCCTTGAAAAAAAAAAGAAATGCAAACAATTAATTTCTCTTGGGAAATTCCTTGGAATAGTACTCATTGAGGAGGAGCAAAACTTTGAAAACTAATTGAGAAGAAAGCTGTTCATGAATAGATACTAAAAACTTTAAAAAATCATAGCTATAACTATATCCATATCTATCTGTCTAGCTATATATATATATACATATATATATATATGTACATGTGTATATGTACATATATACTCATAGAGAGAGAGATGAGTCAAAATTGTTTATTCTTATCTCTGAAACAAGAGAATTGTAGACATATAAAAAGAGTGTATCTCATAACAATGGCTAGTGATGTTCCTCATTGTACATAGAATGGATGTTAAACACTAATTGGATTAAAATTCTAGCCACTAAGACACCATATAGCATACATATCATAACATGGCATAGCATAATATAGTGTCATATGATACAAACCAAAACTGTTATAATAGCTACTAGCATGAAAAGCATGTCATAAACAAAATTGTCATTCCATTCTTTGCTTTATCCTCCACAGTCTCTAAGTGCTCTTTATTCACTGCTTTGTGCTTATGATGGTTCAAGATCAATTGCCCATGAATATGTTAAGACATAAACATCTCTGAAACTAAAGTCGTTTCAATTAAAGAGAGTTCTATGTGCTAGCTCACATGTTTCATGTACTTTTAATTTGTGAACTTATAAAGGACATCTCCAAAAGTATACAATATCATGTTTATCTGCATTATTTTTGTTCCTCTTTTCTTCCACTTCATGGCTTTAATTATCAGGAGTTTGAGAAAAAGTTTAAGAATATCACGAATGCAATCATACATTTTCAAATCTTAGTTGAGCAATGAGGCAGATTTTACCATTTTGTGAACTTTGTCCACAAATGTGGACAAATGACAAATGTTATTGTACATTTTCAAATAGTAACTAAGTATTGAAGATTATGCCATTTTATGTTACTTCCTAGTCAAACTACACAGGGCAAGTGGATGCTTATCTTAAAAAATTACACATTATTTGAAAGGAGAGATGATATAGAGTACCATGTAGAGGATTGACCTTGGACTCAGAAAGAACTGGATTCAAGTCTTATCTCTGATAAGTAATGGATATATGACCCTGGGGAACTGATAACCTTTACATGTACCTGGCAAATCTCTAAAACCAAATTTCTAAGCAAATTCCAATCTGCATTTCTAAAAGGAGTTTCCTCACTGGAATTCCCTATCTATGCTAATGAAATTACAGGTCCATTTTAAAAATGAATTTAAATATGTTTACATATACATATGTACCACGTGCAAACATGCAAATATGTACATACACACACATATATATTTGTATGTGTAATTTGATGCTATCTATGATCATACATTCAATCTCTCATAACTTATTATATCAGGGCAACAGAAGAAAGAAAACTGCGTAAACACACATATGTATGTAATCTATGTGCATATATGTGTATTTCCATATATATGGGATAATTTCAGTGCTTTACCTCTCTTAATTATTATCTATTTACAATGTATGTTGCTTGCTTTCCATATATGTGTTTGTATGTTGTATCCCCCATTAGGTTGTAAACTCTTTGAGGACAGATATTTTCTTTTGCTTCTTTTTGAATCCCCAGTGCTTAGCACAGTGCCTATGTGCCAGGCATACATACATACACATATCTACCTATGTATAACTATTCTAGAAATATAAGACTCAAGTCACTAAAAAGGATTCGATGGAGAATATAGATGGTGACTATACAAGTTGAAAAAAAAACAGCTTCTTCAGGTTGAATGAAATGTTTCTTTTTCAGTATTTCTTGATTAGATGTAAGTGCTTAACTATAAGGGCTGACATCACATCAAAGGAAATTTCTTGGCAGATATATTTGCATACATATATCAAGCTGATGACACCCACCAGTTTTCCCAGAATAAGGCTTATTAGTTTAAAAACATTGTTTATTAAACTGTTGGTGGTTTAATCAGGGAAAAATTTCTGGAATGTGCCTTGACAGACAGGATGTCAAATTAATTATTTGATCAGAGTTTCATTAAGAACTTCATTGATTATTTTTCTTATAATTTTAAGAGGTTAAAAGTTTAGTAAGAGAAATTTACCAGAAGATAATTCATTCTTTAGGGTATGGTTTACTAACTTTTTTTGGCCAGATTTTTCTGATATCACAACTGTGTTGTCATTCCCTTCATGTTTAAGCCCTTAATAGGATTGTTTTGTCACCAGTATTTTTTAAAAAATAGAAAATACTATGGATATGAGAAACTGGATGTACAGGGGATCATTAATTAGTACTTGGAATGAAAGAGATTTTGCACATTGTGGCTTTCTTCATTGAAAAAAATAACCATGACAAACCACATATGCATATATACATATATGTATGTATATATGTGTGTATACATATGTATATATGTATAACCAAATACTCAATATTTCTTGGGAATAACATGTTAGCAAATTGGATCGGTGCATATTCAGTAGTCATTGACTTGCTTTATCTGTAGTTGTTCTCCTTTTCTCTGAAAGAAAGATGGTCAAAATATGTATCATACCCCAAATCAAATTAAATCCTAGAAAATTTCATTGAAAGGTGTTTTGCCTCATACATAAATTTACATAAAATAGGATTACTTTAGATTTCATATCTATTTCAATTTTCCTCCCATTCTTGACAGTGGCAAATGAAAGGTTTTCTTTAGGATACTGCATTAATTGCCTCTTTAGAATAGCACAATGTACACAACAGTTCTCTAATTTATGTTCAGAAGGCAGCATTCTTTTCTCTGAGAAGCTTTTTCCACTTTATGAACTTATTAATAATTCACATTTATAGTCACCCATGGAGGGACACAGGAAAAGACAATGTGATCGCATAGTTGTGCTTTAGACTAGGAATCTGGAGATGGAGTTCTTTTACCCAGGTTTGCCAACTAGTTTTACAGTATTTCCTTGAGTACATTTTAGCAGATTTTTTTTCTCTCAATCAGTATATTATGTTGTTTGTGTGTGTGTGTGTGTGTGTGTGTGTGTGTGTGTGTGTGTGTGTGCATCCACAAGATCAGAAGAAATTGCCAGAAGGCACTTAAATTGCTTTGGAGAAATACTTACCTATTAATTTTTTATCCATTTTCAGTTTTATAAACGTAGATTAAAACTTTAAGACTACTGATCTTGTTAGCACTGTGCTGTGTTAGGAATGATTCTGTAATCAAAGTAATAACTGTGTTAGAATATTTCAAAGATTAGAGGTAAGTTAGTTTCCACAGCATTCATGTTGTGTCAAATTAACTCAACTGAAAACTAAATTAACTATCACCTGAAAACAGAAACTGACTTTTACCATTTCATGTAAACTCTGCTGCCATTCCTTCACATATAACAAGTTCTTACTAGCTATTAAATTTCCAGGAAAAAGAGGCTATTTTCTACAGAATATGAAAACATTGTAAATGCAGTAAAATAAGGATTTATTAATCTTGGTTGAAATATAAAACAGTCCCTGCTGGGGGTGTTGTTGCATCAGGAATTCACTATCTCTGTAACCTATTTGCTGCTCCATTCCATTTCATTTATTTGGTCAATCTCATTCTTTTATTGGAAGTTAGAATTCACTATTAATGTTCTTATATCTATCATCAATCAACTGCTTCATCCTTTTCTTCTGATAATCCCTAGGATTCATCAATATCACCTAAGCAACTTGCTCACCTCTTAGCCCAATAATAGCATTACATTCTATAAATAAACCATACAGGGCATTTTCCTTTTTCAGTAATAATATTCTCCTGGAGCTTCTATTTTTATAATCAGACATCATCTTAAGTTCCTTTTCTATCAAAATTATTAGGTATTTGCAGCTGAAATTGGACCTGAGGAACACATTTTTTTTTAATTTAAAAAAGTTTAGCATATGCATGAAGGTCCATCCATTTCCTTCTTTTCAGCTGAAGTGAATATGAGATTTTAAGACAGATGGATCTTAAAACATTGTGTTTTTAAGTGAATGAATTCTTTTTTTTAAATATAAACTCTGAGGTTAAATATAGGATCCCAATTTTTATCCTTTATAAAACATTCTCAAATAATACTAGAATTTGCAAATGACAATAGTCCTAAACTAGGCTCACAGCATCAAAACTGGTGTGGGCTAGATGAGTCAGCTATGCCTACTGTTTTATTGTATAAGACTTTATAACTAATTATGATTAGAAACTATGGATTTTCAGAGAGTGAGAGAGAGACAGAAAGGGACAGAAAGAGAAACAGAGAGACAGAGAGAGAGACAGAGAGAAACAGAGAGATGGAGAGAGAAACCATCTTTAGAAGACAAAAGATCCGGTTCTAATCCTAATTTTTCTATTGACCATCTGGGTGACCTTGGGACAAATTTACTGATGTCTTTGGGTCTCAATCTAATTCAATTCAACAAACATTTCTGAGTACCTACTATGTGCAAAGCATTACATTAGACACTGGAGGGAGAGGAAGAAAAACAAACAATAAGGAGAAGCAGCTTACACTTGATTTGAGGGACACAACCTATATAGAGATAAGCAAATGCAAGGTAATTCCATTAGGAATGGAGCACTAGCTATTCTGGATATCTAAGCCTAGCATAGAAAATGGTACCTGAAAGTGATCTTTGAAGAAACTAGGAAATTATAAGTGGAAGAGGTGAAGAAATACTACAATGGAGGTGAGGTGACAACTGATACAAAGGCATGTAACCAAGAAATGGCATGTCAAACTCAAAGCTAGTATGTAGAAAAATGTGAAGGGTAGTCATGTGACATTGTAAAAGGTAGTTGGGAGATAGACCATGAAGGGTTTGAAATGACAATTTGGAAAACTTCCTTATTTATATATTCAGCTCTATCTTCTGTAAAAATGAGAATGCCACCTGTCCTTCCTATGCAGCAACGTACTTTGTAAAAAAACAAATCAAGTTACTTAACTAATGTGAATATATTTAAATATATATATATATATCTTTATAAGGTTGTTGTCTTTGCTGTATTATCATTTAGACAACGAGTATTTCTTGAAATTAACAATCAAACTATACAAGGGAGCTTAAATTTTATAGGGGAAAAATACAGTCTTAGTTTTAACCTTATTTCAAAACAAACACCTGGGGTTGGGGGGAAGGTTAAACAAATTTCCCTTTCTATACCTGCTACCCTCTCTCTGGGGATAGATTGGAACCTCTGAGAAAAATTGATCACCCTGACTCAAGTCTCTTTCCTCTCACGTTCTCTCTCCACTCAATCATCAGTTATTTTCCTAAAGTGTATGTCCGACCACAGTATCACCTCTTTGTCAGTAACCTCCAGTGAGTTCCTAATATGTCCAGGATAAAATAAAATTTTAAAAAGTCTTCTGTTTATGATTTAAAGTTTGTAACCTAGCCCTTTCTAGTATTCTAGCCTAGCTTTCTAGTATTCTTATACTTTAGTCTCCTTCACCTATTTTATTATCCATTAATTCTCTTTTTCTTGCTGTCTAATGCTCACAAACAGTTCTGCATCTCTAGTCAACATGACTTTTCATTGCCTTCAGCAAAATTGGGAGG
Source organism: Trichosurus vulpecula (assembly GCF_011100635.1). Taxonomy (NCBI): domain Eukaryota; kingdom Metazoa; phylum Chordata; class Mammalia; order Diprotodontia; family Phalangeridae; genus Trichosurus; species Trichosurus vulpecula. The sequence goes on along the minus strand of NC_050576.1, from coordinate 417,943,224 downwards.
AACATGTCCAAAGAATTCCTGGAATAGTCTGACACCTTGCCTCCATCTCTTTCCCTGACTTCTTTCAAGATCAAACCTCACCTTCAACAGGTCTTTCCCAATCTCCCTGGATGGATGCTAGCACCTTCACTCTTAAATTACCTTCCTTCTACTCTCTATAAAGCACATATTCATATATTGCTCCCTCTCTCCTTATGTTGAATTACTGGAAGGGAAAGATTGTGTTTTTGTCTTTCTTGTTTGCACTTACCAGGTTGCTCTGTTCCTGCCTTATTTCCTTGTGACTGTCTCCAACTGTGATCAAGACCCATCCAGGTACCTTAGTTTCCATAAGAGGTTAGAGTCTGGATTCTACATTTCCTTGGACTGTGTTCCTTATCAGTGCTCTTGAATTTTCTTTTTAAAAAAATATTATTTATTTTTAACGTTTAAAAAAATTGAGGTGAAAATTCCTACAAACCACCCCATCTCCACAGAAATGTGATATCAATTATATGTGTGAAACCATGCAAAACATTTCCATATTAGCCACATTACAAAAAAGCAAGCAACATGAAGAAATTTTTTAAATGATTCAATCTGCATTCAGATGATATCAGGTTTTTTCCCCGTGAGTTAGATCGCATTTTCCATCACAAGTCCTTCAGAATTGTCTTAGATCATTGTATTGATCAGAATAGCTAAGTCATGCACAGTTGATCACCATGCAATACTGCTGTTACTGTGTACAATATTCTGATTCTGCTCACTTCACTTTACAACAATTCCTCTAAATCTTCCCAGGTTGTTTTTTTTCTGAAACCATTCTCTTCATTGTTTCTTACAGCATAAGAGTATGCTGTCATATTCCCTAACTAATGAACATCCTCTCAATTTCCAATTTGTTACCACTACATAAAAAACTGCTATAAATAGTTTTGTGCAATAGATCCTTTTCCTTTTCCTTTGATCTCTTTGGGATATAGACCTAGTGGTGGTATTGCTCAATCAAAGGGTATGCACAGTCTTATATCCCTTTGAATACAGTTCCAAACTGCTTTCCAGAATGGTTGGATCAGTTCACAACTGCACCAGTACATCAGTATCTCAATTTTTCAACATCTCCAGTATTTATTATTTTCCTTTTTTGTCACATCAGCCAATCACATAGTTGTGATGTGTTATCTCAGAATTGTTATAATTTGCATTTCTCTAATCAAGCGATTTAGAGCATTTTTTGTATAATGATACCTTTGATTTCTTCTTCTGAAAATTATCTGTTTATATCCTTTGACCAATTAGAGAATGACTCATTTTTATAAACTTGACTCAGTTCTCTATAAATTTGAGAAATAAGGCTTTTATCAGAGAAACTTGCTATAATTTTCCCCCCAGTTTTCTGTTTTCCTTCTAATCTTGGCTGTATTGGTTTTGTTTGTTCAAAAAGCTTTTTTTCAGTTTAATGGAATCAAAATTATCCATTTTAAATCTTGTGATACTATCTCCTGTTTGGCCATTAATTCTTCCCTTATCCATAGATCTGATAGGCAAAATTTTCCATGCTTTCCTAATTTGGTTAGGATATCACTTTATATGTCTAACTCACATATCCATTTTGACCTCATTCAAACTTTGATGCCTGCCACCAGCCTGCTTAGAGGTCAGCCAATTTGCTACACCAATCTGACTGGATCATGGCCTAATATTTTTAATATATTAAGACAAATTAGATTAATTTTAAATTTTCTTGTTGATGACATTTAGGAGACCTCTGCCTTTTCCTGCTAATGTCTGATCTATTGGTTCAAGTCCCTACTTGGCTGCTCCTTGAATCTGTGACCACTCTCATGCACCAATAGCTGGCATTCCCTTGAACCTGTTGGATAATCTGAGTTCCCTACTTGGTCTTCTCCAGTGTGAAGTATGCCAATGCCTCCTATACCCTGCTTATGACAATTTTTTGTACAGTATTTTCAATCATGAAATTAAAATTAAATTTCATTAAATCAAAATTAATTTCATTCTATGATAAGACTAGTTTATATTTATTAATTATTTACAATCCGGAGAGGATTTTTATGTATGAATACAAAAAATAGTCTCTATGCTACAAGATACATTCCTAAATTCAAGTAAAACTATTCAGAACAAGCAGCTGCTAGCAAGATAGCAATGTAAACAACATAAAGAAAGGAGAAAAAAGCAAAACAAAAAAAGAAGAAGAGCTCAGTAGTATACTGTATGTCATAGCAGCCTGCTTTGTAAAAATGTCTCTTGGGAGTTTCTGTCAAAGCTTCATCTGTTTATAAAAATTCATATTCCATCCATTGCCATAGGCAAAGACACTATAAAATCCTATGACATTCTCTTTTGTGTTTGTTATTGAAACAGCTGAAACTTGTTTCTTCTAAACATTTCCCAAATCATTATCCATTTCTAATAGTACATGATCCAATCTTTAATTCAAGGCATGTCAAGTGATTTATTTTCATACCCATTGATCATTGCTTAAATTTCATGGGTGATATAGACCCAGTTCTAAGCAAGTTATTTTTAATTTTTAATTCAACTTGTTTTTAGAAAGGTTGCTTACTTGGAATTTCTTTTCCTCTTTTCTTTTTCAAATAACCTATCTGTTATTTGGGATTTTCTCTAAGAAACTTTCCCTTTGATTATTCTTTCTTTAGGTAAAACTCATTAAGATCATTATCTCTGTTCCATTTATGAGCTGAATTGTCTTGAAATTTCTCACCTTGAAAAAATTAGAAAAAAAGTGCATTTAAAAATAGAAAGATAGAGGTCAGAGCCAAGAGGGCAAACCTGGAGCAGGCCTCAGGGGACTGAATCACTGGCAGCTGTGGTAGTTTCCAAATTTCTCAACCCACAAATGCCAGATAACGTAGAAGGTCAGTAGGAAAATCTGTTGAACCTGGGTGAGGAAGGAGCCCAGTATGGCCCAGCCCCAGGCAGCAGTGTGGAGGCAAGGGTAGCAGTGAATGCTTACAAAGCATTTAACCCACAGACAGTGTGGGGATTGAGCAGCTGATCAGAGGGGGATTGCAGGCATTTCTTTGCTGGCACTGAGGCAGTATTCTCTTGCTTTGCCCATTCCTGGATGTGGGTCACAGTCCTGGAGTGTGGAGAAACACTGGCATAGCAGAGCTTGTTCCAGTTGTAGTGTGTTGGTAAGCAAAATGGGCTCTTAGTACTCAGTTCAACCAAGTGCCCTTGAAGAGTTTGGCTTTTGTTTCCTTTGATTAATTCAGTGTATTTCATTGAGTCTTACTAGGTGCTAAGCCCCAGGCCCAAACCCCTGTTAGGTGCTAAGGCTATGTGGGTTTGAATCTCCCAGGGTAATAAGGGGAGGAGCTAACTCAAGAGCCAATCACAGGAGCCTAAGTTCTGGTCATTCAGATGATGTTTGATGATGTCTGAAATGCTTTAAGAAGACAAGACAGAGCCATTTGCGCAGGGCTCTCACTCTTGGTGGCATGCAGAGACTCCAGGCAGCTGGAGCTAAGAAGCCCTACAGCTCATAAACACGGATGTTGGGGCTTTGTTAAACTCTGGTAACTATGTATTGGGATTTGAATCAGACAAGGTCTGTCTGTTGATGTTTGTACTTTGTATTTGCTCTGAAGTTCAGGGTGCCGGCTTTTTCCCCTGAACTAAGTGAGTGATATTTGTATGCTGGATTAAAATAAGCCTGTTAACCCCTTAACATTGCTTTCCTTAGTAAAGCAGATTAAAAGAACCTGGCCTTTTGCAGCATGCTGGCAGCATTCTTGTTGTTGGGCTTGTGTTGGTCTTTCACCCCCACAATAGCTGCTAGCCGGATTGTTGAAATAGGTAGAGAGAGAACCCTTAGAGTTCCAAGCAGAAAAGAGTGTTTGTGGTCACTCACAGACCAGAGCACAGACCAGGAGAGAAGTAAACACTTTTCCTTTGATCATAAAACCTTGGAAGAACTGAAAATTTACACATCCTTAAAATTATCTCTGAAAACATCAGCACAAAACCCCTGAAGCTTGGGACAGTACAGCCTCCACACTGAAAGCAGAGTCCTACCTTAATGAAGAGTAAAAATAATCAAGTAATTGGCTGGGAAGATGAGCAAACAGCAGAAAAAATCAGACCATAGAATCTTACTTTGGTGACAAGGAAGATTGAAACATACAACCAGAAGAAGACAACAACATCAAAGCTCCTACATCAAAAGCCTCCAAGAAAAATAAGAATTGGTCTCAGGCTATAGGAGAGCTCAAAAAGTATTTTGAAATTCAAGTAAGAGAAGCAGAGGAATAATAGGGAAGAAAAATGAGAGCGATGCAAAAAAAAATCTTAAAAAATGAGTCAAAGCTAAAGGAGAACCCCCCAAAAATGCTGAAGAAAATAACACCTTAAAAAATGGAATAACCCAAATGACAAAAGAGGTCTGAAAAGCAAATGAAGAAAAGAATGCCTTAAAAAGCAGAATTGGCCAAATGGAAAAAGAAGCCTAAAAGCTCACTGAAGAAAATAATTCCTTAAAAATTGGAATGGAGCAAATGGAAGCCAATGACTCTATGAGAAATCGAGAAATTATGAAACAAAACAAAAAGTATGAAAAAAGTAGAAGACAAACTGAAATATCTCATTGGTAAGACCACTGAACTGGAAAACAGATTCAGGAGAGACAATTTAAAAATTATTAGAGTACCTGAAAGCCATGATCAAAAAAAAAAAGAGCCTAGATATCATACTTCAAGAAATTATCAAGGAAAACTGCCCTGATATTCTAGAACCAGAGGGGAAAATAGAAATTGAAAGCATCCACTGTAACAGCAACCATAATAACACACCTGAGATGGCTGCTAGCACATATTCTTTGATCTGCTTTTCCAAAGGAAAGTAACTTTAAAGGGGTCAACAATCTTAAACATATATATCATTCAGTTAGTTCAGGTGAAAAGTCAGCACCCTGAATTTCAGAGAAAATATGAACAGATTGCAAGTAGAAATTTCAAGCAAAAAAAATAGCACAGATCAATAGACAGATCCAACTGTCTGACCAAGGCAATACACATGTATTTACCAGAGAGAAAAGCACCAACATCTGGGTTTTCAAAACCAGGGGGCTCCTCTGTCCTCTGGCCAAATCACGTGAACACTTCCCACGAGTGAGTCCTAGAGCAAAATGCTAGCTGCGGATTGTACATACACTTCTCAGAACCAGAGGGCATCACAACCCTCCTGACTGAGTGCCTAATTAGAAATTAGCAAAACGTATGAGCCTTCCTACAAACAAGTCTCCTCTAATAAAGCTTCTCTTAATGGGCTCCACATGAGGCCTGTTAATAGGCAGGGGAGATCTTCTATTCTACTAACATTACATCCACCAATTACCTCCTGAAAGAGATCCCAAAAGGAAAACTCCCAGGAATATTATAGCTAAATTCCAGAGTTCTCAGGTCAAGGAGAAAATATTGCAAGGAGTCAGAAGAAAACAATTCAAGTATTGTGGAAACACAATCAGGATAACACAAGATTCAGCAGCTTCTACATTAAGAGATCAGAGGGCTTGGAATAGGATATTCTGTAGGTCAAAGGAGTTAGGATTAAAACCAAGAATCACCTGTCCAGCAAAACAGTATAATACATCAAGGGAAAATAGACATTCAATGACTTTCAAGCAACCTTGATGAAAAGACTAGAGCTCAATAGAAAATTTGGCTTTCAAATACAAGACTCAAGAGGATTATGAAAAGGTAAATTGGAAAGAGAAATCATAAGGGACTTATTAAAGGTGAACTGTTTATATTCCTACATGGAAAGATGATATTTGTAACTCATGAGACCTTTCTCAGTATTAGAGTAGTTGGAGGGAACATACATACATATATACATATATATACATATATATATATATATATATATATATATACATATGTATATGTATATAGACAGAGGACACAGCATGAATTGAATATGAAGGGATGATATCTAAAAAATCAAATTAAGGGGTGAGAGATGAAAGTACTGGGAGAAGGAGAAAGGGAGAGATAGAATTTGGTAACGCTGGAGGGGAAGGGGGGTAGGTCAGAGGGAATGAGTGAACCTTACTCTCATGGGAATTGGATTGCAAGAATAGCACACACACTCTATCAGGTATGAAAATCACAGGAAAGGCTTTTTTTCTTCCATCTTGGAGCCTGAGAGGTCTGGCGGAAACAGGACTTCTGGAACAGCAAAATGTCTGGAAGACTGTGGTCCAAAGCCATTTTTGCTGGCTACAATGACACCAGAGGGAACATACAGTTCTTCTTAAAATTGAAGGAGTCTATGCCCGGGATGAAACTGAATTTTATTTGGGCAAGAGATGCGCTTATGTATACAAAGCCAAAAACAACACAGTGACTCCTGGTGGGAAACCAAACAGAACAAGAGTTATCTGGGGAAAAGTTACTCAGGATCATGGAAATAGTGGAATGGTTTGAGCCAAATTCAGAAGCAGTCTTTCTGCCAAGGCCATTGGACAAAGGATCAGAGTGATGCTGTATCCTAGAATATGAAAACTGATTAAATAAAATTACACATTTTTTGCAAAGGTAAAAAAAGAATATCACAAGAAAGTAGGGGGAAGGGGATAAGAGAATGAGGGATAATAGAAGAGAGAGATTGGGGGAGGGGTAATTAGAAGCAAACACTTTTGAGGAGGGACAGGGTCAAAGGAGAAAATAGAATAAATGGGGGGGCAGGATGGGACGAAGGGAAATATACTCAGTCTTTCACAACATAACTGATACAGAAGTGTTTTGCGTGACTACACATGTGTAACCTATAGCAAATTGCTTCCCTTCTCAATGAGGATGGGTTGAGAGGGAGAAAGAGATAGACTGTGGAACTCAGAGTTTTAAAAACAAATGTTAAAAATTGTTTTTACATACAACTGGGAAATAAGATATAGAGGCAATGGAGTACAGAAATCTATCTTCCTCTGCAGGAAAATAGAAGAGAAAGTTATAAGAGAAGGGGAGGGGATAGAGGGAGGACAGATTCAGGGAAGGGGTAATCAGAATGGATGCAGTCTTGGGGTTGGTGAGGAGAGAGATGGGGAGAAAATTTGTAACTCAAAATCTTGTGGAAGTGAATGTTGGAAACTAAAAATAAATTAATTAATAAAAATAGAAAGATAAAGCTGGTTAGAGACTTTCTGAAGTATGTGTAATATTTGGCCAAAACATAAAACTAAATAGAATGTAGAATCTTTTCAGAAAAAAATAACTACCTTCAACACACACATGAAATAAAGTAGTGCAGAAATAATACTTATGAAGCTATCTTTTTATTTGATACAAAAAATACAGACAATAAAAATGTTCTAACGAGCTAAGTCAGGGCTGTCCAACCTTATGTTATCTTAGGACCACATTACAATAAAATAATTACTTGAGGGCTGCACCCAAAATGAAAAACACAGTACACTAATAGAAAGTGGGGGAAAGTGTCATCAACATGACAGGCAAAAGCATGAAGCAAGAAAGCAAACACAAAACAACTAAGCAACAATACAATAGTGTAAAGGTAGGTGCATACTCACTAGTCTGCATCATACAGACGGAATGCATCCCACAGATCGATTAAAAATTCTGTGGGATATGTTCCATCAGTAATACTACTTAAAAACAACAAACAAAATTAACATCAAGGAGATTATTTATTAGTGATGGAATTTAAAAATCTACTATGCATTCCATGCAAATTATTGTTTTATGTTTTTGCTCATGAAAATTAAAACCCACAGGCAGGCTGCATAAAATCTCACTGTGGGCCATATTTTGGACAGCACTGAGCTGTCCCCAATCATCTTCACCAGTATGGACAGCCAATATTATTTCTTCATTTTCCAGCCTCATATTTTTCCTCAGTTCTAATGGGAGGGGCAGACATAATTACTTTTATTGGCATGGCCCAGGTTTGAACAATTCACCCCCCTCAAATTATTTGTTTCTTTGAAAAGTGTTTTCTCCTTCTTCTTTTCTAATTTTACCTACATAGACATTGGTATCAGATGTGGCTTGGTCAACTGACTTTCAGAAATGTTATATACTTTTTAATTATTTTGAATGGGATTTCTTTCTACTATACAAAAATTACATTAACACTTGTGGATTTATTTTATAGCTTGTATATTAACTAAAGCTATGTTTCAATTATTTTCTTTTTTAATTCCTGTCACACAGAAAATTGATTTACTTTTATCTCCTTGTTACTTATATTTTATTTCTAATTTCTTTCTCTTCTGTTATTGTTATGGATACAATTTTATAAATTACGTAAAAAATAGCAGAGACTGGGGACAAACTTGTTTTATTCCTGTATTTATTAGGAAAAGTCCTAATGTTGACCACTGACTATAGTTCTAGGATTGGTTTTGGTGTTAAACAGATAGTATTTACTCACATACTTTTAAAATATTCTATGTGAGTGCTTTGTAAGATTTTTAGCATAAATCAGTGTTGCACTTTGTCAAATGTAATTTATTTAATTTTTTGACATATTGACATGTGCTTTTGGATGCTTTTTACTATTAAAGTGATTGTGTTAAATGTTTTTACCAATCTTGAGTTATGCTTACATCTTTGGCAAAATTCTAACGTAAATAGTGATTTTCAAAAATGAATTGCTGTAGTTTTTTTTACCAAGATTTTATTTATAATTTTAATAAAATGATCATTTGTGACATTGCTCCAAAGTTTTTATTCCCAGTTTGCATATTAGAAAAATATTTATTCCATGTGAGTTTGATAAACTTATTTCTAAGTTTTTGAGAATGATTTGTTTAGACAGATATTAATTATTCTTAAAAAGTTCAATACACTTTTGCTATAAATTAATATGGATTAGGTATCTTCATATGTCCTAGATGCTCTTTTCAGAATTCCCTCTTAGTTATATCACATTTCTTTACTGATTGGGTTATTTAAATCTCTTTATTTGTTATTCTTTCCATTTGAATATTTTAGATTTTGAAAGTTAATCCTATACTTCTAGTGAATTTTGTTTCATTGGTTCAGCTTGTATATCTCAATAATTGTTTTTATTTCTTCTTTTGTGATTTCTCTTTATCAACTTTTATCTGCTTCATTTTGTTCTTTACTCATTTTTGAAATCAGAATAGAAGAGTTTAATTATTTTTTTTTCCTTTTCAAACAACCATCTTTTAACTTCATTTATCAGTTCCAGTATCCCTATTTTCCCTGCGAATTTTAAAGCTTTCTTGTTTTATGCTTTTTGTGGATTAATAACATTCTCATATTCAAATTGCACTTTTGAAACAGCAGGGCAGAGCCAAGATGGCGGCTGAAAAGCAGGGACTAGCATGAGCTCCCCGCCAAGTCCCTCCAGAAACCTATAAAAAATGACTCTGAACCAATTCTAGAACTGCAGAACCCACAAAATGGCAGAGGGAAGCAGGTCTCCAGCCCAGGACAGCCTGCATGGTCTCTGGGTGAGGTCTATTCCACATGGAGCTGGGAGAGGAGTAGAGCGGAGCAAAGCAGAGTCCAGCATGGGCGGCACGGACCAACCAGACCAGGAGCTGGGCGGAGTGTGCCCTACCGCCCTGAATCAGTGAGCTGCAGCAGTTTCCAGACTTCTCAACCCACAAACACCAAAGACAATAGAGATGGTTAGTGGGAAAAGCTGCAGGAATGGAAGGAGTTCATGGTTTGGCTACCACCCCGGGGGCAGCAGAGGTGGGGCAGCTACAGAACTACAGCTGCAATTGCTTCCTGCCCCAGGCCCACCTGGTGGAAGGAATTAAGTGGCGGATCAGAGCAGGAGTGAAGAGCCTGCTGAAGATCTGAGTGCAGTCTGTGTAGGGGGTTCTTGGGGAAGGAGGAGTGCTGGTGTGGCAGAGCTGGGGCATCCCCCCAAGTGTGGAACATAGAACTCTATAGTCTACAAGCAGTCATACCCCACTGAAAAACTCAAGGGTCAAGTTAGTTGGTTGGGAATATGGCCAGGCAGCGAAAACGTGCCCAGATTCAGTCTCAGACTTTGGATTCTTTCTTTGGTGACAAAGAAGACTAAAACATACAGCCTAAAGAAGACAACAAAGTCATAGAGCCTGCAACAAAAGCCTCCAAGAAAAACATGAACTGGTCCCAGGCCATGGAAGAGCTCAAAAAGGAGTTGGAAAAGCAAGTTAGAGAAGTAGAGGAAAAATTGGGAAGAGAAATGAGAAGGATGGAAGAAAACCATGAAAAACAAGTCAATGACTTGCTAAAGGAAACCCAAAAAAATACTGAAAAATACACTGAAGAAAACAACACCTTAAAAATAGACTAACTCAAATGGCAAAAGAGCTTCAAAAAGCCGATGAGGAGAAGAATGCCTTGAAAGGCAGAATTAGCCAAATGAAAAGGAGGTCCAAAAGACCACTGAAGAAAATACCACCTTAAAAATTAGATTGGAGCAAGTGGAAGCTAGTGACATTATGACAATTCAAGATATTATAAAACAGAACCAAAGGAATGAAAAAGTGGAAGACAATGTAAAATATCTCATTGATAAAACCACTGACCTGGAAAGTAGATCCAGGAGAGATAATTTAAAAATTATTGGACTACCTGAAAGCCATGATCAAAAAAAGAGCCTAGATATCATCTTTCAAGAAATTATCAAGGAGAACTGCCCTAATATTCTAGAGCCACAGGGCAAAATAGAAATTGAAAGAATCCACCGATCACCTCCTCAAATAGATCCCAGAAAGAAATCTCCTAGGAATATTGTGGCCAAATTCCAGAGCTCCCAGATCAAGGAGAAAATACTGTAAGCAGCCAGAAGGAAACAATTTGAGTATTGTGGAAACCCAATCAGAATAACCCAAGATCTAGCAGCTTCTACTTTAAGAGATCGAAGGGCTTGGAATACGATATTCCAGAGGTCAATGGAGCTAGGATTTAAACCAAGAATTTCCTACCTAGCAAAACTGAGTATCATGCTCCAAGGCAAAATATGGATTTTCAATAAAATAGAGCACTTTCAAGCTTTCACAGTGAAAAGACCAGAGCTGAATAGAAAATTTGACTTTCAAACACAAGAATCAAGAGAAGCATGAAAAGGTAATCAAGAGAAAGAACAAGAAAAAGAAATTGCAAGGGACTTACTAAAGTTGAACTGTTTTGTTTACATTCCTACATGGAAAGATGATGTGTATGATTCATGAGACCTCAGTATTAGGGTAGCTGAAGGAAATATGCATATATATATGTTTACGTATATATGTATATGTGAGCGTGTATGTGTGTGTATATGTGTGTGTGTGTGTGTGTGTGTGTGTGTGTGAGAGAGAGAGAGAGAGAGAGAGAGAGAGAGAGAGGGCACAGGGTGAGTTGAAGATGAAGGAAAGATATCTAAAAGAAATAAAATCAAATTAAGGGATGAGAGAGGAATATACTGAGAGAGGGAGATAGAGAGAGATAGAAAGGGTAAATTATCTTGCATAAAAGTGGCAAGAAAAAACAGTTCTGTAGGAAGGGAAGGGAAGTCAGCTGAGGGGGAATGAGTGAATCTTGCTCTCATCCGATTTGACCTGAGGAGGGAATACTCAGTTGGGTAACTTACCTAACAGGAAAAAAGGAGGAAGAAGAAGATAAAAAAGGGGGGGGGGGGTGATAGAAGGGAGGGCAGATGGGGGTGGAGGTAGTCAAAAACAAACACTTTCAAAGGGGACAGGGTCAAGGGAGAAAATTCAGTAAAGGGGGATAGGTTAGGAAGGAGCAAAATATAGTGAGTCTTTCACAACATGAGTATTGTGGAAGGGTTATACATAATGATACACATGTGGCCTATGTTGAATTGCTTGACTTCTTAGGGAGGGTGGGTGGGAAGGCAAGAGGGGAGAGAATTTGGAACTCAAAGTTTTAAAAACAGATGTTCAAAAACAAAAATAAAAAGTTTTTGCACGCAACTAGAAAAGAAGATACACAGGCAATGGGGCATAGAAATTTATATTCCCTACAAGAAAGAAAGGGAAAAGAGGATGGGAGGGGAGGGGGGTGACAGAAGGGAGGGCTGACTGGGGAATGGGCAACCAGAATATATGCCATCTTGGAGTGGGGGGAAAGGTAGAAATGGGGAGAAAATTTGTAATTCAAACTCTTGTGAAAATCAATGCCGAAAACTAAATATATTAATTTTTTTTAAAAAGCATGTAAAAAAAGGAAGTGCACAGCAGAAAGAAAACACAAAGAAGAAAAGAAAAGATGGACAATTCTCAACACAAGTTGTATTATTTATCATACAGGCTTTCCTGAAATGAAAATTTATTGTTACATATTTTGAATCCTCTCCTATGTTCTGCTATGCACATAACATGCTTTTTTTCCCTTTCTTATTTTATATTTAAGTTTCAGTATTTAAGTTTATGATAAAAAATAAATAAATTGCACTTTCAATTCATTAATTATGCCTCTGTTTTCTACTTTGATAATTTGACTATTTTAAGGATTTAAATTTCCTTATAATACTCCCTTAGCTATGTTCCAGAAACTTTGGTATGCTGTCTTATCATTGCCATAGTTCTATTTCTGTAGTATGTATGACCATAGCCTGACTCTCTCAGGGACATGACTGGTACCTTGAGGGACTTGGAGAGCCTTTTTTTTCTCTTCTATTGGCTCAAGCCCCCACTGATGGTGTTTTAGGGGCCTAGCAAGTAGCACCCTAGTTTCAGTTAAGCACTTAGTATCAGAATAGCTTTTACAAATGATTACTTCAAAGATAGAGAAAGAATAAATATTCCTCATGTTTATATATGTATATATGTATATATATGTATATGTGTATATGTATATTCTAGACCATCATCCTCCCCTGACTTTTTGGAATGGGCAGATTGATTAGATGCACCTTTTATCCCATTTCCCGTATAGTAATGATCCCATCAAATTTGAGTCCAAAAGTCCCACCAGACTAGCAACCTTGGATTTTTGCTCTTTAGGATTTAGTTGCTAAGCTGGCTGCAATACCTGGCTTGTATTCTCAGACACCTGGAGTTCCATGGTTTAAGGGCTACAAAGAAAAAGGATGAAGGCAAAGACTAAAGCCATAGGCCTGTTTCTCAGGGCTACATGGCCAAATGGGGAGAAGGGAAGGAACTAGACCTTAAAACTTTAGATGCTGTCCCTAATGAGAATACATTAAAAAAGCCATTCTAGAGATATAAACCATTCTAGCTACACAGCTAATGGAAAATAGTTCTTCTGACCTTGCGGTAGTCCAAAGCACCATGTCCACATATGCTCCAGTCCATTAGTCTCCGAGAACCAGTTGCCCCAGTATTATCTATGTGTGACTCCATCTTTGGTGACATATTAATGAGTCAATTCTCCATTATGTTTCTATGATTTGTTAAATTCCATGTCTTTCGCTAATGCTCCTTGCATTGATTATTATTTGTATTATTCTTTCTATGGTCTATAAAAGATGTGTTTAGTATCTCTGCTTTTTTATATTTAGGCACAAATTGTCTGTGCTCTAATATATAGCATATAGTGAATATGCTATGTGATACTGATAAATATGTATACAATTTTAGTTGTCTCATTCTGAAGATGCTATAAATCTTTTACCTATCAATTTTCCAATAGCTTGTCAAGTTCTATGTTTTCTCCTTGTCTATCTTCCTCTTCATTTTGCCCAGCCTCTGAGAGGAATTTTAAAGTCATCTATTAATATTTTACTTAATTTCTATTTTTGCAATAGTTATTCTTTCATGAATTAGGATGCCCTAGCATTTATTGTATATATTTAATATTGGCACTTGCTCCTTCTTACTCGTTCTATGGTTGTACTGCATTGGCACCTACCATTTTTCTTCAAAGTATGGGGAAAATGTGGTGGCTATTCAGAGTAGTGTTTCTATAGCCTTGAAGGTTCATATGAAGGCCTGCTTAAGACAAAGGATTGTATGTGCTCTTCCTCACAATGCTAGGCACAATCAATATCTGCTTTTTACTGCTGGTGTGCAGGAGGCACATGTGGGTAAGTATTAACAAATTATTGGCAGTGAAATGGATCCCCAAATGGGCCCCATGCACAAATTCAAGGATATCATTCTGCATCCCTACCAAGAAAATGGAGGATAGTGAGAGGAAGTATGATGAATGGCCACATGAAGAATTAACACTTTCTAGAATTCATTCATAAGGATTTTACCTTGTTCTCTATCTCTCTTTCATCCTAAATATTTAGCTGTAATTGAACTGCAACTAGTACTTAATTCCTTGTGGTAGTAGATTTTGATGATAAATACAGCAGGAGTAAATGTCTGGTAAACCATCTTGTGTGTCCCACATGCAATTTTCCAGTGATGTTTTATGACTATGAATCATAAAATACTATAGTTTCTCAAGAATTGAAGCTGAGGGCCTTCCAACAGGCAAAAGAGAGGCATATGGTGGCTCTCAACAGCTTGTAGCACATTATAAAAGAAGAAATATGTGAGAAAAGCAGGGAAGAATGTTATTGGGGAGGAAAAGAACAGATAAGGAGATGGGCTAGTCATATTGCAAAAGCGAGGGATATACAATGGGACTAACAGTAGTTTGATATAATTCCAGAGCAACTAAGATCTAAATGCCCATTTTGGAAGATGTTTCGGACCTGCTTTTGCTAGACAGAAAGGAAAATTCTGAATTATGTTACTGGATGGTTGGGAGTAGCCACTTTTCATTGGCTGCATAGCTGGGAATGGCCACATTTTTAAAATGATGTAACTTGGATAGTCTGTTTGTTTGTCTGTCTCTGTCCCTATGTTTCTGTCTCTCCTAGTGTCTGTTTCTGCTTCTACCTCTGTCTCATTTTTCCTGTCTCTCTCTGCTACTGCCTCTCTCTGTCTACTTTTCTCTTCTTTTCTCACTCCTGCCCCTCTCTATCTGCCTTTCTATTTCTGTCTCCTTCTTCTACTCTTCTTCCTCTTCCTTGTCTTCATCCTCCTCCTCTCCCTTCCTCATCTTCCTTTGATCTCTTCCTCTTTTTATTCTCTCTCTCTCTCTCTCTCTCTCTCTCTCTCTCTCTCTCTCTGTCTCTCTCTCTCACTCTCACTCTTGCTCTCTCTGTCTGTCTTTCTCTCTCACAGTTTCTGCTCTGTAAAATAGAGCTAATAATAGAATTTACCTCATAGAGTTATTGTAAGGCTCAAATGAGTTAGCATATTTGAAGTGTTTTGTAAATCTTAAAGAACTTTATAAATGCTATTATTCTGGTAGCTACATTTTATATTACTACCCTACACACACACACACACACACACACACACACACACACACACACACACACACAAATATGTATAGCCTTTAGATCAGATCAAAGACCTTCACACCCACCTCAAACAAAATCCTTCTCCCTAGTCCTAAGACCTGTAATCTTTTGCACTAGTCTTTTCTTCCCATAATTTTTCAATCAACATCAAGTTCCAAATGCTTCTTTATGAATTTCCACAAATTCCTTGTGGATCTCTTGGGTTCCTTCTCTTTGTCCACACTTTCTGCCACAAAACAAAATATCATTTCAGTTTCTTTTTCTGATACTTAAGGTTGCCTGATAACTGCCCTTTAGATAACTTCTGGACTTCCTCTATATTCTTTGCTTCCCCCTCCCTCCAAAAAAAGAATAAACCAAAGTTTTCCTAGATTATTTTTTCACAGATAAAGAATTTTTGAGTGACAAAATTTGGAGCTAATGTAGAACTATTTGGAAATGGGAAAAATATTTTTAAAACCCAGGAGTCAATATACCTAGCTTGTTTCAGTGACAATTCATCAACATCATCAAAGCCTGAATCCAAAGTCTTTCTACTTATTCAAGCCTTAGAGACTGTAATGGTTGTGAGCTACATAAATCAGCTCACAGATGATTTGAAACTTCACAGGTAGCAATTACTGCCTGGGGTAAGAGGGTTTAAACATTTACTTTCCCTTTTTTCAAGAGGAACAGGGAAAGATCTTCCCTAGGAGTCAAAAAATGTAATAATGTTTACATGGAGACTATAAAGAGCCAAATAGCTTTGATAAATTGTCTGAAATCCAACAGAACAATAAAGCACACTATTCTTTCTAAAGGCCACTAGAATCATTTATGATCTGAAATATTAAAGATGTATGCAACTAAATCTTGCCTGGAAAGACAGATTTGCTAATTGCCTTTTATTCCTCACATTCTTTAAGAAAGTCGGCAGCTATTGTAAGTTTGTTCTTTTTTTAATAGTTTTTCCTATAGGCAAAAATGAAAAAAATCCTAGTGTTTCATTGTTTATAAATTTTATATACTTAAAGTGAAATGAGAACTTGAGTTGAAGAACATTAAACTAGAGCTCATTTTACACACATACTTGTATATATCAAAATTCTCTTTGGCCAGTAATAGGTTATCAAAGGCATGACTACCATCACATTACACCACAAGGATGAGTTGAATGGGATCTGTTAGAGATTTTAGGTCCTGTTTTCTTTCAAGATCCATGTGTCCAGATACAAACAATTCCATGTAGGGATGAGACACTAAGGAGATTATCATAAAGGTAAAATTCAAGAATGTAAATTAGCTCAATTGTAGCATTTTAAAAATACTAATTTCATTCTACTTCAACAAGCTCCAAATACTGAATTCAAATCAAAAACTTGTTCCTAGGTGGCACAGTGGACAAAGAGCTTGTTCTAGAGTCATTGAAACGAGTTCACATTTAACAACTCAGACACTTAGAAGCTGTGTGACTCTGGGCAAGTCACTTGACCTCTGTTTGCTCAATGGTAGAATGGGGATAATAATCATACCAACTTTGAAAACTGTTGTGAGCATCAAATGAGATAATATTTGTAATGCACTTAACACACTGCCTGCAACATGGTAGGCACTTAATATTTAAATTCTTCTTTCCTTCTTTTCTTTTAATGAAATAATTTAGAACAATATGAACCATCAAAACATGAACACATAAAAAAGAACTAATTAAGCTTGTTTTGCTATTATTATATGTAATAAAATTTTTAACTTTTAAAACTTAAAGGCATAAAATATCCCAACACCTGCTCTGTCATTCCAAGTCACCATCAATATTTGCTGTCGTTTCATTTTCAGTAACTTTTCCTCTTATGATGTTTTTGTTATTGTCCAATCATTTCAGTCATGGATCACTCTTTGTGACTCCATTTTGGGATTTTCTTGGCAAAGATACTGGAGTGCTTTGCCATTTGCTTCTCCAGATCATTTTACAGAGGAGGAACTGAGGCATAAAGGGTTAAGTTACTTGCCTCGGGTCACACAGCTAGTTCTGCGGCTGGAACTGAACTCAGGAAGATAATTCTTCCTGGTTCCAAGCCCAGTGAACCATCCTCTGCACTGCTAGCTGCCCCTTATTTATTATGTAGTCTTTTCTGTGTAGGTTCTGTACGTGTGCCCTGGTAGACAAGGAGTATATTGCATTATTTCATAAAGCTCTTATTATATTTATTCATATTACTTGCCAATATCAATTGTGTTATAACATTAGATTAATATTAATAATACTAATATAATAATATGTAGCATGGCTTAATGAGTAGAAAACTGACCTCAAAGCCAGGAAGACAGATTTAAGTCCTGCCTCTGACACATGCAAGCTAAGTGACCCTGGACATGTCATTTAACTTCTCACTGCTCTAGGTAGCTCTCTAAATTTGGAGATTTTAGAGATGGTACTTCCTGAGAGTTTCTTTTCTTTAACAAAAGAAATCATAGATTACATTATTATTATTATTATTATTAATGGTTATTGGCTGTTGTCCTTCTTCTCAGAGGGAACCAAAATGACATCACTATGATGGAGTCAGGGCACAGTGTGTTGTACTGTAGTTGATCAGACCAATATGAGCTAGGAAAGCTCTACCATAGATCAGGCATAAATAATCCATATAAACATTTAGAGTGGAGTTGTCTCTAAATGTGCACATCTCACATTTCTTTTGAGCTACTGTAATTCTGCTTTGCTCATGGTGCACAATGCCTTCTTTAATGCAGGTACATCATGCTAAGAGATCCTGTGCCAGTGTCTCCCATGTCTCACAATTGATTCCACAGTTCTTCAGAGAGGCCTTAAGAGTTTCCTTGAATCACTTTTTCTGACCACCATGTGAGTGTTTGCCTCATGGGAGTTCTTTGTAAAATGATCTTTAGTAAAATTGAATGATGCGGCCAGCCCATCAGAGTCATGCTCTCTGCAGTAAAGCTTGATTGCTTGGCATTTCAGCTCAAGAAATGACCTCAGTATCTGGTACCTTAATTTACCAGGTTATCACTAGAATCTTCCTCAGAAAATTCAAATGGAAGTAATTCCATTTCCTGTAGACTGTCCAGATTTCACAGGCATGTAACAATGAGGTCAGTACAACAGTTCTATGGACCTTCAGTGGGCATTCCTTTGGAGCCTCCCAAACACTGAGCAAGTTCTGGCAATGCAGTCATCAACCTCATCATCTATGTGGACATCACAAAAAGTATACTGCTGAGGTAAGTGAACTTATCTACAGTATTCAAAATTTCCCTATTTGTTTTAACTAATGATTCCACATATGAATGGTGTGGTGCTGGCTGGTAGAGAACCTCTCTTTTCTTAGTGCTCTGTTAAGCCAAAATTAGCATAAGTAGCTTTGTTGAATCTCAGCTTCAGAGACTGGATTGAGTGTATAATCATCTCTAAACAGAACCACCAACTCCTCCTCTATTTTATTCTTAGCTTGTAGCCTTTTTAACTTAAATAATTTACTGTCACTGTGGTAGCTGTCTTTGATATAGTTTTTGTCCTCATTAAAGGCACCCAACAACATTACTGAAAACATTAAGCTGAAAAGCAATGGAACAAGTACACAGACTTACTTTACTTTATTGGTGGCTGGGAAAGTGGGAGAGTGTCATCCATTATCCAGAACCTATTAAAGCAGTCATGAAATTGACATGCAATATTGGTGAACTTCTCTAGGCAACCACATTTTACCATGATTTTTGAATTATTATAATAATAAGCATTTATGTAACTAAGGTTTATAAAGAACTATACATAGATTACCCTATTGATATTTAAATTAAACTTGTGGTTTAGGTACTTTCTCCACTATACCACACTGTACTTCATGACCATAATAACACCTTTGTAATGAAATGCCTAAAGAAACTTTTAGTTTTCCTACTCTAATTTTTAACTTCTAAGTTCCTGAAACAAAGAAACAAGGTAGGAATGAATTATATGACAACACTCCTCCACTACAAATTAATAAGTGACTGGAATTAGTATAAAAATCTTCTATGATCCTAGAACCTCGGTGGGAACAAATCTATCTCAATCCCCTACTTGTTTTGGTGTTTTTGTTTGTTTGTTTGTTTGTTTTTGTTTTTGACAGGGCAATTGGGGTTAAGTGACTTGCCCAAGGTCACACAGCTAGTACATATGTCAAGTGTCTGAGGCCAGATTTGAACTCAGGTGCTCCTGACTCCAGGGCTGGTGCTCTACTCACTGTGCCACCTAGCTACCCCTCAATCCCCTACTTGTACTGAGACCTTGAGACTTTCAGTGACTTTCCCAGAATCACAGAGTTGGTAAGTTAAAGGATATGAACCTTACATCTCTAATTTTAAATATCACAATTCCCCCTCCTCTCCAGTCACCTCTTCCACAACCCCCTCACCACCTCTGTATACAAGAAGCCAAATCCTAGAGGAACTTCTACCTTGGCACCTTGGTCTATTGATTGGTTACTGCCCTTTCAGGAAATCTTTCAAGAAATCTCTGGTCACGCTTTACCTCATTCTGTCCCTGGCTACTATAAGCTTCCTGATCAAAAGTCTTACTGCATTGCTTATACCTTCCTCCTTCCTACCCACCCTACCCCCAGTTCAAGAACAATGGACCACAATCAAATAACCTGTCACTGTTCCTGAATTGGGTGTCAGTTTACTCCCCTGTATTCTACTTCACCATTCCTCTCCTATGTTTTCCCTTTCTAGAATAGGCTTCTTTGTGGGAAGGGCTACTTTCGCATCAGTATTTATATCCTTAGAACTTGGTGGTAAGAAGTATTTAATCAATGCTTTGTAATAAATTTCTTGGTTTCCCCACATTGCCATTACTTACTAGTGATATAATTTCAGTGCTGGTAATTTTGTGCTATATTTTCCACACTGTTTGCTTTGAAAGCATCACATGTACCTTGAATTAAGATAGATCCTGTCACAATAGAAAATAGCTGATAAGAATGATAGACATGAATGATTCAAGCTTCAGCTAGTGTGCCCATTAGTTTAAAAAAAAGGGGGTGGGGAAGATGCCAAAGGCCCCTTTAGACTGACCTTTCAAAGATAAGGGGATGATTGTCTCATTAGTGGCAACCCTGCTGTCTGCCCTCAATAAAAGATAATGTCCCGCTGTTAACACCACTTCTATTTTTCTGATTTAATACTACTATTATACCGAAGATACTATTTAAATGAATTGAGGTTTAAATAAAGATAAACTATCATTGGGAAGCTTCAGTGCAGCTTTCCCCAAAGTAGCCAATATTTGTTCATTTTATATAATTATGGAAAGAGCAAATAGCAGGTGGTCAGACGACATTGTTGGATAAGCTTATTACTAAATAGAATACTTAGTTATCACTCCTTGAAAACTAAAATGACCTTATCTTTGGTTCTATGGCCCAGATTATATTTCAGACACTCAGCATTTTGATGATACTATGAGATGGAGGAGGGGGAAATTTTTAGATAGAAATATGAAATGATTTTTTTAAAAAATGTTTTCTAATGTTTCACACATTAGGTGGTTTTTGATCGATTGTTTTATTTTGCTTTGCTTTTTATGGCAGATATTAGAAGTAATAGATCCTTCTCTTTTGGTGGCAAAAGTGACTTGTAAGGACCATTTTTTGAAAGCAAAACTATAGGTTAAGATACAGATTTGTGTGTGTATTATATATACATAAATACATATGTGTGTATATATACTATAAATATATACACACATACATATATGTGTTTATATGTATGTATGTATAAAGTATTTATAAATATAATTGATGCCTTTTGTTTTTTATACCCATCATTTCCTGATTATTGCCACCTCCAACTCCTTGCATAGAATCTTTCATTGTAACAAAGAAAAGGAGTTAAGCAAAATGGAACAACACAATGATCCACTCTGTTAATAAATGCAACACTGTGCACCCAGTGGACAGCCACATTTTCGTCAAGAAGCATGGAATGTTTACCCTCTGTGCCTTCACCTCTTAGTTTTCCATACTCCCTTTAAGACTCACATCAATGCCTACTTTTTGCACAAGGCCTTTCCTAGTCTTTCCACAATAATAAAACAGAAATTGAAAGAATCTACCTAACACCTCTTGAAAAAGACTCCAAAAAGAAAACTCCTAGGAATATTGCAGCCAAATTCCAGAGTTCCCAGGTCAAGGAGAAAATATTGCAAGCAGCTAGAAAGAAACAATTTGAGTATTGTGGAAATACAATCAGGATAGCACAAGATCTAGCTGCTTCTACATTAAGGGATCAAAGGGCTTGGAATATGATATTCTGGAGGTCAAAGGATTAAAAGCAAGAATCACCTACCCAGCAAAAAGGATATAATACTTCAGGGTAAAAATGAATTTTCAATGAAATAGAGAACTTTCAAGCAACCCTGAGAAAAGACTAGAACTGAATAGAAAATTTGACTTTCAAATACTAGAATCAGGAGAAGCATGAAAAGGTAAACAGGAAAGAGAAATTATAAGGGACTTACTAAAGTTGAACTGTTTATATTCCTACATAAAAAGAAGATATTTGTAACTCATGAGACCTTTCTCAGTATTAGGGTATTTGAAAGGAATATGTATATTCCATATATATATATATGTGTGTGTGTGTGTGTGTGTGTGTGTGTGTGTGTGTGTGTGTGTGTATGTGTATGTATGTATGTGTGTGTATGTATATGTATATATGTATATGTATGTATATGTATATGTATGTATATGTATATGTGTGCATATATGTATATGTACACATATATACATATATACACATATATACACATATACATATGCATAGATATGTATATATATTGTAATACAAGGAAAATTAGGAACCCCTGAGTAACCCCTAGCTACTGACAAGCCCCCCCAGAAAGAATGGACTCAGATATCTTTGGCATTTAGCAAACCCCCTGGGACTCCATGACTCCACCAAGGAATCTCAATAGATAGGACCATCCCACTGAGAGATAACTGGACAGATCCTTCCTGGGAGATATCCCTGGGACTCCGTGACTCCACCAAGGAATGTAAATGAGATTATCCCACTAGTACGATAACCTGACTGAATCTTTTGATCAGCCAGGACCTTTGTTCCTCTTCCCCCCCACTCTGTACCCCCATATCCTATATAAGCCAAGCCATCACCCCAACACATTTGCCATTGATTTGTGGTGCTGTACCCCGATGGCCACCGGCTAATAAATTCTCCACTTAAAACTTATACTCTGTGGTGTGTCTCGCTCGCTTCTGGTACAACAATATATATGTATATATATATATATATATATATATATATATATATATATACACACACACATATACATATATATGTATGTATGTATGTAGGCAGAGAGCACAAGGTGAGTTGAATATGAAGTGATGATATCTAAAAAATCAAACTAAGGAGTGAAAGAGAAATATATTGGGAGAAGGAGAAAGGGAGAAATAGAATGGGATAAATTATCTCACATAAAAGAAGCAAGAAAAAGCTGTTATAATGGAAGGGAAGAGGGGGGGAAGGTGAAAGGGAATGAGTGAACTTTATTCTCATTGCATTTGGTTTAGGGAGGAAATAACATACATGCTCAATTGTGTATCTTACCCTACAGGAAAGTAGGGGGAAAGGTGATAAGAGGGGGAGATGATAGAAGAGAGGACAGATTGGGGGAGGGGGTAGTTAGAAGCAAGCACTTTTAAAAAGGACAGTGTGAAAGGAGAAAATTGAATAAATGAGGGACAGGAAAGGATGGAGGGAAATATAGTTAGTCTTTCGGAAATGACTATTATGTTAGTGTTTTGCATAATGATACATGTATATAGCCTATATTGAATTGCTTGCTTTCTCAAGGAGGGTAAGGAAGGGAGAGGAGAGGTGAGAGTATTTGGAACTGAAAGTTCTAAAAAGAACTGTTAAAAACTGTTTTTACATGCACCTGGGACATAAGATATACAGGCAATAGATAGAAAACTATCTTGCCCTACAAGACAGTAAGGGGAAAGGGGATGGAGGTTGGGGAGTGGAATGATAGAAGGGAGGGCACACTGTGGAAAGGGCCAATCAGAACACATGCCATCTTGGGTTGGGGGTGGGGAGATATGGGGAGAAAATTTGTAACTCAAAATCTTGTAGAAATGAATATTGAAAACTAAAATAAAACCTTTAACAAATTTAAAAATATATATATATCAAGAAATTATAAAACAAAACTAAAGGAATGAATAATAGAAAACGATGAGAAATAATTCACTGGAAAAACAACTGACCTGGAAAATAGATCCAGGAGAGATAATTTAAAAATTATTGGACTACCTAAAAACCATAATTAAAAAAAGAGCCTAGACATTATCTCTCAAGAAATGATCAAGTAAAACTGCCCAGATATTCTAGAACCAGAGGGGGAAATAGAAATTGAAAGCATCTACCAATCACCTCCAGAAAGAGATTCCAAAAGAAAAACTTCTAGGAATATTGTAGCCAAATTCCAGAGGTCCTAGTTCAAGGAGAAAATATTTCAAGTGGACATAAAGTAATAATTCAAATATTGTGGATACACAATCAGGATAACACAAGATTTAGCAGCTTGTGCACTAAGGGATCAGAGGGTTTGGAATAGGGCATTCCAGAGGTCAAAGGACATAGGATGAAAACCAAGAATCACCTACCCGGCAAAACTAAGTATAATATTTCCAGGGGAAAAAATGCAATTTCAGTTAAATAGGAGACTTCCATGCATTCTTGTAGAAAAGATCAGAGCTGAATAGAAAATTTGACTTTCAAATACAAGAATCAAGAGGAGCATAAAAGGTAAAGAAGAAAGAGAAATCATAAGGGACTTATTCAAGTTAGACTGTTTATATTCCTCCATGGAAAGATGATATTTGTAACTCAACAGACCATTCTCAGTGTTAGGGAAGTTGGAGGGAATGTGTATGTATGTGTGTGTGTGTGTGTGTGTGTGTGTGTGTGTGTGTGTGTGCGCGCGTGTGTGTACATATATACACATACATACATCTATACACATGTATATATGTATGTGTATGTATATGTGCATGTGTATGTGTATATATGTATTTAGACAGAGATAGGTAGATATATATATAAAGATACACATGTATATATGCATATATGTATGTATGTTTGTATGTGTGTAAGTATATATGTGTGTGTATACGTTTATGTGTATGTTTATGTATGTGTATGTGCCTGTGTATACACGTGTATCTGCATGGGGTTGTGTGTGTGTGGGGGTGTGTGTGCATGCACGTAGACAGAGGGCACAAGATGAGGTGAATATGAAGGGATGATACCTAAAAAATAAAATTAAATGTTTAGAGGAATATACTGGGAGAAAGAGAAAAGGAGAGGTAAAATGTTGTAACAACAATGTGGCTGGTAGCTACTGTGGTTGTGTAAGGCCAATAACAAGAGCACATGGAAGGGGTGCCAGCACGGGTTTTTTGATCTGCTTTTCTGAGGAAAGCAACTTCAAGGGTTTAACAATCTCACTTTAATCAAACATACATAAATCATTCACTTAATTCAGGGGGGAAAGCCAACAACAAGACTTCAGAGAGAATACAAACAGAAACTATAAGCATACATTATATAAAGAGAGCAAATAATACAAACCAGTCTACCCATAGCAATAGGTGGTTACAAGAGCAGCATCAACATCTTAGTTTTCAGCCTGGGGGGCTCTTAACACGGCTGCCTAGAGGCTCCACATCAACACTCTTCCAATGAGCCAGAGCCCCAAACAAAATGCTAACATCTGAGTTTATATATCCTACTTAAGGGCCTGAAGGCTCCAAACCCAATCAGCTAAAGGGTGTGGGCATGGAGCTTTGCACTCAGTAAGACTTAATCAAAGCTACTTTACTTTAGCATTCTAAAAGAGAAAACAGTAAAAAAAATGTTCCACCTCATTTACCAATACAAATATAGTAAACCATCTCACACAAAGGAGGCAAGAAAGAGCTTTTATAGTGGAGGGGAAGAAGGGGGAGGTGAGAGTGAATAGGTGAGCCTTACTCTGTTTGGATTTGTCTTAAGGAGGCAAAAATGTATACTCAATTAGGTATGGAAATATATTTTACCTAATAGGAAAGCAGGGGGAGGGGGATAAAAGAGAGAAGATAATAGGAGGGCTAACAGATGGGGGAAAGGAGTAATCAGAAGCAAATACTTTTGTGGAGGGACAAGTCAAAGGAGAGAACAGAATAAATGGAGGGTGGGACAGGATAGAGAATAATATAATTAGTCTTTCACAACAAGACTTATGGAAGTGTTTTGCATGACTACACATGCATAACCTATATAGAATTGCTTGCTTTCTCAATGAGGGTGTGTGGGGAGGGAAGAAGGGGGAGAATGTAGAACTCAAGGCTTTAAAAATGAATGCTAAAAATTGTTTTTACAGGTGACTGGGAAATAAGATAGACAGGGAATGGGGTATAGAAATCTATCTTGCCCTACAGGAAAATAGAAGGGAAGGGGATAAGAGAAAGGTGTGGGGGTAATGGAAGGGCAGATTGGAGGATGGGGTAATCAAAATACACACTCTCCTGGGGTGAGGAGAGGGTAGAGATGGGGAGACAATTTGGAATTCAGAATCTTGTGGAAGTGAATGTTGAAAACTGAAAATAAATTTATTTAAAAAAAGAAAGTAGATGGAGACTTTGCCCCATTGCTAATGATTTTGGGAGATTAGAGTAACAGTTCCCAATTGATTTGTACTTTAGAGTTTTGGAAGATGTTGAACATATGGGGGTTAACATTTAGTCATGTCTCGTTGGGGAGATTAAAGAAAGACTACTTACTAGTTAGCTATGACTTCAGCTCAAATGGACTTAGCAGTAAATGATTGTATGAGCCCGATGTTCACTTGCAAGAAATCCACTTGGGGTCCTAATATGGAATCTTGGCATGGGTGAAGTGACTTTATGATTTTCATTGGTGCAATGTAGCAGGGGTGTGTAGGAGATAGCTTATACTTGTAAATTTTAAATGTTAAGTATTTACACCTTGGCCGTCAGCATACTCTACAAATCATGTCTTGATTTGTTGCTTTGTTGATTGTTGACTTAGAAAGTGATGGAGAAAAGTGTTAATAATATAGATTAAAGTTGAAATTGTGTCTTTACTTTTTTTTGAGTCAGTTGTTAAATGTTTGCCAACAGAACACTGAGTCTAAAAGGTAATTTGAAACAGTTACATTTTACACAAATAAAGTCAGATCTAAATAATTGGAAAATATAAGTTGCTCATGGTGGGGCCAATCTAATATAATAAAAATGATAATTTTAATTTTTAAATGATAATTAATTTGTTTACTTATTTAGTGTCATACCAATTAAACTACCAAAAAATATTTTATAGAATTAGCAAAAATAATAACAAAATTTATCTGGAAGAACAAAAGGTCCAGACTATCAAGGGAATTAATGAAAAGAAATTCTAGGGAAGGTGGCCTAGCCATATCAGATCTTAAACTGTATTATAAAGCAGCAGTTATTAAAACTACTTGGTGCTGGCTAAGAAATACAGTTAGGTACACCAGACACAGTAGTCAATGACTACAGTAATCTTCTGTTTGATAAACTCAAAGACTCCAGCTTCTGGGATAAAACCTCAGTATTTGACAAAAACTGCTGGGAAAACTGAAAAATAGTATGGCAGAAACTGGGCATAGACCAGTATCTCACAAAGACAAAATAAAGTCAAAATGGTTTCAAGATTTAGATATAAAGGCTAATACTATAAGCAATCTTGGAGAGCAAGGAATAATTTACTTGTCAGATTTATGGAGAAGGGAAGAATTTATGATCAAACAAGAGATAGTGATATAAATTGCAAAATGGATAATTTTTATTACATTAAATTGAAAAGTTTTTATACAAACAAAGCCAATGCAACCAAGATTCCTGCCCTCAACATTAAAAAAAGAGTGTGGGAGAGGGGGGGAAATCTTCAAGGAGAAAGAAAAAAATCTTTTAAAAATCTCATATTCTAAGAATATATATGTATGTGTCTATTCAGGTCATAGACACACATCTATATGTGTGTACGTATATGTGTGTATATATACATATATACACACACACATATATATACACCATATATGCCATATATACAACACATACACATACTATATATATGTATGTATATATATGTGCACATATATGTACACACACATATATGCATGTATCTACATAATGTGATAATTATGGTGTCTCTTTGGTATGCTAAAATTTTTCAGTTGAGTATACAACTGTGATTAAAAAAGCAGTCAAAGAAGAACCAGTATACATAATTTATGTGGACTTTCTAAAATGCTTTGACACCATTTAGACATATTTAAGTCACCCTGGCATTTCTGGAAATGTTATATCATGGAATGGAAAATAATTTAGAAATAGAAAACAAAGCACGGAAGTAAATGGAGTTTTTATATAAAAATGTTTACAGTGGTGTCATCAATGATGGTAACCTTTTTTATTTGGATTTCTGTTGTAACCACCTATCTTTTCTGTTCTCTTTATATCCTACCTCTCCTAAACTTATTTTTTTTTGTTTAAATATTCTCTATTCTGAGTATTCTCAACTGTCTCACCAGTTACAATCTCAACTCCAAACCATTACAATCACAGCCCTACTACTAGCCATTCAAACTCCTAATAGTTTTCTACTCTCAATTTCTTTGCTTTCCTGACATATCAATGCTTGTCCAAACCTGAAATACTCCCAACATTTGCCTCCCTTGCTCCTACTCACCTACTTCTATGCTGTTGAATGTGGCTTATCATACAATTCATTATAAATTTTTGTTACGCAATCTTTAGTGTATCCTTACCACAACAACATTAATCTTTTTACTCTGTGCCCAATTTATCTCCCTACAGAGGCTGTTCGAAACCTATACTTTTCTCCACGTGCTTCATAAATATTCCCTCCTTAGTCTCTCTCAGCTGATAACTATACTTCGAACTTTAATAAGAAAAGAGAGATTATATAATAGCAGCTCCTTATATTTCATTCTCTATGTTTCAAAACCTCTGACATCATTATTATTCTCTCTTCCTTCACTTCAGTCTCTAATGAAGAGGTGATGATTTTCAATAAGGTCAACACTTCTAAATGTACTTTAATGCAATCTCCTCTTTTTTTCCATCCCTACAATTGCCCTCTCTCAGTTAATCACTTTCTCACTGTCTCTGTCTCCCTCTTTCTCTATGTGTCTACATATTTCTGTCTCTCCATATATCTTCTGTCTCTCTGTTTCTCTCCTACTTTCAATCTCTTCCTAACTACTAATTCCTCCTTGCTGCCTACAAACATGCCAAATCTCTCCCAAGCTAAAATTATCCTCACTAAACTTCTACCATACCCTCAAGTTATTATCCTATATCTTTTCTCCCTTTCACAGCTAAACTCTTAGAAAAATGTATTTACCCATTATCTCTACTTCTCTTCTCACTCACATCTCAACTCTAAAATGCCTGAACCTATCACTCAATGGAAACTATTAACTTTCCCAAGTTATCAGTAACCTTTTAGTTGCTAAAACTAATGGCCCTTTCTTAATCCTCATTATTGCAAAAAAAAATATACATAAATAAGACAAATAGAAAAAAAAACTCTTTGTAGCACTTAAAATTCCTTAGCACTTTCTCTTTCTGGATACATTCTCCTCTCTGGGTTTTCCAGACATTATTCTGTCCTCATTCTTCTACTTGCCCCACTACTTCTTAGCTTCATTTACTGGTTCATCATAAATTCCACATCCTCCTACGATGAGTGCATCCTAAAACTCTGTTCTGAGCATTCTTCTGTTCTCCCTCTACATTCTCCCTTTTGGTGATCCCAGTAGCTACTGCTGATCTAATTATTATCTTCCATTCAGATGATGCCCAAGTCTAGACATTCATTCTCCTGAGTTTTAATAATGGTTCTTCAACTTCTGATTTTGTATTTCAAACAGAATATCCCCAAAACATTTCAAGCACATCATTTCTAAGATGAAACTCATTATCTTTCCCCCAAAGCTCAGTCTTCTTCTGCAGACCCTTATTTCTATTTAGGGCACTACCATCCATCTAGTTATCCATGGTCAAAATTTTATATTTTTCCTTGATTTTTTATCCATTGCTCCATGTCTTAATGGCTGCTGAGACCTGTTGCTTCTTCTCCCCAAGATTTCTCACATCTGACCACTTTTTTCTACTTATAAAAGTGACCATATTTGATCAGGCTTGGTTTATTGTTATAGCATCTTAGTTAACCTCCTTACTTTAGATCCCACCCATTTCTAATCCACAAACTTTCACACAGCTGCCAAAATTTTTTCTTTAATATAGAAGTTTGATTTCATTCCCCAGCTCAATAAATTCCAATGGCTCTGCTTCTTTTGGGATAAAATATAAATTATTTTGTTAAGTTTTTAAAGCCCTTTACAACCTAGTCCCAATCTACTTTTCCACCTTTTTTATACATTATTCCTCATATTGCACTTTACGGTCCAAACAAACTGGCCTCCTTGATGTTTCTCAGACATAACATTCTATCTCCCATTTATACATCTTTGTACTGACTATACCTCATACCTCCTCCTACACATCATTTCTGCCTCTTATATCATACATTGTAGTATTCAAATCTCAGCTCGATACTAGCTTCTTTAGGAATCCCTGTCCAATCTTCCAGGTTTCTAGTTCCTTCCCTCTATAAAAATTTACCTTGCAATTATTTTTCATACAAGCAGCATATACCAAGAAAGGCAAATGACCACCAGCAGTCCCAGGAGCCTGACCCCATGCTCCCTTCAAATACTAAGCGAAAGAGCCCGGGACCTTGAGTCAAAAAGCCTTGGAAGGAGGATGGAGGCAAGATGGCAGAGTGAATATAGATATTCACCTTAGCTCTTCCCCAATCCCTCCAAAAATATGTAAAAAAATACTCTAAATAATTTCTAGAACAGCAGGACCCAAAAAAAGACAGAGTAAAACAAATTTTCAACCCAGAAAACCTGGAAAGTTGACAAGAAAGTTCCATTGAACCAACCTAAGAGAGGAACACAGTCCAGCACAGGCCATGCCAATGCAGACCCCATCCCAGAAAAACAGGATCCAGCCTCAGGGGACTGAATCAATGGCAGCAGTTGCAGTTTCCAGACTTCTTAACACACAAACAACAAAAACAACTAAGAAAGTTAGTAGGAAAAGTTTCTCAGACTTGGGTGAGAGAGGAGCACAATCAAGCCATGGCCCCCATGCAGCCCCTGCCCCAGCAAACCAGGAAGAGGCCTTGAGAGTGAATGAATCAGCAGTGGCAGAAGTGGCAGCAGCAACAGTGACTGCTTCCAGAGCTCTCAGCCCACAGATGAAAAGGGGATTGAACAACTAGTCAGAAGGATATTACAAGGGTCTCTTTGCTAGCACTGAGGCAAGACTGTGTTGCTTTGTCCATGCTTAGATGCCAGTCCCATTCTTAGATGGCAGTTACAGGATGAGGAGGAGCACTAGCATAGCAGAGCTTATGGCAGCAGTGGAGAGTGGACCCTTCTCAGAGCTGCACGGCAGAAAAGAGGGCTTGTGGTCACTCACACAAACCAGAGCACAGGATGAGAGAGTAGGAAATATGTCTCTTTAGATCATACCAAATTGGAAGAAACAAAAATGAACAGGTCCCTAGAAGTATCTCTGAAAACAGCTGCACAAAACCCCTGAAGCTTGGGGCACTGTACCCTCTACACTGCAACTAGAGCCCTACCTTATCAAAGGGTTAAAAAATTAAATAAGAGTCTGGGAAAATAAACAAACAATGAAAAACTATTCAGCCTATTGAAACTTACTTTGAGGACAAGGAAGATGAAAACATACACTCAGAAGAAGACAACAAAATCCAACTTATGAAATCCAAAGCCTCCAAGAAAAATGTGAATTGGTCTCAAGCCATGGAAGAGCTCAAGAAAGATTTTGAAAATCTAGTAAAAGAAATAGAGGAAAAATTGGGAAGAGAAATGAGAGTGATGCAAGAAAATCATAAAAAAAAAAATAAGTCATTAGCTTGGTAAAGGAGACACAAAAAATACTGAAGAAAATAACAACTTAAAAAAATGTAATAGACCTAATGGCAAAAGAGGTCCAAAAATACAATGAGGAGAAAAATGCTTTAAAAAGCAGAATTGGGAATAGAAAAGCAGGTCCAAAAGCTCACTGAAGGAATTTTTTCCTTAAAAATTAGAATGGAGCAAATGGAGGCTAATGACTTCATGAGAAATCAAGGAAGAATTAAAACCAAAACAATTAAAAAATAGAAGAAAATCTGAAATATTTCTTTATAAAATCAACTGACTTGGAAAATAGATCCAGGAAAGATCATTTAAAAATTATTGAACTACCCAAAAGCCATCATCAACAAAAGAGCCTATCATATTTCAAGATATTAGCAAGGAAAACTGCCCTGATATTCTAGAACCAGAGGTTAAAATAGAAATTGAAAGAATCCACCAATCACCTCCTGAAAGAGATCGCAAAAGGAAAACTCCCAGGAATATTATAGCCAAATTTCAGAGATCCCAGATCAAGGGGAAAATATTGCAAGTTTCCAGAAAGAAAAAAAATTTGAGTACTATGGAACCACAACCAGGATAACACAAGATTTAGCAGCTACTACCTTAAGGGATCAGAGGGCTTGGAATATGATATTCCAAAGATCAAAGAAGATAGTATTAAAACCAAGAATCACCTACCCAGCAAAATTTAGTGTGATCCATGAGGGGAAAAATTGATATTCAATAACATAGAGTAATTTAATGTATTCTTGAGGAAAAATAAAACAAAGCTAAATAGAAAATTTGGCTTTTAAACACAAGACTCAAGAGAAGAATGAAAAAGTAAACAGGAAAGAGAAATCATAAGGGAATTATTAAAGATGAACGGTTTACATTCCTCCATAGAAAGATGATGTTGCTAACTCATGAGACCTTTTTCATTATTACAGTAGTTGGAGGAAATATATATAGACAGAGGGCATGGGGTGAGTTGAATATGAAAGGACGATATCTAAAAAATAAAATTAAGGGGTGAGAGAGAACTCTACCAGGAGAAGAAAGGGAGAGGTGGAATGGGGCAAAGGAGGTAAGAAAAAGCTTTTACAATGGTGAGGAAGAGAGGGGAGGTGAGAGAGAATGAGTGAACCTTGCTCTCATCTGAATTGGATTAAGAAGGGAATAACATACACACTCAAGTAGGTATGGAAATCTATCTTACCCTACAGGAAAGTGGGGGAAAAGATATAAGAGAGGGGAGGGTGATAGAAGTGAGGGCAGATTGGGGGAGGGGATAATTAAAAGCAACCACTTTTGAAGACTGACAGGGTGAAAGGAGAGAGTAGAATAAATGGAGGGCAAGATAGGGTGGAGGGAAATTAATTAGACTTTCACAACATGACTGTTATGGAAGTGTTTTGCATAACAAAACATATATAACCCATATTTTATTGCTTGCCTTCTAAATGAGGGTGGGTGGAGAGAGAAGGGAGAGAGTTTGGAGCTCAAAGTTTTAGAAACAAATGTTAAACATTGCTTTTACATGTAACTGAGAAATATGATACACAATCCATTTTACCCTACTGGAAAATAGAAAGGGAAAGGGATAGGAGAAGTAGGGGGGAGAGGATTATAAAAGGGGGGCAGATTGAGGCAAGGGGTAATCAGAGGCAAAACACTTTTGAAGAGAGACAGGGTGAATGAAGACAATAGAATAAATGGGGGTAGGGGGATTAGGATAGAGGGAAATACAGTTAGTAACAGTAGCTGTGAAGAAAAAAAAATGAAGCAAGTTTCTCTGATAAACGCCCCATTTCTCTAACATGTAGAGAACTACGTCAAATTAAAAAAAAAAAATAAGAGCCATTGCCCAATTCATAAATGATCAAAAGATATAATCAGTTTTCAGGTGGAGTAATTAAAGCTATCTATAACCACATGAAAAAATTGAATAACTCACTATTGATTGGAGAAATGCAAGTTAAAACAATTCTGAGGTACTACCTCATACCTATTACTTTAGATAATAGGACAGAAAAGGTAAATGACAAATTTTGGAGGGGATATGAGAAAAATAAGACATTAATGTACTGTTGTAAAAGTTATGAATTGATTAAACCATTCAATAGAGTAATTTATGACTATGCCGAAAGGCATATAAAACCATACATACCCTTTGACACAGCATTACTGGGTCTGTATTCCAAAAGAGATAAAGCACCAAAAGGAAAAGGATCTATATGTACAAAAATATTTACAGCAGCTTTTTTTTTCTGGAGGCAAAGCATTAGAAATTGAGGGGATACACATCAATTGGGGAATAAGTTGTTGTATGTAATTATGATGGAATACTGTTGTACTATAAGAAATGATGAGCAGGATGGGTTGATGCAAAGTAAAATGTACTGGGTACAAAGTAACAGCAATATTGTAAGATGGTCAGCTGTGAATGACTTAGCTATTCTCAGTAATATAATGATCCATGACAACTTTGAAGGATTCAGGATGAAAAATGCTACCCATCTCCGGAGAAACAACTGATGGTGTCTGAATGTAGATTGAAGCAACTTTTGTGGTGTTTTTTTCACTTTATTTTTCTTGAGGATTTTTTGTCTATGTTTTCTTTCATAACATAACTATTATGAATTTTTTGCATAATTGCACATATATAACCTATATACAATTACTTGCCTTCTCAATGAGTGGGAGTGGGGAGGGACAAAGGGGGAGAATTTGGAACTCAAAATTTTAAAAACATGTAAAAAATTGTTTTTACACATAACTGGGGAAAAACTTAATACTAAATAAATATTTTTAAAAGTCTTGGAAACAGAAGTACCCTCCAAAACACTAGGCCTACTTCCCACGCAGTCCCCACAAACCTCAGGGAGGAGAAAAATCACTGTAGATAAAGGCTTCATCATTCCTACTTTATTTGTCACTACAAGAAGCACACAATTGCCACAGTCAGTGAGGGGAGGAGTTCCTAAAAGTGGCAGCAACACTCGGAGAACCGACCCTAATTTGAAAGCCAGCCCTTTGAGCCATCACCTGGGGAAGCAACTCCTGAGGAGAAGGTGCAACCCTTCCCATCGATTACCATTCAACCGCCACACATAGGACACACAAGAAAGCCTAAATTAAGCGGAGCATCAAGGCAGATGACAGTCGGGAGAGATGGGTGGCAGCTGTGCCAGGAAGGTCAGACCACCTCCGCCACCTTGCCCAGTATCTTGATGGAGACAACCCAGGATAGTGAATCCAAGAACATTGGGAATTCCAATGCTTCTGAAACACTGTCCTTAGCCGTTATTCTAGGAATCAACCTCTGTGGAGCTGCATCCTGGCAACTGTTTCTGAAGGTCCTACAGCCGTAGTTATGAAGATCTATAAAAGTAAGTTCTCGCCACCAAAATTTGGCACTTTCAGAGGGTTCACCATCAGAAAGTGATTGAATTTTAGTCAGAGGAGATGATGGAAAGCAAGAAGCATTGTCATCTGCTTCATCATTGCGCTCTAAAAACCATAGGAGCCTTCTATATTTTTGCAGCTGAAAGCTTCTATATGTGTTGTTTCTGTCACTAAAAGGAGAATTCCCCAAAGCCAAATATGGTCTTATTTTTTTATTTGAATCCCCAGGATTTAGCATAATGCTTTGTATATAGTTTGTCCTTGATAAATTCATTCATTCATTCATTCATTCATTCATGCAGACTCTTTTAATAGGAGGTAAGCACCTGTAAGGGCAATTATTATTAAATTTCTGCTTTTTATCCCCAGTGTCTATGTCATTTTAGATGACAAATGTTTCTGGTTCATTTAGAGGGGCACCCCAGTATCACCAAAAGCATACCATTCCACTTCCGAATATCTCTGATTCAGTTGTTAGTAAGCTTTGCGTTTAATGGGGGTTTTTGATTTATTTTGTTTTGTTTTCCTGATGTCAAGCCTAATCTTCCTCTTTACTTCTGCTCATTTATCATAATTTTGTCTTCTGGAGAAAGGAAAGAAAGGAAATAAGCATCTGTTAAACGCCTATTCCATTCCAGGCATTGTGCTAAGTGCTTTACAATATAACCTCATTTAATCTTTGCAGCCTCCCTGATGTAGGTGCAATTATTGTCCTTGATTTACAATCGAAAAATACTGAGTCAGAAAGGCATAAAG
This sequence comes from Trichosurus vulpecula, assembly GCF_011100635.1. NCBI lineage: Eukaryota > Metazoa > Chordata > Mammalia > Diprotodontia > Phalangeridae > Trichosurus > Trichosurus vulpecula. The sequence goes on along the minus strand of NC_050576.1, from coordinate 417,907,712 downwards.
TGTCACATGGTTAAAGTATGAAGGAAAACTTGCTCTCAAGTCTTCCTGAATTCGGGTCCAGCTCTCTTTCCGTTGTACTATCTTACTGCCTCTGAAGTCAAACAGAATAAATCTAATCCTTCTTCTATACAACACATCTTAAAATATCCCAAAGCACCTATTATGTACCCACCTCTCCTAGTCTTATCTTCTGCAAATTAAAGATCTCAAATTCCTTTAATCCATCCTCACTTGACATGTTCTAGAGCCCCAGTGATTTTTCTAGATACTGTCTAGATTATTTTGTCCTTCTTAAATTGTGATACCAGGAATTAAATATTACTGATAGGGTCTGACCTGGGAAGAATGGAGCAGGAATATAATCTCCCTTAAAAAATTGTAGAGTCATCTAAGAGCTCATATTGTTGACTCACATTGACCTGTAGTCTACTAATGCCCCTAGATCTTTTTCATTCAAACAACTGCTTAGTCATGATCTCTCCAATTTGCACTTCTTAAGTTGATCTTTTAAACTCTAATGTCATCACTTCCACCCTAACTGAGAAAAAGCGCTACTGATTAACACACTTATTTCTGCGTGTCCCTAAAATAAACCTGGTATTGTGCTTTAACCATAAATATGTGTCTCAGTTAACCCCTGTTCCTGATAATTTAATAATTGATTACTTAATTCTTCAGGACTAAAAATACCTTTCAGTTATGACCCAGGAAAATAATCTAGGAATCATCTAGTGCTCTGCTCCCTAAAGATATCAACCAAAAAGTGTCATTATTAGCAAAGATATTAGGCAGAGAACAATTATTTCCAGAATCAGAACACATGAACTCATGGTAATGAAGGAAAAAAGGTGGCCTAGTGCCCTGTTCTCTCTTTCTTTTTTGACTAGCTATGTGGAAAAACCACTTTAAAGAGATTTAGCTCTTGATGAATGCATTTTGTCTGATTTGCTCAGGGTTGTGCCAATTATAAGAAAAATCAGTAGCCATTAATCCTCTCCAACAGTGACAATTCCCATTTTTTTTCACCTTTTGCTGGGTAGGAGGTAAAACTTCAGAATTATATTCACTTCCCTTTCTCTTATCATTAGTCATTTGGAGTAGTCTTTCATCGTATTTCGTATATTTCTCATAAAATGCCAATTGAGTGAATGAATCATTTCTTTTCTGGAGTCTCCAGATAAGAAAAAGTTAGATTTAAAAATCATAGATTTACAGATAGAAGGGATCTTACAGGTCATTATTGAAACCCCCTCATTTTAAAGATAAGGAAACACATTCAGAGAGCGTAAATGGCTTGCCAAAAATCATATTGATGGCAGAGGTAGGATCTGAACCTGGGTCTTTTGACTCCAAATCCAGAATTATTTCTACTGTACCAAACTGTACCACTTGACTGTTGAATATATTTTAAATCAATAACTCAGGATGCTTTGGAAATTGAAATGTAATAGCTTTCTATCAGGTATGACTGTTTGGGAACTAGGAGAAAGAATTAAGATCTGAAAATATTGATGAGCAGAAGGACTAATGATGGAGCCTAAGAACTGTGAATGGGGCAAAAACAGATAAAGTGCCAGGGCAGGTCAGGCATCTGTAAACAAGGAAAGTATGTGTGACAAGATCAGAGAAACCCGAAGTTACTACATAAAAGGCTTCAAGTATGAAAGTAGTCTGTATTAAAATACAAATACTCAGGAATTCTGCAGAATTTGAAGCAAGAAGGTAATAAATAAAAAGGAAAGATTTATAACATTAGGAAGAATTTACCTCTACTTATGAGTTTCTCTGTTTTTGGGTAGCTAGGTGGAGCTCATCTTCCTGAGTTCAGATATGACCTCAGACATTTACGAGCTGTGAAAGATGCAGGGCAAGTCACTTAACCTTGTTTGCCTCAATTTCCTCATCTTTAAAATGAGCTGTAGAAGGAAAGGGCAAACAACTCCAGTATCTGTGCCAAGAAAGCCCCAAATGAGGTCATGAAGAGTAAGATATGACTGAAATGACTGAACAAGCAATTGTGGAGCAAAATCTATCCCAGAAAAATTGATCTACATCAGAGATTATTAGCCCTTTTTTTGCCATGGACCCCAATCACAGTCTGCTGAACTCCTCAGAATAAATGTTCTTAAAGGCATAAAACAAAATACATAGGACTACAATGAAAACTAATTACATCGAAATCAACATTTTGATTATTTTCCTCTTTCAAGTTCACATACACCTTGAAATCTATGCTTATTCTCCTTCTAAGGACCCCAAGTTAAGAATTCTGGGTCCACATTTAATGAGTGAGAAGCAGTGTGGAACAATGACTAAGTGTTTGTTAAGATTGGAATCAAATGGCCTGGGGAAAAGGGACAGGTAAGATAATATTCCTCCTATCACAAGGTTTTAGCTTTCTCCCCTATAAATTGAAGGGCTTTTCTATCTTGAAGTCTTTGACATATGTTGTAAAAATTTGGGATCACGTTGGAGAGAGGGGGAGGGAGTATAGTACTAGAAATACAGCACCAGTTCCTTTCAAGTAGTTTTCTAAAACTAGGAGGCAATGGACCACCCATGAAGGAGGACATGCCTTAAAATCTAAGCCCATTAAATGAAGAAAAGTGTCATAGCATGTGACACTGATCTGCAATTTTCTAAATCTCTCTGTAGAAATTAATGTCCTTGTAAATATCAAGCTCATGTAACCTGAGGAAACAATTGTTTTTAAGCCTCCAGTTGCCTGTTTTATTCTGAAATTGGTTTCCAAAGAAACTAAGACATAAAAAGGAAAACTAATTTTCATCAAAAAGAATAGAATTTGTTAGAAGATCGATAGTAATTCTGACCACTGTCCTTCATTCTTCTCTTTCTTCCCCAATATACAAAAAGAGATTACTATACACTGAAACAAAACTTATTTTCATACATTAAAAATTCTAAGAATTTTAATGAAGAATTCAATTTAAAGAACACACATATACTGTGTACTACTGTGATACCTGAGCAGCCAGCTATTGCTAAAAACCCCTGCCCCAGCCCCTAACTAAAAAAAAACCCAGTTTGCATAAGAAAAACAGACTTCATTCCTGCCATTTGGCATTCAGCGGGAGTCCTTCCACGCCCCACCCCCCCCACCATGACTGTTCTGGGAGTATGGAGTATGGCCAAGGGAAGGGCCTGATGCTCAGCAATCTCTGTGTCTTTCCTGAGCAGGCTGAGAGATGTCTCTATCTTGTGTCAACAAACCCAGCTGGAGCGTCCCTTGGTCTTCCCATGGCCTTGAAGGATGAAGGCCTCAGCCCTAGACCTTCTCTTGAATTCCTTATTCTTATCTTATGTTGTGGGATGTAAATGGCAAATTCGACAGAGAGATCCTGGGTTGTAATTCAGTTGACACTTTGTCAGCAGTATGATATGCTGTACTTGCAGTCTGTTTAGGAGGTTCCTCTTCATGTATCATGATCACAAAAGTGGAAGAGGCTTGCCAAGGCTGCTAAAATAATATATGCAAGTTTCAAGAGATAATTAACCACTGCTCCTTGATCTATTGTATAAATTTGACTTCTCCACCCCAAACTCTTGGTCATTTTGATTTGGGTTGAACCCCGAATGGCCACCGGCTAATAAATTCTCCATTTAAAACTTATACTCTATGGTGTGTCTCACTTGCTCTTGGTATAATGTAATGGAGGACCCAGCAAGATAAGGCAGTATTTTGTGTTATCACCCCGGAGACACACACAGGATTTTGGACCTCAGCAGGGAGTCTCTGCCCTGATCCACCTTCCCTCACTTCAGAGGGCTGGCACCTGGGATTTCCTTTCCCAGGACTCTGATGTGGGGAGACGGTCTCAGAGAATGGGCTCTTTGCTGACTTGTTCTCTTTCAGCCTCTGGAGAATTCTGGTTTTCAAACCTCTAGAGGTAAGGTTTCTGTTCTGGACTAGCCATCCGGTCTCTGTTAACACGATAACCTGGACGCAGAGATGTGTGCAGAGTGGGGGAATACGGGACACCGTCTTCCCACTGTTGGGATGTGAGAAAGATTGGAGGCCTTTATCCCTAAGGAGGAAATCTGGTTTATTTTTTCTTTCCTCTGAGGGGACTCAGTTTAGCTTTCAATTCAACCCACTTGGTTCTTTTCTATGTTTTGAATTTGTCTGTGTCTGTGTCTATGTCAAAATTGTGAAGTGTCTATATTTTGTTAAAAATCTGAAATTCAGGCAGCTAGAGATTTCAGGCTGCAACTAGGGAATCTTTTCCCTTAGATTTAAGTGCAAAAAGGTTTTTAAGGAGTGAGCAAAAGGTGAAGTTTACTTGAATTATGATCATTGAGATCTTTCATCATTGTTGTCCTGTTTCTGACAGAGCCAGGGCTGCAGTAAAAGTTGGAGCAGTTAAAAAAACAAGCCCCTCTCCTCCCAGATCAGATTAGATGAGAATGCAGGAGAGCTGTAGGGAAAACTTAAATCACCTTTCCCCACCTAGCAAAAGGAGGAGAAGGACAGAAATTCACAGACTGACAGTCAGTCCTGTGCCCCTGGGTACCTTTGTAGCCCATCCTTTTTGGCAAAGCTTGGAAAAGACACCCAGGTCCTATGCATTCTGCCCACCCTGTCTCCAGCAGCTGCAAACTGCCCTAGGCTCAGTAACTTCTGCAGTTGTGGGGGAAGGGAAAGATGAATGGATTGGGCTTGTGAATAGCATTTTCCTGATTTGTAAAGGGAAATAATAATGATGGTTGTTCATATTTTAGACCCAACATTACTATTATCTCTCTCTGATTTAATGTAATTGTTAACCTTTGAAGTGGTTTTTGAATACCAAAAATAATAAGTTGAATAATTTTTATATGTGATAAAATTTGGAACTGTTATATGTGGTTGTAACAAGTGAATAATTAATAATACTGATATTTAACCATGAGAACAGACTTTCCATGTGAAAAAGTTTTTATTATGAGACTATATCTGTGGTTTAAAGATGAAATGAAAGATTCTTTGTGCATGGAGGTTTAGAAATTTGCTCATCTAAATTGATAAATGGGCTCTGAATTAAGGGTTGGTTAGATTCTAAAGGAAAAATATGTGTATTTTGTATTGAGTTAGTCTATCTAACATCAGGCGAGTGTTTAAACTGTAGAGGAGAGTAAAGGGGTCTGTATGAAAAATTGGATGACCACTTTAAAGAGGTTCAGTGGTCTGCTTAGGATGTGGTTAAAAATTGTTGGTCATTTTAACCTTTAAGTTTTAAGGTAAAAAGAACGCAGCTGGGAAAAAGAAAAGCTGGGTGAGTATGTAATTTATTATTCACTTAAATGTTTGAAGCAGTTTGGGTCAAGATTAGGGAAGAAAGATTGAAATTGGAATGCAGAGGCTAAAAGTAAAATTTGGGAGAGAGAGATAGAAACTTGTATAAAGGAATTTAGGTGCGGGGTTGTTGCTCTTAGCCTGCCATGTGCTCCCAGCCACACCCTTCCCCCACCCTCCACATTGAAAGACTATGGGGAGCTGAAGCTAAAAGAAACATGTAACTTGATTGGGAAATAGGGCTGATTAGTTAGCGATGAAAGGTTTTATTGAATCTGGGTATTTACTATAAGAAAGATTTTGATTTGTATAATCATTAAGCTTTGCCCATGTAAGGTATGACTGAATTTTGTTTTCACAGAGATTATATAAAATCATGATTTGAAGCCATATACTAGTGGTTAGGGATAGGAATTAAGCTAGTCCTCTGAAAATTAGCATATCTAATTTGCTCCTTTGTTCTTAGAAAGGCCTCCGGCCCAAATGTAATACACCTAGGGCAACTGAAAGGGATTCTTCTCCTCTATGTTATCTGTTAGGCTGCAGGATGAAGGGGAAATAGAAAATATTTTAGCCTGGTAGAAAGAATGAGTGGGGGAGTTGCAAACCCATGTGCTCTTAAGGACTACTCCATCTTATCTTTCTTAAGAGTCCAAAAGTTTTTTTGGAAGAGAATTGCCCACACTCCTTCCCCCTCAAAATCCTTAGAATCCTTTTAGGCATTTTGTTAATTGCCAGTATGTATAAGATGAAGCTTGGAGAAAGCTGGGTGCCAAATCCAAACCTGCATGGTTCATAAAAGCAGATAATGATATGAAATAAAGTTTCTCTTTTCTTTTATAAGTTCATTCATGGCCAGGCAAATATTCCTAATACTTGGGCCAGAGGTAGTGGGTGCCAAAGAACATACAGCTAAATAACTAAAGTGTACTAAAGATATTAATGTATTGATATATGTTATGCATGTATTTATATATTAATGTATTAATATAGAAATACCAGAAGTAACAGAATCAACAATTCCTAAAAGTGGTAACCTGGAAATGCAATTGATGTCATCTGAAATTTATTGTTTCTGTATTTCTAAAATTATATTGTATTTCTAAAATTCTCTTAGATTGTGTGATTTGAGAAGACCATTATGTGATTTTAATCTGAGTTTAATATATGTGAATTGGGTGCTTTTAAAGGATGTGAGGAAAATTTGGTAATTTTAAACTGTCATATTTGGTTTAGAAATGTATTTACCTACACTGAAATGAGTAGTTCAAATTTTACATACATAATAATGTTTAGGGCATTATTACAATTCTATAGTGTAAATATTGTTAAAGTTTCATTAGGTTAAGAAGCTGGACAATTGCTGTAACCTAAGAAATTATGACTTCCAAGTTTTGTCTGAAAGTTCAATTGAAATTGTTTTTGCTATAAATCAAGTATTTATACAAAGGCCTTTTTGGGTCCTCTTGTAATCTCTGCCAATTCAGGATACGTTGTGAACTGTTAAAATGTGGTTTTATAGGTAATAATCTTTTACAATGCTAAGTATTGGGCCTTAGAAATTAAAATTTTACCACTAGTGATTAAAATAATTTCTCTTGTAATCTGGATGTTGTTAGATTTAGAATTGTACTTAATTAAGAAATTGAGGTTGTTAACCATCTAGTCATGAATTTTTATCAATCTTGTGTAAAGCTTTCTGTGTAGAGGAATTCTTATAAAAAGTTTTCAAAGTCCTCGTACACTTTGTTATTGTGATAAGGTAAATTTAATTGGGTATGTAATTATAGAAATTAAGTGTCCTCTACGTTACAACACCTTTGGACTAGGGAACTTTGTAATATCTAGGAATTCTGTGCAATATTTGAGAATGAGGACATTTTCCACCAACTTAGTTAATGAAACCCAATGTTTAAATGTTATTTTGCTTTAAAAAGAAGAGAGATACATCTCATTTTAGAGCTGTCCAAATAATTTTTCTTCATGAAAGTTTAGTGACCATCTCTGTTTATATCAGGATCAATTTTAAACTGTTTTAAACAAGGGAAAATACTTTGTAAAATGCTCTGTAAAATCTGTTTGTATGATTTTCAGAAGACCTGCTGAATTTCCACCTGTAAGCTAATTGGTTGTAGGATAAGATTAGGTTTTGAGGATGTGAGTCTTAAGGATACAGTTTTTATTAGTGAAGCTTGCCATCTGATGGGAAGGAACCCACCCTCAGGGAAAGATGATATGGCAGATCTCTGTAATCAGAAATAAGCAGGTAGTGACAAAAGGGAAGTTATCTGCCAGCATCTGTTACCATTGTGAAAGAAGTTGGTTTTATGGGGGAAAATGGAAAATTGTTAAATGTAAATATGTGAAATCTTATTGTTTAATCAAATGACTAGTTACATTGGTACTCTTATATAGCCAAATGAAAGATAATATGGTTTCTAAAGTATTAATAGGAATAATTTTAAAAAGGGGGGGGGAAGAAGTCTTATGAGATAATATTGTTTACAAATGTAAGGTTGAATCATTATCCCATAGACTAAGGCTGGGATTTAAAGTTATATTGTATCTATGTGAGATAGAGTTCTTAGATGTTTTAAGTGATAAGAGCAATTAGGTGTTGATACAAATAGTGTAATTAATTACTGTGACTAAATCAGAGACATCTTCAGTTTAGGGAAATAATTCTAGAAATGTTTTGAAATATATTTTGTGATTTTAAGCAAGAGTTAGAGCTTATCAATGTGTATAAGACTTAATTCCTGAAGTGTCCCTTTCCTCTAGAATGAGTTAACATGGGATGTAAATCCATCAACCTGTTGAGGTCAGTCATTAACCTGTTTTGTTTGTTTAAGAAGCTGGAATGGGATTCCAGTATACACAGTTATGTCAGTAAAAAGTATTAACTTATGAGTTGTTTTGTCTTATGGTTGAAATGTGAAGGAAGACTGAGTAATAGGTTTGAAAGATTTGGAAAGGTAAATAAAGGTTTGAGAGGAAATACGAAAGGCAGATAAGAAAGTTTGGGGACAAATGGGAATGCTAGTTTCAGATGGTTTAAGTTAGTTGGGAAAGAGTGTGAGGAAGTATTTAGAAAATGGAAAAAGTTATGTAACTTGATTTGATAACTATTAGCTCAATGAAATTTGGGACAGTCTTATCTGAAGGATATTTATTTGCTATTTAAGATTTTATGGGAATACAATTTAATATTGTTTTAAGCTCTGGTTACAGGAATAGGTCATGTGAAGCCAGTAGTAGAACTGCAGGCATTACAAGCTGAGAACTTTAAAGGTGGATGTCTGTGCCTGGGAAACAGTTTTGAAGATGACCTTGGACACAGCCCAGGTAGGATCTTCCTGACTCTATTTCCCAATTCTGCTATTTCCTTTCTGAGAAAAAAGGAAAATCCCTACCTGATTACTCTTAAGCCCTGCTTTCAGCACCTAGTGACTATATGATTGGCTGTCAGATATGACTCATGCCTGGAATCAAACAGAGCTAAGGAAGTTCTTTCCTTCTGTTAAGATATATGTCATTGTCCCTCTTTTCTTTCATAGCAAATTTATATTATCAAAAAGTTTTGTAAGCACAATGCTAAATCTGTTAGGTAATAGATGAATATTGAAATATCTCTGAGTCATTGTGACAGGATGCAGGAATGAATAGCTTACAATTTTAACCTATGTTCATGGCCAAATAAAACATTGAAATAATATAGAGATAACATCCTCCAAAAGGAGGAAATGATTAGACAGAGCAATAAGGCAAATATGTAATGTGATAAATGTCTAATGAAAGGAAAGGGGATAGCGAATTTTGAAAAAGGCAATAGGATCAGATTGATTCCCCTAAGAATTATATGCAGATGTGTCTGATTGGCTCCAAAATTTATCAGTCCTGGAAACTCAGGCTGATAAGTGTGTTTTGGTAATAAGATCTTAAATTTGGATATTACCACAAGGAAATTGTATAAGATAGTAGTACAAGTGAAATTATATCTCCTTTGTAAAGTATCTGTCTGATAATTTTAAAGGAAGATGAGTTCAATTTATGGTTGGACCTCTATATTTTAAAGGATTCTTATACCAGGTACAAAATTTAGGTAAGGATAGAAACAGCAGATGATATGTAAACTGACATACTCTGACGTTTAAAAAGGAAGGACAGCCAAATTTAAGTGATTGTACTAAGTTATATTAAGTTAGAATTGTCTGAGAATTTCTAGATCTGAACCAGAGAAGCAGAACTCTCTTTTAATATCTAGGGACCAGATGTAAACTTTGCTCAGGAAATACCCCTACCTCTGTCAACGAGGCCAGATCTGACTTAAGGACATTCTTTCCCATGTTAGCCATTAAGGGATGAGACCCTAATCCTGAGAGGAGCACCTCACTTAATATTTTACAGGTGTATACCTTAACTGACCTTTGTCAACACTCTTGTCTTTACAAACCTTTCACTTGGTATGCTGATGAAAGGAGAGCACAGGCTTTGGGAGTCCTAACCCAGTGCTTAGGACCTGACCCCAAGCCAGTTGCCTGTTTTCAATACAATTAGACTCCATGACTGCTACAGCCACTCTAATTGAAGAAGCTTCTGAATCTTTACCTGAGCCTTGCCCTCTATTGTTACTACCTATGCACCTGGGACCAGCCTAAGCTGACATTGAGTGATTTGCAGGGAACCAATGTCCCCCCTGGCTCACCACTCTGCTAGCGCTTTGGCTGCCTCCCTCATTTTATTGATCCTGGCTGTAACTATAGGTCCCTGATTACTTTCTCATACCTCAAAACTAATTCGTTCTCATGTAAATTCTGTCACTGTCTTAGTGGCCCAAACTTCAGGTGCTTTGGATTAAGTTGTTCCTCTTTCAAAGATCTGAATGGCTTCATAAAGAAGTGGGAAATGTGACACCTGAGCAGCCAGCTATTGCTAAAAAAAAAAAAACCCTGCCCCCAGCCCCTAACTAAAAAACCCCAGTTTGCATAAGAAAAACAGACTTCATTCCTGCCATTTGGCGTTCAGTGGGTGTCCTTGCCCCCCCACCCCCCACCATGACTGTTCTGGGAGTATGGAGTATGGCCAAGGGAAGGGCCTGATGCTCAGCAATCTCTGTGTCTTTCCTGAGCAGGCTGAGAGATGTCTCTATCTTGTGTCAACAAACCCAGCTGGAGCGTCCCTTGGTCTGCCTATGGCCTTGAAGGATGAAGGCCTCAGCCCCAGACATTCTCTTGAATTCCTTATTCTTATCTTATGTTGTGGGATGTAAATGGCAAATTCGACAGAGAGATCCTGGGTTGTAATTCAGTTGACACTTTGTCAGCAGTATGATATGCTGTACTTGCAGTCTGTTTGGGAGGTTCCTCTTCATGTATCATGATCACAAAAGTGGAAGAGGCTTGCCAAGGCTGCTAAAATAATATATGCAAGTTTCAAGAGATAATTAACCACTGCTCCTTGATCTATTGTATAAATTTGACTTCTCCACCCCAAACTCTTGGTCATTTTGATTTGGGTTGAACCCCGAATGGCCACCGGCTAATAAATTCTCCATTTAAAACTTATACTCTGTGGTGTGTCTCACTCGCTCTTCGTATAACACTATAACCTTATGAAACATAAGACCCTTCTTAAAGTTATTGGGGCTACAGAAATAACTTCCCTGTGTTTCCTTATCTTAAATTGTTTGTTACTATGGTGTCAACCTCCAGAGTTTGGACTAAGAAAGACAAACAGAATTAGACTGTATGCACGTTTATTTCTCATTTCTCACAAAGCAGGCAGGCATGTAGATCAATGCATGGGAACAGCAGTCAGCAACTGAGCTCCCTCTTGGGGTCAGGCTACACAGTCTACACACACAGACACACACACATGAGTGTGTGTGTGTGTGTGTGTGTGTGTGTATGTGTGTATTTTTTCCAACAGGGGCTGATGTCACCATTTCACCATCTGGACATCATCATTTCACCTCTGGACAGGAAAAAGGAATATCTCTATACCAGACCACAGCTGTACCAGACCATTCAGGCACCTGGGCCTTCTAGACAAAAGAATCTGTCTCCATCTAAGCTTCAATAGAGGAAAATTGTCTTCTGGGTTTAAGAATAAATTGCTTGCAAACTTGAGTGGAGTTTAACCATCATAAGGAGAGTCAATGCAGTATCGTTATTAGTAATGTCCTTCTTAAGAAAAAGTGAACTTAAAGTCAAGTCTTTGGAAGAAGGGGAGGGGAGCTCAGAATTCTTCCCAAGATATTGGTTATTAATAATCATTTTTGTCAACACTTTTTTAATGATACAAGAAATTAGAAATAACATACATGTCCATTGATTTGAGAATGGTGAGATTATCACATATGAATGAAATTAAATGAAATACCATTGATGAATATGAAGAATTCAGAAAAAAAAACATAATGCAGAATGAAATAGTCATGATGGGGTACAGGCTCTGGGAACCCTCTTGAAACCCACCCTGAATCTTCCCACTTGATGAGGCCTTTGCTTGAGGCCATAAACCTTTCATTATCCCTAGGCCCAAATCTCTGTTACTCTTACCCTAGGCTAGCCCTCCATTGTCCAGGGATTTCCCACCCTTGATCATATCAAACTATCTATGCCCAAATCTGTTATCCTCAAAGTAGCTTAGTCCTCCATTGTCTGATTACTTCCAGATTGCCTCCAGCTATTTTCTACCCTAATCCCATTCCTGGAGTCTGACCTCACCCTAGTCCCCCCACCCCCAGTCACCCCAGTTACATCAAGATCCTCCTTAGACTTCTCCTGAAGACCTTCCCTAAATCCCTCCTCCCATCACCCCAGAACCACCCCTAGATCCCTCCCACAGACTTTCTGTATATATCTCACCTTGTATCCATGAAGGCACCCAGACTCAATATATTTCAGATTCAATCTGGCAGGCTTGTCAATACAAACTTCCAAAATGGTCAGACTCTTTAGAGTATACCCAATGTGGCAGATCTTTAATGAACTTTGTTTTACTTTAGCTGAAAGAAGGCTTAGGTTGATTTCTGCAGGATCTGGCATACTGGTATTCTGGGGTCCTAAGCACCCCTAAAACCTCAACAAGCAGACCTGTTTAAACAATATAAAAATCACAATAGCAATATAAACAGAAAGGTCTCCAAATTGAATGTTAATTATATTGACTAAGCTTAGCCCCAAAGAAAAGATAAGAAATATCTATGTCCTCTTTTTATTACAGAAGTAAAAGATTATGGGCATATTTCTCCCTTATAAGCCTACAAATCTAACCTTGGGCTAGTAGACTATAAATTATTTAAGTGCAGAGATTGTTTTTTTTATGTAATTTTATTTTTTTGTGTCTTTTTGTCCCTGCACTCTAATTTTGTCTTTTTGTCCCTGCAGCCTAATAATATATCTTCTATATGTTTCTTGAATTAGAATAAATTGAAATTCCAGTGGTAGAAAGGAGGCCTAAATTGTCACATGGTCCTTATCTCAATCTGTTGATTATATTTGAGTATGTTGACCTTTTTGCCTTTTGTAGTTAATGAGTGAAATAAAATTGTTCAGCTCCTGTCATATAAATAAAAAAGAAAATATCCTGATCATGGACACGTTAAATGTTTAAATTATTCTATTTTTTTAAATGTTTCTTAACATGCTTTATGTTGACCATTTATATATACTTATTGATGATCTGGAGAATATTCTTTTAAAGACATCATAAATAATAGCAGATGAATTTTAGTAAAGGACTTGTTAGTATTTTAAAAATTGTTCAGCTGATGCAGGGTTATATGCAGCCTAATTTTAAGGGGAAGCCAGATTTATTTATTTGATGAGTAAATTAAATATACTGACTGCTAGTTAATTCTAAGTAATGCAGAATAGTTGTTATTGCTGTCTAATATAAAGAAAGTATCTATTCAGGTGAAGCCAAAAGAATATTGGGCAAAGATTATTATCTTTATCTCCTCCATTCAAGTCTTTTTTAGAGTAAAACTCTAAGGTAATCTGCAGAGCCACTATAGTGGCTAGCAGTGTGATGAGAGAACAAGTGATTGTCTCACTCTAACACAGTTAGCAAGCATGCCTGGGGAGGTGGTTGCTGAGGTGGAAGCAATTTAAAAAATAAAAAACTTGACCCTAAATGTGACTTAGCTAGCTGGATGGGTGTGGATATGGCTTAAGGTTGAACTTACCAAAAAAAAAAATCTTGAAATAGGCCTAAAGAAACCACTCTTGTACATTGTACATTGTCCCAAGTTGCAATCCATCCATCACAGAACCATCAAGTGGAAACATAGCAGAAAAGACAATTCAGCAGATAGCACCAGCCAGTAAAAGTAATCGGAGAAAGCATTTTGAAGATCAGAGAAAAAAGCATCTAAGAAGATCACATCATCAAACCATTCGATGCTATCAGCTGGTCTTCAGGGTAGTAGCAAGTGGCAACTTTAGAATTATTATTATTCAAAAGTATTAAAGCAGGGGCAAAGCATGAGCTCTTTAGGCCAGGCCTTCTTAAATTTGTTTCCCACTGGTGACCTCTTTTTAGGTTTCAGTAGCATTTGAAGTTGCACGATGGCAAGTGCTTGGATTTATTATATGTTTGATTTTTAATTAAATTTTGGTCATTGTGTGTTCAGAAATCTTTTATTGTTGCCAAAACCCATAGTTTAAGAGGTGCTGGTAGGCTACATAGTCTCCTGTATTGAACAGGTGCTCCATTGCAAAAAGACAAAGAAAAAAACCCACCTTCATCCTTCCCACTGTTCACATGAGAATCTATAGGAGGAAATATCAGTGTTGAAGGGTGAAATTTCCATTGTTATTTTTTTTCTATTTTGTCCTAAATAATTACTTTATTTTTTTTTTACTTTGAGTTAATGTGTCCTCTGGTTTCATTTTTTAAATGAGAAACAATGGCAAATATTCACCAGCTGTATTTATTTTCGGTAGATGTTGACCAAAAGTGTTCCTTGAATCTGAACATAGATTTAAGGGGCTCACATATGAGTGGATAACAGAACCCTACTGATATTGATAGTTTGTCCACTGAATGGCCTATATTCCATGATTGACACAACAGTTAGATTATAAAATTGCATATGATATATAAACAGAATATAATATAGAATGGATATAAAAACTGTTGAAAATTCTAAAAAAAGACTCATAGGTTTTGAAATTAAAAGGGAATTAAAAATGTTTTCTGAGTAGGTAATTTATATGCCCTCATATCTCAATTACAATCACAAACTGTAACAACAATGTTATTTCTAGCTACTGTGGAGGTGTAAGGCCAATAACACCAGCACACAGGAGGGCTGCTAGCACAAGTCCTTTTATCTGCTTTTCTAAGGAAAGCAACTTTAAGGGGTTAACAATCTCACTTTAATTAAACATATATATATATATATACACACACATATATATATATATACACACACACACATATATATATATATATATATATATATATTTCACTTAATTCAGGGGGAAAAGTCAGCATGATTAACTTCAGAGAAAACACAAACAGAAATTGCAAGCAGAAATTATATAAACAGAGCAAAATAACAAATCAACAGACAGGCTTCTAGCCTTCTGACCAAGACATTACATACATAGTTACCAGAGAGAGAAGCACTAACATCTGGGTTTTCAAAGCCAGGGGGCTACCCAGAGTCTCCACACCAACACTCTTTCAATGAGTGAGCCCCAAGCAAAATGCTAACCTCAGCGTATATATGCCCTTTTTCAGAGTTAGACTGTTTCATACCTCTTGAGGGCTTCACACCTCTCATGACCTAATCTGCAAACGGGTGTGGGCCTTCCTACAAACAAAGACAAGACTCAATCAAATGTACTTGATTGCCTTGGTGCTGAGAAGCTCTCTAAAAGAAAAAAATAGTAAAAAGTCCCACTTTGCTTGCCCTTACACACACATACACACAAATACATACATGTGTTATATATGGTTTAATATGCAATCACATATGTACATAAGATTTTGCATATAATTATATGTGCAAATATATAGATACACACATATTGTGTTTACAATGACATGTGGATAAATATACACACACTTTTAGGTTCCCTTCACAGCTATTAAAAGCCTAAGGTGATCATAAAATTTTAAAAATTGAAAAGAACTAGGGAGGAAATTATCACAATGTCTTTGGACAGTTTGATATCTAAATTATCATGTTTTTAAAATCTAGTGACAGGAGAGCTTCTATTGGATAATTTGGTACTGTGATAACCCAGTCCAAAATTAACATTTACTATCAAGAAATTCATTTTTAAATCCTTCATACTATATTTTAAAATTCTGTGATTTGATCATGAACAAGTACAGCTAAGTGACATTTGAATGAACTTTGAAAATCATTTTCAAAAATGACTTGGCCCATAACATTCTATTAATCTTCTAAAATACGGATTGGATGGTCCTACACTTACTAATGTCTCGTTGTGATTCTGCTTACCACAAATTCATTGCCTGACTTCTATATTCATAGAAATACTCTCTATGGAATTTTTAATTCAAGGAATTCATCAAATAAGTACAAGCTCACTATTCTCCTCTTGCTAGTAATCTGCTATAGTAATAATTAATGTCAAAACCTCGGGTTATTACCTCCCAACCAGGGTTGACTGTGACTTAACTAAAGTGGATTGTATCATTGATTTTCTCTGACTACCCAGAGAGGGAAAAAGAAAACATGAACCTGGCCAGGAATCCCTAACACATACATATAAAAGACAGTTTCAAAATGAAGTTTATGAGTTTCAAATCCAATGGATAAAAACATCAGGGAGTTACAGCAACTTCCACATAGGACTGGAGTTCTCACCCTGTTTTATGTGTCGTGGATCCTTTTGGCATGTTGGTAAAAGCTATGGAATTCTTCTGAGGATATTTTGTTTTTTATTGTAATTGGAGGCATTGCTAAATTTCAGTTTTTTGTTGGTCAGTTGTTTTCAATTGTGTCCAACTCTTTAGGATCCCATTTGGTCTTTTTTTTGGTGGGGGGAAGGGGTTGTTTGTTTGTTTTAGGCAAAGATACTAAAGTGGTTTTACATTTCATTCTCTAGCTCATTTTCCAGATGAGAAACTGAGGCAAACATGGTTAAGTTGAGTGACTTGCCAAGGGACACACAGCTAGTATCTGAGGCCAGATCTGAACTCAGTTCTTCCTGACTCTAGGCCTTGCATTCTAGCCACAGTACCACCTAGCACCCTTGATGATGATGATGATGACGATGATGATTAATAATAATAATAATAATAATAGCTAGCACTTATATAGCCTTTTAAAGTTTTCAAAGTATTTTACAAACATTTGCCATTTTTATCCTCACTACTACTCTGGGAATTAGGTACTATTATTATTATGTTCATTTTACAGATGAGAAAAATGTGAAAGACAAACTAATTGACTTGCTCAGGATCACAAAGCTAAGTATCTGGGGTCATATTTGAATTCAGATTTTTCTTATTTCAAGACCAGAGACAACCTAGATGCCTGGGAGCACATAAGGAGTCTAGACTTTGATTGGTAGCAAAAATGTGTAACAAAAGTAGGAATGTTGAACTGAAATAAAGGAAAAAGGTTCCAGGACAATTCCATCTGTTCCCTTCAGGTTCCCCCCTCCCCCCCCCCAGTTGATTCATATAGTGTTGTGCCCTGTCCCCCGCTTTACCTTCCATCTTGCCCCAGCTTGCCCCACAGTTTGTGCCCCCCTCTCCACGGAAATAATCCTGCCCCAGCTTGCCCCACTGTTTGTGTTCCCATCTCCATGGAAATCAGTTTGTGTTTTCTCCCTTTAAATACCCCTGCTCAGGGCTGTTCGATTTGAGTCTTTACTCCGAATAGTCCGGGCGCTTGAATAAATCCACATCAAAATTTATACCCGGGTCTCGCTGGCTTTTTTTCAGCACAACAATAGCTAGCATGGATTTTATGGGGTTGAAAACAATCAAGTCATTCTAGCTCCATAAAATTCTTCTGTATTTTTGCTAGGTAGAGTCCCTAGCATGTTTTGAAGGGATACAAAATAACAGTCAGGTTATGAAAAAGGGATTTTATGGGATACTGGAATCTGGAAGCCTGAAATCGACGGAGAGAAATAATTCAAAAGACAGACTTTAAAAATGCCTAGAGGCTTCTCTAGATAACTACTTTGCATGAAAGATGTTGTAGGCTTGTTTCACAAAGGATCTAAAGATCTTTTAGCTAAAGATTCCAGTAGCTATCAAGAGGTTAAAGAACCTTCTTCCTTCGGTAGTAATTTATCTGGACACCAGCAGGTGGTAGCAGAGAGCAGCAGGAGCAAAGGGCCCTATCAGAAACCAATAGAAACAAAGGCACTCCCCAGAGAGTGATACAGGAAAAAGAACAGATTACCAGATTGCCTATAGAAGCAGTTTAGCAGAAAAGGCAGATGACTAGAAAACATCAAGAACTCTGAATCCCTGGAAATGTAACTGCCTTAGATAAGCATATGTTCTAGCATCCATAAGTGTGGTAAGGTATGTTGTGAGGCCTGTCTGTAGTATGGGGGTTCGTTACGTAGTTCAGAGGAAAGCAAAATAGACATCTATAGCCTCTTTTCCCACCAAACTCCTCCAAGGAAAATTAATTCCTGCCAGGAAGGGAAGTAGAAAGTTAGTGCCAGAAGACACCTCTCTGCTCCCTCAGAGAAAGGAGTTTCAAATTTGAATTTTATCTTTCTATTCCCTCAAATATTCTTAGTCTAGAAGACATGATTAGGTTCAGTATTATTCAAAATTAGTCTTTTTCAGTATTGGATTTGAAGTTGGACCTTAATCTTTATGTCTAAGGCTGGACTTCCCACAAAATACCAGTTCCACAAGGAAAACAAATAGAAGTTATCAGAGAGAACCAAAATATACATATGAGAATATACATGAGAAAATGCAGAGTGAAGGAGTTCTCCCACTGAGATTGTCAATCCCTCAGAGTTTAATCTAAGAAAGACAAACAAAATTAGGTTGTCCAGGTCCCTGTTTTTTTATTTCTCTCAAATTGGTGAAGCTACCAAGACTGATACACACACCCTCCCCCACAATGGAGCTAGTTTAGAATTGGACTCAATTTGGGGGCTGGGGTGCCCAGTTTATATCCCTTTTCAACAGGGGATGAAATCACTTCATTGAAATTTTATCTTCCAACAGAGGAAATACCTGTTCTACCAGACCACCTCCCAACCATACCAGACCACTCCCAGCATTGCGTTATCTAGAAAGAAGAATCTGGCTCCACCCAAGCCTGAACAGAAAACAATGGAGTTTATCTACCTTTGATTAAATCAATTCAGGCTTGGGTTGGGGTTTGACCAGGATAAGGGGACTCAATGCAAGCTCATTGTCAGTAATGTCTTTCTGAAAAAGAAACTGAACTTTGGAAGAAGGGGCTGGGAGGAAGCTCTGAGTCTCCAAGATAATGATTAGTAAGAAAAGTCATTTTTCACAAGATCAAGGCAATTCAATTTAACCAAGAGAGAGTCCTAACCTCACTCAAGGGAAAATTTCCTGAAATCTCTAGTGTAGCAAGCTAGGGATAGGGCATGATGGAGACTGTCACCTCCTTTCATCTCTTCCCAGGATCTTTGCCTTCAGTAATCTGAAATGAAGTTGGCCTTTTCTATCATTGAATCTGGAAGCCAGAAACTCCCCCAAAGAACTCAAAGTCAAGACAATTTGAAGTGACTTGGTGAGAAGACAGAGGATATCTTTCTCTTATATGTCCTTATCTTCTCTATTCTGTTACTCAAAACCTCTCAACGTCATCTCTGACTTTCATTCCATTCTCAGAGGATGAGATGGCCCTTCCTCTTGCAAAGGCTGACCTCTATACTTTTATTCTTGAATCAAATCCTCCTCACATCCTTTCAATTTGCTCCACCTATCCTTTTTATCCATATAATATTCACTTCTTCCCTATTTACTGCCTCATTGGTTATCTCATTTCATTATATCCTTAAATAAAACAAATTAAAAAAATCTACAGAGCTCTTCTTCCTCAAGGTCCTGACTTGCTTATCCTTCTGCCTCTCCCCCCACACCAGATAGAAACCAATAAACTTCAGTTATTTAGGAATTTTGCCTCATGTAAACAGCCAAACAAATTATAAATAGGCGTTTTATGTTTTTAATCTCCTCCCCCCCCCCAACCTGTAAACATAGAACCTATTCCTAGGACATGGTAACCTATTGCATTTTTTAAAATGACAAGATGCAGGCAAAGCCAAGATGGTGGAGTAAAAGCCGGGACTTACTTGAGCTCTCCCCCAAACCCCTCCAAATACCTGCAAAAAATGACTCTATACAAATTCTAGAGCTACAGGATCCACAAAATGACAGAGTTAAACAAATCTCCAGCCCAAGACCTCATGGAAAGTAGTGAGGAAAGGTCTATCCCACCTGGCTAGGACCTAAGAGCATTTCAGCAATGGCTGCACCAGCATAGACAGGGCTGGAGCAGGACTCAGGGAACTGAATCACTGGCAGCTGTGGCTGTTTCCAGACTTCTCAACCCACAACACTAAAGACAAAGTAGAAACTCTCTGGGACCAGAGTGAGAGAGGAGTATCATCTGGCCTCAGCCCCAAGAGGTGGAGGTGGCAGCAGCAGCAGCAATAGCTGCTGCTGCTGCTCCCAGAACTCCAGACCCACAGATGATGGGGAGATCAAGTGGCTGATCAGAGGGGATTGCAGTGATCTCTTTTCTGGCACTGAGGCAGGATTTTCTCAATTTGCCTTTCTGGGATCTGGGTCCTGGTCCTGAGTGGCAGTCCTGGGATGAGGAGGAATACTGACATGTCAGAGCTTGTGGCAGCTTTGATCAGGGAATCCTCCTCACAGTTCCAAGGCAGAAAAGAGTTCTTGAGGTCACTCACAGGGCAGAGCATAGGCCAGGAGAGTAGTAAACACCTCTCCTTTGACAATACCACCTTAGGAGTACTGAAAATTTACAGGTAGCTCAGAAAACAGCAGCACAAAATCCCTGATGCTTGGAACAGAGCACTCTCTACTCTGGAAGCAGAGTCATACCTTGGCAAAGAGCTATAATGTCAAGTATTTGGCTGAGAAAATGAGCAAACAGCATTAAAATAATCAGACTATAGGATCTTACTTTGGTGACAAAGAAGATCAAAATGTACAACCAGAAGAAGACAACAAAGTCAAAGATCCTACATCAAAAGCTGTCAAGAAAAAATGAATTGGTCTCAGGCCATGGAAGAGCTCAAAAAGGAGTCTGAAAATCAAGTAAGAGAAGTAGACAAACAATTGGGAAGAAAAATGAGAGTGATGGAAGAAAATCATGAAAAATTAGTCAACAGCTTGCTAGAGACCCTCAAAAATACTGAAGAAAATAACACATCAGAAAATAAACTAACCCAAATGTAAAAGGAGGTCACAAAAGCTCACTGAAGAAAATAATGCCTTAAAAATTAGAATGGAGCAAATGGAAGCAAGTGACTTAATGAGAAATTAAGAAATTATGAAACAGAACCAAAAAGGATAAAAAAAATAGAAGACAATATGAAATATCTTATTTGAAAGGCCACATGCCTGAAAAATAGATCCAAGAGAGAGAATTTTGAAATTATTGGACTACCTGAAAGCCATCAAAAACAGAGCCTAGATATCATCTTTCAAGAAATTATCAAGGAAAACTGCCCTGATATTCTAGACACAGGGGGTAAAATAGAAATTGAAAGAATCCACCAATTGCCTCCTATAAAAGATCCCAAAAGGAAAACTCCTAAGATTATTGTCGCCAAATTCCAGAGTTCCCAGATCAAGGAGAAAATACAGCAAGCAGCCAGAAAGAAACAAGTTGAGTATTGTGGAAACACAATCCATATAACAAGATCTAGCAGCTTCTACTTTAAGGGATCAAAAGACTTAGAATAGGATATCCTGGAAGTCAAAGGAGTTGGGATTAAAACCAAGAATCAACTACCCAGTAAAACTGAGTATAATATTTCTGGGCAAAAAAAAATGGATTTTCAATTAAATAGAGGGCTTTCAAGCATTCTTGATGGAAAGACTGAATAAAAACTGAATAAAAAAATTTGACTTCCAAATACAAGAATTAAGAGATTAGGTAAACAGGAAAGAGAAATCATCAGGGACTTACTAAAGTTGTACTGTTTACATTCTTACATGGAAAGATGAGATTTATAACTCATGACACCTTTCTCAATATTAGGTTGTTGAAGGGAATATACATACATACATGCACACACACACACACACACACACACACATACACACACATACACACACATGGACAGAAGGCACAGGGTGAGTTGAATACAAAACTATGATATGTGAACAAATAAAGTAAAGGGGTGAGAGAGGAATGTGTTGGAAGAAGGAGAAAGGAAGAGATAGAATGGAGTAAATTATCTCGCACAAAAGAGGCAAGAAAAAGCTGTTATAATTGAAGGGAAGAGGGGGTAAGTGAAAGGGAATGAGTGAACCTTACTCCCATCAGATTTAGCTGAAGGAGGGAATAACACACACACTTAGTTGGGTATCTTACCCTACAGGAAAGTAAAGGGGAAGGGGATAGGGAGGGGGATAATAGAGGGGAGAGCAGACTGGGGGAAGGGATAGTTAAAAGCAAACATTTTTGCAATCACACAAGTGGGAAAGGGACCTGTATGTATAAAAATATTTATAGCTGCTCTTTTTGTGGTGTCAAAAAAAATGGAAATTAAGGGGATACCCCTCAATTGGGGAATGGCTGAACAAGTTGTGGTATATGAATGTAATGGCATACTATGGTACTATAAGAAATGGGGAAGATACACACTTCATAATAACCTGGAAAGGCCAACATGATCTGATGCTGAGTGAAAGGAGCAGAACCAGTAGAACATTATACACAACCACAGACATATTGATTCTGTGATGACTCACTTCTATGGACTTGGCTCTCCTCAACAATACAAAGCTCAAAGACAGTTCCAAAGGACTCATGATGGAAAAAGTGAGCTACATCCAGAGAAAGAACTGTGGAGTCTGAATGAAGATTGAGGCAAACTATTCTCTGTCTTTTTTTTCTTTCCTCTTTTTTCTGGTTTTGTTTCTTCTCTCTCATGATTCATTTCATTGGTCATAATTCTTCTTTGCAACTTGACTATTGTGTAAATAAGTTTAATGTGAAGGTCTATGTAGAATCTATATTGGACTGCATGCTGTCTTGGGGGGGCAGTACGGGAGGGAGGGAAGGGAAGAAAATTTGAAACCCAAGAACATGTAAAATCAAATTAAAAAAATAAAGCTGCATAAAAGGCAAACATTTTGAAAAGGCACAGGGTCAAAGGAGAAAACTGAATAAATGGGGGACAGGATAGGATGGAGGGAAATATAGTTAGCCTTTCACAACATCAATATCATGGAAGATTTTTGCATAATGATACATGTATAACCTATACTGAATTGCTTGCCTTCTCAAGGAGGGCGGGGGGGGGTGGTGGAAGGAAGAAGGGAGAGAATTTGGAACTTAAAGTTTTAAAAACAAATGTTCAAAACTGTTTTTACATGCAACTAGCAAACAAGATATATAGGCAATAGGGTAGAGAAATTTATATGGCCATACAAGAAAGTAAGGGGAAGGGGATAAGGGGGAGAGAGTGGGGTGATAAAAGGGAGGGCAAAATGGAGAAAGCAGCAATCTGAATACGTGCCATTTTGTGGTGGGGGAGGGTAGAGATGGGGAGAACATTTGTAACTCAAAATTTTGTGGACATGGATGTTGAAAACTAAATATAAATTAATTAATTATAAAAATTTTTTAAAAATTAAAAAAATAAAGACCAAAAAACAAAAAGCAAAACTGAGTATAATACTTCAGGAGAAAAAATGGCAGAGGTCATAGGGTGAGTTGAATATGAAGGGATGATATCTAAAAAATAAAATTAAGGGGTGAAACAGGAATATATTGGGAGGAGAAAGCGAGAGGTAGAATGGGGTAAATTATCTCACATAAAAGAGGAAAGGAGCAGCTGTTACAATAGAGCAGAAGAAAGGAGAGGTGAAATGAAATTATCCATTTTGCGTTTCATAATGTTCTCTATCTCTTGTTTGGTCATAAATTCTTCCCTTCTCCATAAATCTTACAGGTAAACTATTCTTTGCTCTCCCATTTAGTTTATTATATAAGCCTTTATATCTAAATTGTGTACCCATTTTCATTTTATTTTGGTATATAATGTAAGATGTTGGTCTATGCCTAGTTTCTGCCATCCTGTTTTCCAGTTTTCCCAGCATTTTTTGTCAAATAGTGAGTTCTCATCCTAGAAGCTGTGGTCTTTGGGTCTATCAGACAATAGATTACTTAAGTCATTGACTACTACATCTTGTGTACCTAACTTATTACACTGATCCACCACTCTATTTCTTAACCAGTACCAAGTAGTTTTGATGATTGCTGCCTCATAATACAATTTAAGATCTGTTATGTCTAGCAAGAAGCATTCATTAAGTACTTACCACGTGACAAGCACTAGGCTAAGTGATGGGGATAAACAAACAAACAAAAACACAAAGTCCTTGTCCTCAAAGAACTCATACTCTACTTGGAAAGACTACTTATAAACAAGTGTGTACATACAAGATAAATGACAATAGGTGGAAGGTAATCTTAGAAGATAAAAAGAGTATGTATGACCAAGAAAGGTCTTATTAAAAAGTTGGTAATTGATTTGAGCCTGGAAGGAAACCAGGAAAACAAAGAGGTGGAGATAGGATTGGAGAACACTTTAGACATGGGAAATATAAGGTGCCAAGACACATGATTGGGAAAGGAAGGAAACAAGTTTTTATGAAGGATCTAATAAGGGACAAGCACTATTATGAGTTATTTCATCTCTGTAACAACATTATTGTTATCTCCATTTTATATTTGAGGAAACTGAGGAAAATTGAGATTAGGTGACTTCCTCAGGGTCACATAGCTAGTAATTATCTGATATCACACTTCAACTCGTGTCTTCCTGACTCCAAGCCAGGCACTCTCTACACTAAGCAATCTAGCTGCCTCTGGATTATTTTGTATGTGAGAAGCAACAAGTAGCACAGTACAGCCAAGTCACTGAGTAGGTAGAAGATAATAAAATGTAAGAAGATTGGATCTTTATGAAGGGGATAGGTTTTAGGAGCTTTAAATGACAAATAGAGAATTTCATATTTGATACCAATGGCACCATTGGAGTTTACTGAATACAGAGTTATTATGATCAGACTTTAGGAAAATCACTCTGGCAGTTGCATGGAGGATGGATTAGAGTGAGGAGAAACTTTTTGACAGAGAGACCATGTAGAAACCAAGAAAAGAGGTAACGGGGTTTGTACTAGAGCAGTAGTTATTTAAGCACAAAGAGGGGGATTTATAGGAAAGATGTAAATATAGTGAGAAAACAAAATATTGATTATTTTATATTTTATTCTATTCTATAACTGATTCTATTCTATAACTGCCTGAGCAATTTTTCTTTATCTCTGAGTTCAGTTCAAAAATTCATGAATCTAGAAGTTCTGTTTTTCTCATTTAGTTAAGCTTAAAAGATGGTTCTCTACAAATGTCTTTGATTGAAGGAAAAGTGTTAGCTCTGTACCACTAGCTACCATTATACAATTAGAAGAAATGTCTCATCTTTAAAGGGTGCAGGTACATGCCAGGAAGTCTTATCTATTATCTCTGCAGCACTGATTATTCTTTAAGAAATTCTGGTCTGTTATCATTGTGCCACTAACTGGTGTTGCAACAATTCGGCTAGCAGCTGCTGTAGGGGTGTAAGACCCACCAACATCCAGCACACATAAAGCTGCCAACACAGGTTCTTTTGATCTGCTTTACTAAGGAAAGTAGCATTAAGGGGTTAACAATCTTATTTCAATCCGACATACAAATATCATTCACTTAGTTCAGGGGAAAAATCCAGCACCCTGAACTTCAGAGCAAAGACAAACAAATTACAAACATACATTTATAAACAGACCAAAAAAAAATTCATAGTTATCAAGAATCCATCAACATCTGAGTTCAGCTGGGAGAACCTTAGAGTGACTGCCCAGAGTCCTGTGCCTCCAGGAGTGAGAGCCTCTAAGCAAACATCTCTGTTCCCCCTTTTTATACACTCTTTTGCCATCATCAAACATATCTGAGTGACCAGAACTCAGGCTCCTACTATGGGCTCTGGTCTTAGCAACTCCCCATAGGACCCTGAGGGCTTCAAGCCCACATAGGCTTAGAGCCTAGTAGATAGGGCTTTGGGCCTGGGGCTTTGCACCTGCTAAGGCTCAATCAAAGGCACTTAATTCATCATTCTAAAACAGTAAGAAAGTCCCAACTTAATTGCCAATGCAAGTTAATCTCTTCAATCAATCATTCCCAAAATACTTGTTTACAATTCAAATGTCCACCCCTAGGTCAAAGCAAGTTAAACTCTTCAATCAATCAAGGAATTATAACAAAACTTATCATGCAGTATCATTCCCCAAAATACTTGTTTAAAATACAAGTAAGTTTATAATACAAATCAAGTTAATCTCTTCAATCAATCAGAGTGTCCAAGTGTTTCAACAAGCAGCTGTTGTGGGGGTGAAAGACCAACACAAGCCCAACAACAAGAACACTACCAGCACACTGCAAAAGCACAGGTTCTGCTTTGATCTGCTTTAGTAAGGAAAGCAACGTTAAGGGGTTGACAAGCTTACTTTAATTCAGCATACAAATATCATTCACTTAGCTCAGGAGAAAAGACCAGCACCCTGAACTTCAGAGCAAAATACACAGTACAAACATCAACAGACAGACCTTGTCTGATTCAACTCCCAATAGATAGTTACCAGAGTTTAATAAAGTCCCAGCACCTGGGTTTACAAGCTGGAGGGTTCTTAGCTACAGCTGCCTGGAGTCTCTGTGAGCCACCAAAAGTGAAAGCCCTGGGCAAATGGCTCTGTCTTCTCTTCTTATAGGATTTCAGACATCTTCAAACGTCATCTGAATGACCAGAACTTAGGCTCCTATGATTGGCTCTTGAGTTGGCCTCTCCCCTTAGGAGCCTGGGAGGTTCACATCCACATAGGTTAGGTTAACACCTAATAGGGGTTAGAGCCTGGGGCTTAGCACTCTATGAAATATACTGAATTACTCAAAGGAAACAAAAGCCAAACTCTTCAAGGGCAATTGGTTGAACTAAGTGCTAAGAGCCTATTTTGCTTACCAACACACCAAGTAAAGTATTTCTTGAGAGTGGGTCCTACCCAGGTTTCCTCCAAATACCCTCAGGCAAGGTCATGCTTTAGTTAGTAAAGTCTCAAAGCAAACAAACAAACAAAAAAGTCCAAATAGAGTTCTCTTGGGGATATGTCCTCCTCCCCACACTGTCGCTGCAAGCTTCCTCTTGGCGCCCAAAGTCCCAACTCAAAGAAAAATCCAAACAAAGTTCTGTTGGGGGTTTGTCTTCTCCAAGCTGTTCCAGTCCCTCCTTCCAAGCCCTGAGGAGTGGCTGGGCAATAAAGCCAATAGGGTGGGGTCCCTGGGGGTCCAAGGCACTTCCCCCACCCCACCATAAACAAATCTACCTATCCCTCCTGGGTCACAAGCAGCTCAAGGGGGAGGCAACAAAAAGGCACACTTAGCCCCTTGCTGCAAAGTTTCCATCTTGCCCCAGGGCTGAATACCAAGCCCCTGGGTTCCTGGTCATCTAGTTCAGGGTGGTCTCTCCTGGCTTCTGGTGGGGAATCCAGATCTTGATGTAGGCAGTTCTCTACCTTTGCATTCACCTCAAGGTTCTCAAGAAGGCAGTCAATATGTCAGTAGCCACCATCCACCAGCAGTCTCACCCCATCGGTGTCAGCTTGAGGGCAGCTCACTGCTTTCACCCTTCCAAAGCTCCCATGCAAACAGTCCTTGGCTCTGTCTGGGTCAATATGTCAGCAGGCACCATCTGATTCTTCCCTCTCCTCACCAGCTGCTCCTACCAAATCTGCAAGAAGGTCATTCTCCACTCCTGTTTCCAAACTTGTCATACAAGGCATTCACTCTTTCAGCACAGTCTTCCAGAGCCAGACTTATCAGCTCAAGCCCTTGGAAAGAGGGATTATCTCCCAGGGCCCCTGCTCTGGATCCCCAGGAAACCACTTCCACTGGCCTGTTTCCTTCGGTCCTTTGTTGCTCCTGGGGCTCCATAGAACCATAGCCACCCCAAGCACAAAGAGCAATCAAAAAACTGGGAAACTTTCAACCACCCCAGTACCCCAAAATGCCATACTTCCCTTCTAATCTGCAGATCCTGCCATGACTACACCATTTGTTGCAACAATCCAGCTAGCAGCTGCTGTAGGGGTGTAAGACCCACCAACAACCCGCACACAGAAAGCTGCCAACACAGGTTCTTTTGATCTGCTTTACTAAGGAAAGCAACCTTAAGGGGTTAACAATCTCAATTTAATCGAACATTCAAATATCATTTACTTAATTCAGGGGAAAAAGCCAGCACCCTGAACTTCAGAGCAAATACAAACAAATTACAAACATCCACAGACAGACCTTGTCTGATTCAAATCTCAATGCACAGTTACCAGGGTTTAACAAAGTCTGAACACCAGGGTCTACAAGCTAGGAGGTTCATAACTAGAGCTTCCTAGAGTCTCCACATCATCACTCCACCAAGAGTGAGAGCCCCAAGCAAATAGTTCTGTTTTCTCTTTTTATAAACTCTTTATCCATCATCAAACATCATCTGAGTGACCGGAAGTCAGGCTCCTACTATTTGCTCCGGTCTTAGAAACTCCCCTTAGGACCCTGAGGGCTTCATGCCCACATAGGCGTAGCACCTAGTAGATAGGGGTTTGGGCCTGGGATTTAGCACCCAGTAAGACTCAATCAAAGACACCCAGCTTAATTGACATTACAACTAGCCATGCAGATGGATAACACCAACGAGCTTCCCAAAACAACAAGATGAAAGGAGGGATTATTGTTAGCCCTGCGTTACATACATCTAGCCAATCATATTGCTTTCCATCATCTGTGATACTTTTGACTTTGTAACTAATCATAATGCTTTCCATTTAAATGTTTCCCTTTCTTTGTTCTCCTGTACTTCCCAAAACTAAATGAAGTCTAAGAAGCCCTATGTCACAGTCTTTTGGCTGGCCGAAGGGCCAAAAGAGCCATTTTGTTGGTAATTGTTGGCCTTTCTAATAAATTGAACATGCTTAAAATCATTTTCCAGATTTCACAATAGATTGGTTACATGGGGATGAGTTTGAGTGAGGAGTCAAGATGACACTAAAGTTGCATGCCAAGGTAACTGAGAGGGTAGTGATACCCTCGACAGCAACTGATTAGTTAGAAGGGAAGAAGGTTGGATGAGGGAGAGTTTCTGTTCTGCTTTTGACATATGGAGCTTGAGAAGAATATGGAACATACATATGGTATGTCCAAAAGTTAATCTGTGACATGGGACTGGAGCTCATGAAAGAAACTACGATTGGATAGGATATATAATTCTAGGAATCATCGGCATATAAATGATAATTGAATCAATGATGACTGGTTCATTCAGCAAATGACGTAGTATGGAACAGAGTTCTGTAACCTAGGGTTTGGAAACTTCTTTTAATATTTTGATAACTATATTTCAACGTAATGGATTTTCTTTGTTTTCCTATGTATTTTATTTGTATTGATATTATTCAGAGAAGAGATTCAGAAGCTTCACTAGACTGCCAAAGAGGTCTCACACACACACGCACGCACGCACGCACGCACGCACGCAGAGACTAAGAACCCAAGTAGAGGGAACAGAAAATAGAGCACGGGTCATTTCCTTGAGCAATGGCCATCTACTACGTCAAAATAATGTAAATGAAAACGCAACAATAGCAGCCGTAAAGACTGAGATTTAAACTGATGGGAGAATCAGGATCAAACAGTGTCCCAAAAGCCCCAAACAATGAAATTTAGAGAGGAGAGAATATACATGACAAGATGGCGATCCGCAGTGTCAGAGGCTGCAGAGAGGTTAAGATGATGAGGACTGAGGGACTGAAACTAAACATTGTTAGATTTAGCAGTCAATAAGTGTTTCCACAACCGGCTAGCAGCTGCTGTGGGGGTGAAAGACCAACACAAGCCCAACAACAAGAACGCTACCAGCACGCTGCAAAGGCACAGGTTCTTTTGATCTGCTTAACTAAGGAAAGCAAGGTTAAGGGGTTGACAAGCTTACTTTAACTCAGCATACAAATATCATTCACTTAATTCAGGGAAAAAACCCAGCACCCTGAACTTCAGAGCAAAACGCAAACAAAGTACAAACATCGACAGACGGACCTTGTCTGATTCAAATTCCAATATGTAGTTAGCAGAGTTTAACAAAGTCTCAGCATCCGGGTTACAAGCTGGAGGGCTCTTAGCTACAACTGGCTGGAGTCTCTGCATCAGTGCACCAGCACGAGTGAGAGCCCTAAACAAATTACAAACATCGACAGACAGACCAAATACAGATTCATAGTTACCAACATCTAGGTTCAGCCCGGGAGCTCAGAACGAGGGCTGGCCCAGAGTCACTTGCACCACCCCTGCTGTGGGTAAAAGCTCCAAAGAAGAGAAAGCCAACCCCTGGTTTTATATCTTTTCCAGGGTCAGGGGTGAGTCACACATGCGACTCACCACGTGACCTAAAATTGTCACAAAAAGGCCACTTAAACCCACGTGGTCTAAGAGCCTCTGATGTCCCAAACCTATCACTCAAACTCATGTGTAAACTAGGCCCTCCCTTAGTTAGCCCCACCTGGGGCCCCACCTTGGTTACCAAGTCACACCCACATAGTTTTAACACCTAATTGGGGTTTGGGACTGGGGATTAGCACCTAGTAAGACTCAAAGACAATTAATCATTTTAAAACAGTAAGAAAGTCCCAACTCAACTGATATTACAATAAGTCATTGTTAACTTTGAAAAGAGTGCTTCCTTTGAAAGACAAGATCAGAATTCAGAATGCAGAAAGTTTAGAAAGGAGTAGGAAAAAATGAAGAGAATGATTATAGGTTGCTTTCTCAAGGAGTTTAGTGATGAAAGGGAAAGGAGTTATAGGACAATAGTTATCAAGGATGGTTGAACTAAGTGAGGATTTTATTTTAATGATGGGAGAGATGTGAGTGAGTTCATAGGCATCAGGGAAGTAGATGGTAGATGAGGAGAGATTGAATATTTGTCCAATTGTTTCAGTCATGTCCACGTCTTCATGACTCTACTTGGGGTTTTCTTGGCAAGGATACTGAAGTGGTTAGCCATTTTCTTCTCCAGCTCATTTTACAGATGATGAACTAAGGCAACCAGGGTTATATAACTTGCCCAGGGTTGCACAGCTAGGGTAATTTAGTAAGTGTCTGAAGTGGATTTGAACTTGGGTCTTCCTAACTTCAGACCTGACACTCTATCCACTGTACTACCTACCTCTACCAACTGAAGAATAGTGAAAAAGAATGGGAATGATAATGGGAGCAATCCACTAGAAAGAAAGAAGAGAGTAAGTAGATGGGATCAGGGATTTGTGTAGAACTGCAGTTAACCCTTCCACATCATGAAGGTTAGGGACATGGCACCCCAGTGATCTGGAAAATCTGCATAAAAGTTTTTGGCCCTCCTTTCATCCCAGAGAAGAAGTCTGATTTTTTTTTCTTTTCCTGTCATGGGGTGTTTACAGTATCATATTGTAAAATTTGAGTTAAATATTTGGTCATGGACTCTGTTTCATCTGCTGGCCTTCAAGTATCATCTGTGGTTTCCACAAAAGTCCCAAAAGTTCCCATTTAATTTCTTATGCCAACATAGGATATATCAAAACCACAATGGGGAAATTTGCAATGTAAAAGAGATAACTATAGTTGCTTTGGCAAAAGAGCTACCCATCCATCAGAAACAGGAGTGAAGAAGGAAGTGAAGGAAGATATATGAGTAATGAAGAATGAGGAATCCAATAAGGGATAGAAAATTTATTGCTAAATATAATAGGAATGCAACATTCAGGTCACTGACAAGACATTTGAAAAATATAAAGTTAAAACAAGACTCAGTAATTTAAACTATATAATATATATATAAATAAACATACATACATCTTGCTGGGAGACTGATAATTTAAACCTCATCAGAACATAAAGCAGTCTGTAGGAAAACTTATTAATACCTTTACTTTCACTTTGCATAAGCACTGAAAAAACTACATATTATAACATATCATAATAGACTTTGTATATGCTAGCACACTTCCACATGTTTCTGAAAGGCTAAGAGACCACTCAGAAATATTCACAACACAATAAAAGACCAATCCTTTTGAATTTGTCCAAATAAGACAGGAAATTTGTCACCTCCTAAATGCCCAATATCCTTGGAACCCATTCCCCGGAATACATAAAGAACAATTAAATTGTTACTATCTGTATTTTAGTCAGGATTGGACTTTAAAATTCATAGTCAAATGTATCAAAAACACCTACTTTTCTTCTTATCTTAAAGTTAAATTATTATTGCTAGATTTTTTAAAAAATGTATCTGGGAAAAGTTTGGTAATATTCCATATTAAATTATCACTGAAAATGTCATCCCATAAATTATAAATTATAGTAATGTTCAATCATTGTCAAGATTGAACACAAAATCAAGATCTTTATACTACTTAATTCAGAGGGTTTTTATGAAGATCAAATTAGATAAAATATATAAAGACTTTTGCAAACAGTCATATCTGAACTAGTTCCATTTGTGTGAGGGTAGAATTAAAGTTATCTCTTCCCCATTGTGGGGGTTAGTGGCAGACCATCCCTGTGATCTGGAAAATCCATCTAAATTTATTTTTGGCTTTCCCTTCATACCAAAGAAGAAATATGAGACTTTGGGCTGGGTGTATTATGACAAGAAAAGGCTAGGAACATAGTTAGGCAGGAAGAAAGACAGTGACCTTTCTGTCTGGGCAAAGTTTGTATCTGTATCTTTTTTCTTGTTCACCTGCCTACAAGGAAGAGTGAAAGAGGCTTAGGGATTGAAAACTATGGAACCATGAATCTCTAAGTTATTTGAAACTTATTAGACAAATAGCCATTACCTAGTTTTTTAGTCAGGATTTCAGAGATAATAAATGGGAGCTAAAAGGAGTATTTATCACAAACTACCATTTTTTTTTTTTACAGAAAGAGATCCAAGAACTAGGACCAGAAGGAATAGTACATAGAAAAAATTAAAGCCTGAGGGCATTATGTAACTGTAAAGACCATTAGGAACCTTTTTTTTTTTTTTGCTGGTTCCAAGGTAAGAATTTATGCCTTTACCCAAAACAGCTGGAAAAGTCTACATGCTTTACGTTAAATAAAAATACACCAAAAACAATAATAATAATCTTGGCAACACCTCTTCTTCTCTGAGGAAGACACTTCAGGATATCAGCTGAAATGAAGGCTTGAGATAGCAAAGACCACCACTGAGAAGCATCCAGCAAAGCAGTGTCCAGTAGAGACTATAACAATCAATAGAGTCCATATTTTCAGTCAAGCAATGTAACAGTCCAGTGGAGACTATTTAACAAGTGTAAACAGTAGTAGAAGGAGCACCACAAGGATATCACAAGAAGAAATGAGTAGACCTTCAGTGGGAAGTGAGTTGTCCCACCATGCCTGTGTTTTAGGCATATATACACATTGGTATATGTATATATTTATGTGTGTGTGCCCATGTATGTGTATATGTATATATGTATGTATGTGCATGTATATTCCTCTTCTGTGTTCCCTTCCGTGCCTTGACTTGGCCACATATGGGTTTCCTATGCACGTATGCTTTTGTGTCTATGTTTTTATTCATGAGTATAGCCTGTTTTGTGCCTCTCCATGTATGTACTGTAAATATGCCAGTGATGCTGTATTTATTGAAGAATATACCCCAGATTGAATAGGGTAATGTTTAATTGCTATCCTTTAAGTGTAACATTTAATTAAACAAATTTGCTTTTATTTAAGTGTGTCCTTTGGTTGACTATTAAAGGTAAACAATTGATATACACTTTTGAGTTATGGTTCTATAGGATAAGAGACCACAGCATATCATAAACTTGGAGATAGCTATTCCCTGGAGCATCCTCCTTGTAAGTTAGGGAATGAATCCTTATAGGTACTATATAGCTTAAAGATGTGTTCTATTACTAAACAATTTCATATTCACAATTAAATATATATATTTTATATTTTCATTTGTGTTCAGTATTAGGAAAACTATCAGCATTGTTCACCATATCAATAACAAAACCAACATAAGTCATATGATTGCCCCAATAGATGCAGAGAAAGCTTGTGACTAAGTATAGCACTCATTCCTATTAAAAACACTAGACATCATAGGAATGAATGAAGTTTATGTTACAATGGTAAGTAGTATCTATCTAAAATCATTAGTAAGCTTTACTTACATTGGGGACAATCTAGAAGCCTTCCCAGTAAGATCAAGGGGTGAAGCAAGGATATCCATTATCAAGACTAATATTCAATATTATACTGGAAATATTAGCTATAACAATAAAAGAAGAAATCATGGGAATGCTCATCAACTGGGAAATGGTTGAACAAGTTGTGACATTATTGTGATGAAGTAGTCTAGTGCTTTAAAAAATGACAAGGAAGTGGTTCAGAAAAACATGGCAAGACCTATATAAACTGATGCAAAGTGAAGTAAGAAGATCTGGGAGATCATTGTGCTTAGTTCCAGAAATGTTGTAATAATGATCACCTGAAATACCTGGCCACTCTCATCAAATAACAATGATCCAAGACAATTCAAAAGACCTTGTGATGAAAAGATACTATCCACCTCTGCAGAGAGGACTGATGAACTCTGAATGTAAACTGAAGTATAATTTTCTTTATTGTTTTGCTTTTTTTTGAAATATGGTAATATGAAAATGTTTTTTCATGATTTCACATTTATAATTTATATTATATTGCTTGCCTTCTCCATGGGTTTTGGAAATTTGGGGGGAGGGGATTTGGAACTCAAAATTTAAAAAGGTTAAAAAATAAATAATTGTAACAACAATGTTGCTAGCAGCTGCTGTGGAGGTGAAAGACCAAGAACAAGAGCACACAGGAGGGCTGCCACCGCAGATCCTTTGATCTGCTTTTCTAAG
Source organism: Trichosurus vulpecula (assembly GCF_011100635.1). Classification (NCBI taxonomy): domain Eukaryota; kingdom Metazoa; phylum Chordata; class Mammalia; order Diprotodontia; family Phalangeridae; genus Trichosurus; species Trichosurus vulpecula. The sequence goes on along the minus strand of NC_050576.1, from coordinate 417,873,190 downwards.
GAAAACAACTTTTAAGGGGTTTATCATCTTACTTTAGTTAAACATACATATATCGTTCACTTAGTTAAGGGGAAAAAGCCAGCACCCTGAACTTCAGAGAATATACAAACAGAAATTACAAGCATACACTATATAAACAGAGCAAATAAACACAGACCAGTAGACAGGCTTCTAACCATCTTACTATAGCAATACATACAGTTACCAGAGAGAGAAGCATCAACACCTGGATTTTCAAAGCTGGGGGGCTCCATGACAGCTACCCAGGGTCTTGTCTGGTCAAATCACATGACACTTTTCCAATAAGCGAGAGCTCCAAGCAAAATGCCAACCTCAGAGTAGACATACCCTTCTTCAGAGTCAGAGGCCATCACCACCATGTGACTCAAACTCATGGGACCCAGGCCCTCTGTGACCCAAGCGGGCCATCAAAGACTCTAGATCTAATCAAAGACTCTTCATTGAAACAAAGGCAAGAATCAGTCAAAGGCATTCTGATCACCTCGGTGCTGAGAAGTAGGAAAACAAAAAACAAAGTCCTACTTTACTTGCCATTACATTTGAAAGGCAAGACTTATCCAAGGTAAGCAATTACATCAGTGCTGAGAAGTACTCCAAAACACAAGACAAAAGGTTCCACTTTACCTGCCCTTCAAACAAAGGCAAGACTCATTAAAGACATTTGATTGCTTTAGCATTCCAAAATAGAAAGCAGTAAAAAAAATCACGCCCTGCTTAACATCACAGTAATTCAAATTAAAACAATAGCAATATTTCCATCTTCAATAAAATAAATAAATACATTGATTAAGGACTTAAAAAGTGATGTGGTGGGCACTGGATATGCCAGTCATCATTAACTTTGTAATACAGGCAAAAGACTTGCTCCTTACTTTCTTTTTTAAAAGCTCTTTGAGTGCAGGAACTATTTGATTTTTTTTCATTGTGATATATTTTGCACAGTACTTGGGGGCTTATGTCACTTATTTTGCTGTTATTAATTGAATTTAATTGAAGAAAGAGTACTATCGATTTGTTTCTTTAGGACAGATCTAGTAAGTGCAATATTAGCATTTAGAAATCAGGCTAACTATTAATACTTTGAAGTTTTGGGCAAGAAAATAATCATATAGGTCTGAACAGATCACATCTTATAAATATTTACATACTCTCCCAAGCCCAATTGCACCACCCCAAAAAAACATGGCCTTGGAAGCAGACACCTCTTGCTTACTAATATTCTACAACTCATAACATTACTTAAAAGTATGGGGAAAGAAATGCAGAGGAGACCAATGAAGAGTTTATATTATACTTTTCTTAGCTGGTGAAATTTGACATCATACCATACACTATACCCATACCAAAAAAACAAAAGATAAAAAAAAGCTGTTTGGAGCTCTGGTATTCCTCACGCTAAATCAGCTTATTGGAGCTACATCCTGCAATCACAAGCTAGAGGAACATTGCTGTAAAAGTGTGGTAAGATAATCGTGTATATAATTTTATCATGTGATATTTATCTCCTCATAATTTTAGATTTCTTTAGATTTTCATAGGAACCTTGACTTTGGTTGTTAGGTTTATAACTTAATCCTTTGTCAATAATACAGGCAGCTGCTGGAGTTGGTGAAAGACCCCTGGGGTTTGTGAGAATACTCAAAGGGCTATGAAATCAAAGGGTTTGCTTCCCTCCTATTCAATGATTGACTTCACTTTATAAATCCTCAGGGTACAAAATAGAATTTAAAATAGTGTTTGTAAGCTTCTTTAATAACAGAAATGGTTAACTATAGCATCAAAAAGATTTGAAATATTTAACTGGGCTAGGAAATCCTATTGATGTAAGAGACAGTGGTAAGTAGAGATTGCAAGAAGCTGACCTTTGTTCTTATGATCTGTGTTTGATTGCTTAGAAGTCTTGAAGGGAGTGTTCCTACCTTAGTAAAGAGAAAAATGTCAAATTAATTCTTACTTCTATGAAAATGATAGATTATTTTTGTCTTAAATTCATTGAAGTAGAAAATTAGCATGAGGTTATGAAAAGAAATGAAAAACGCACTGTGAATTAAAATAAAAAAATGAAATTAATTGGTGCACTTTCAGTTGTTTCTGCTACAGACAAAGAATTCTAAATAATTAATATTCAGGAAAACTAAATAGCAAAGGTTAAAAGTGCTTATTTTATTGGAAGCAATTCTTCCCATTACCTTGCACGGGGCAATGTAGCTGTCTATCATTTATATAAATTTGGATATAAAGTTTTATTCCTTTTCTCTTCTTTTTCCTGTAAACGTGCTTGCCATTTCTTAAATCAATCTTTTTTACCAGGACTTCTAAATTTCATGAAAAATCAATAGACAATATTGCAGCTACTATTCTAGAGAATGAGTACTCCTTGACTGCTCATGCTTATTGCTCCACTATGTGTTCAGATGGGGGAACGGGGGAATTACAAAATGTATTAGGTACAACAAAATGTTTTTTTTCCCCTATTGTTTCCTTCTTTGACTGACCTAAGCAGAATGACTAAAATGCTTGAGTCAGTGAATAAAGCTGCCAATCATTTTCCAAAAATCTTATCACAAGTACATTGATTCTGGGCATAATACTGATTGTGGTTCATAGCTTCTCAAATTTAAGCAAACAGAAAAACCTTCAACTCCTTCCTGCCTCTACACAATTGTTCACATATACATATCTCAGTTTCTTGCTGTAGAAGTTATTTAAGACTGACTAGATGATGACTCTCAATCTTTTCTTACTACAACTTGGACAAAAAATAAAAAGGTGTTGGGCAGTTAAAAGAATCAGAAATTTGTAAAAGATATTATTGTAGTCTCTACATCAGAAGCTCTCTCCAAGCATCTCAGGCCTCATCAAAATTCATTAGCCCTTCACTTCTGTGGCTTGTTGACCTCACATAGAAGCTAGGAATGTAAAAATGTTTAGTTTTTTTATGAAGCATTCCCTATTTTTACTACAGGCATTGCATTACAAAAAAAGGAAGTAGAAAGCACACATTCCCCTTATAAGCACTAGAATATAAGATGCTGAAAATACAATAGTACTATTAGCAAATTAGTGAATACATCCATAATCCATGTAAGCTCTGATGTTCTTTAGGCCCATCTCCACTCCATTCTTTAATGTCCCAGACTAAGGCAACATCTCTACCTTGGGAATGTGAGATATTTTTGAAAAATTAGGAGTAATTCCCTAAAGCCATCAGCTTAAGGTTTTACTCTTCAGCCTGTCCTCAAGATAATCGGTTGCATATCATTTTAGTCAGCCAATCTTAAGAAACTTTTAGAAAAGTATATTTATGCTCATAAGAACAGTTGAGAAAATTCCCAACTCTATATTCCTGAAATCTATGACATGCTCTCCTACAGGTCAACAGAAAAGGGAAAGTGAGCTCAGGTTTGGAGAATACAAGTTCCAAAGAGGTAACTTGTAGTTCCTGGTGGCTAGAAGTATTCCATTTGTGAGGTGCTCAAGAAATTCCTCCTAATTATAGTGTATATAGTATGTAGTTTGTTTGCTAAGAGCTAGATGGGAAATGAATTCAATCTGTTCTTGGCTCCTAAAGAAAACACTGCCTTTAACTTATCCAGGGACACCACTCAAGCACTTATGGGAAGATAAGAAGTCCAACATTGTTTGGAAACCTCCAAAACTCAAAAATTCTCCTCTGGGCAAAGGGGGAAAGAGGAGAACACTTAATAAAGGGGAAAAAAAAACTTGAGGCCTCTCCTCTTTCTCCAGGGAATTCCTTCAGAGGTTTTAGTTGCATGCCATACTTATTCCCATTCCCATTCTCTACTTGCTTGATAACTTATAGATGGGTAAGGTGAGTAGACGGAGCTGCCTAAAGGTGACCCAGCTAGTTGGGCAACTCAAATTGTCCTTTCTCTCCCCCTTTCCCTCTCCTTCTCCTTCCCTTCTCCAAACAAGGTAAATTTTGATGGCCAAAAGCTGCCCACTTAACTTGGAGTTTACTGGCTAGATTTCTTCCTCCTTCCTTCCTTCCTTTCTTTCGTTCTTTCTTTCTTTCTTTCCTTCTTTCCTTTTTTTCTTTTTTGCTTCCTTCTTTCCTTCTTTCTTTCTTACTTTCTTTCTCTCATTCTTTCTTTCACAAAACCTTAAGCCCAGTTCACTCTGAAGCTCAAAGGTTAGACCACAATAGGTCCTTGCCCAAGCTCCATTTAATGGCTGCATTTTGGGCCCTCTTGGCTTAGAGTGAATGTCAATGGTAACTGTTTCTCTTTGGAACAGCAACCCTGAGGATCTTCACCTGCCAGCTTGATTTTTTTTTTCTAACTAGAGGGGCTGTCCCTCAACTCACTTGTTAAAGAGGCCTATTCACTGAATGGGCTTTACCTCACTCTAAGTGAGTACATGGAAAGGCCTTAGCCTAAAAGGACCAGGGTCCCCCATTGCAACCTGCATCATCTCCAGTCATCCTGATAAATATCTAGTCACTGAAATCAGATGGCTCTGGAGGAGAAAGTGAGGCTGGTGACCTTGCACAGCCCTCCCTCACTCAAATCAAAGTCAACTGCAAGTCATGTCATCATTTCCCTGATGTCATGGTCTTCTTCTGAAACAAAGGACCAACGCAAGGCAGTACCATGTTTCTTCATACTATCTAAATCCTTTGTGTACAAGATTATTCGAGTTCCAAGTATTTCTTTTACTTACTTTAAAACCTGTGATTGAATGATTGAAACTAAATGTAAAATTGAGATTGAGCATAAAATTACTTAAAATTGGGTGGACTGATCTGATTTATTCATCCAATCACCCCAACTTTACACATAAAAGACACACAGAGTCAAGAGATCACAGTTGTTCATCCTCTTGCCAGAAAAATGTAGTACAGCATATCTCTTTCAAAGTCACACAGAATGACTATTAAGTATAGATAAAGGTCAAGTTGCTTCTCAATTCTCCCTCTCTGACTCCTGTAGCTTACCTCAGTTCCCAGATATTGAAGGCCATTGTCTGCACTCTGGATTCTCTCTTCTGCTCAGCTCTGCCTTTTCTAAGCCATCAGCTAGCACTATTTTCACACAAAATTCCATTTCTCTAGCTCAGCAAATGACACCCTCAAATTATTTCTTTGGAAATAAGACTGAAAGACTTAACTTAAAAAATCTGAATGAAAGAAACTTTTTCAATGTTTGTATTCTTCCTCTCACTTCCAAAGTGAGATCATTTTCAAGAAAATCTTAAAGATACTAAAAAAAAAAAAAAAAACCTTTGTGGATCTCTCTACTCAAAACTATACCTTGGAAAAAATGGAATGCTTTCCTTCTTTAGATACTTTCTCTTTCACCCGAGGGCCAAAAGCACCTCCATTGTGCACAATGTCCCTTCTTGTCAGATAAATGGGTATCACTCACACTTCCTTTTAGATGTAGAAAGACTATTGAAAAGTATAAATATCCATATACCCTACATCCCATATTTACTGGAGGGCAAGAAAGCACATCTATTTCTGAGAACCAATAGAATCCCTTGGAAAGAAAAATAGCATACATCTGTAATAGAGTTTTTATGAACATGAAATTTAATTTCACATTTAATTCTTACAAAAGCCTGAGAATTATCTATGCTTGGAACTTTGAGTTTGTCCTGGCCTCTCTCATCATGTCCTGGAGGATGTTAAAATTTTTAATTATTTCTCCTGAAAGAAAAGCTGTTCTTTTCAGTCACCTCTTTCACTTTATCACTATCAAATTCAGCATTTTAATTAATAAAGACATAAATGGCATCCTTATGAAATTCACAGAGGATAAAAAAGTTGGGAGAAACAGTGGCACACTAGATTATAGAGTCAAGATAGCAAATATATCTTGCCAGGCATTGAGTATTGAGTTAAATCCAATATAAAATTCAAGAGCAATTCTGTTCAAAAGGTCAAGTTCATAAGACAAGATGAGGGAATTATTGTTACACAGAAGTTAGTAAAAGATTTGGGAATTTTCTTAGCCCTCAACCTTATTATGAGCAAGCAGCATGAAGTAATAGTCAAAATAGTTAATGAGTGAATGAATGAATGAATGATAAAGTGTTTTTTTTTTTAAGTGCTATGTATCAGGCATCATGCCATATATGGGGGATGTGATACAAACAAACAAAGCAACCATTGCCCTCAAAGAGTTTGAATTCTTTAAAATTTAGTGATGGAAGAAAACACATAAGTGGGAGGTGGGAAAGAAGACACACATGCAGCAACATGGTTTGGAAATGCCCAGGAAGTGATATGGGGGCGGGGGGGGTGGGGAGGCGGGGAGCTGGCTCTGTTAATAATAAAATGAAAACTCAACTATGAGAGAACAGGAACAAAGTCAAGGTGGTTTTAGTGGGAGCAAATTGAGGAATATGTCTGAAGGAAAGACAGAATGATCTGGAAATTGTAAGTGATATTTGTTCGCATTGAGAGGCATAGCCTCTGGAAAGAAGGAAGTGATAGTGCCACTGTAGTCTGCTGTAGTTAAGTATTTGCAGTATTATGTTCAGTTCTCACCATCACAGTTTAGTTTGTACAGTCATAAGTTGGTAACTATCCAAAGGAAAGCAACCAAGCTTTTGTAATATTAGAGTTGATTAAAGGAATTAGGCTTGTGTAGCCTGGAGAAGAGATGACTTAGGTGAGAAACATGATAGATATCTTCAGATATTTCAAGGGTTGTCAAATGGAAAGAGAGGGTTGGATTTGTTTTTCTAGAATGAGTAGAGAACCAGGAGTAGTGGGCTTATGTTACAAAACAATAGGTTTATGCCTGATGCCAGGTAAAATTATCAACAATTAAAGCTACCCATAGTTCGAATGGCCTGCTGTGGGAGGTCATGGGATTTCTCTCATCGAAGTTCTTCAAGCAGAGCCTGGAAGCCAGAGGTAGAAAAGGAATGGACAGTGGAAAGTGGAAAGGGTACAGAAGACTTAAGAAGCTGTGGGCCAGCTGCTGTGAAGAGTGAGAATAACAGGATTCTCATGTAGCAGTAAGGATCCAGTTCAAGAACATAAATTTATAGTAGATGCATTGCTGTGGCTATGAGATTTTCTTCAGTGATATTTAGCAGCATGTGAGTAAGAGCAAGGAAGACATAGAGTAGTAATGTAGAGTTTGGTTTTGTCAAGGTATAAGCCTTGATAGGACAGAGAAGAAATTCTAGGACAGTGCTTAATTGATGTATTCAGACATAGAATCGAGACTGGGGGACAGGAGAGTAAAGTAAGGCCAGAAAAGTGGTAAGGACTGGAGATCAGTCTGAGGATGAAAGTTAAACTTGAAAGTCATGAGGCCAAAATAGAGACATAGCTTATGTTTGGACCAACACATTTTTGATATTTGTAAAGAGTTTTGCAAGCCTTAAAGCCCTACATAAATGCTATCTTTATAATAACAATAAGTATTAATAGTTATTCATTATTACTTCCTTATCTAGTGTATATGTGTTGTGGGGAGGTGAGGGGATGGAAGAGAATAGGAGATGAAACAGCATGAGAGAATAATAAGAGATAAGAGAAATATGAGCATGAGAGTGGCTGGGGTAAGAGTCTTTGGGAGGGTTTGTTGTTATTCAATCATTTCAGTCATGGCCAACTCTTCACGACCCCCATTTGGCGAAGATACGAGAGTGGTCTGTCATTTCCTTCTCCAACTCATTTTACAGATGAGGAACTGAGGCAAACAGTGTTAAGTGACTTCTTTAGGTTCACACAGCTAGTAAGTGACTAAGGCCAGATTTGAACTCAGGAAGATGAGTCTTCCTGATTTCAGGACCAGCAGTCTATGCACTGTACCATCTAGCTACAGATTTTGTAGAGAGGGAGGTTTTTATGAGTTCCAGGAGAGTGTGATAGGTGAGGAAAGAAAAGTCAGATTAAAGGTGATTAAAAGTTAATTCAAGAGGAATTCAGGTTCCCGCACAAAAAAAAAAGAGGGCAGAGGAGATATGGACTAGGGAGGGATAGAGATAGGATGAATAGGGATGAAATTGTGGGAGAAAGTAGCCAGGAGAAGGGATTGTTTTGTTTCAGGGGCAAGGGAATGGCAGTCAACAGAAAGGATTCTGAATCGAGTCAGATAATTTATCTGCATAGGATTGGGAAAATAACCTGTTGATTGACCTGCTGCCCCTTTTCAACTCACTTTCATGTGTCATCTTCCCTATCAAAATTTTTAAGGGTTGAGACTGTTCTTTATGGTCATATTTGTATTTCCAGCTTTTAGCATAGGGCCTGCCATATAGTAAGCACATAAATGTTTTGATTTTTGTCTTGCCTTGAAGTGGAGAAAGGATTTCTTGCTAGAGCAGCATTGACAGAATCCACCTTCAGATTTTTTCTACTCCTTCTCTCCTTAGATCTAACCCAGGATTCCTGCTCCCTCCCAGGCTAGGCCCTGGAAACTTTGAGTAAATGACAGTGAAGAAATGGAGGAGGGAAGAATAAAAAGATTTTATGCATTTCATCTTTGAAAATGTTTCTTCATACAGAAAAATATTGCCAAATATGGCTATATGTCCAGGATCATGTAATTTTAAATGAGTATATTCATCTATTGCCTGGTAATTTTAAGTTAAATCCATTAAGAAAATTTCAAGTAAGCACTAAGCATTAAGCACACTAGCTGTGTGAATCCAAGCAAGAAGCTTCATCTGTACCAAAAGCTAATTTCCGAAACCAGTCAGTGTTTAACAATAGTGTTTGAGGGTGACTCTTCTTGTTAAAAAATAATAGTAATAACCTTAGATCTGACCTCTAAAAATATAATCATTTTTTTCTTCTTTTATTGTATTAGTATGTTTGCTATGCACTGGTAGTAAAACAATAAAATAAATCATCATGGTACAGCAAAACATGTGGCACTTGAAACAGTCCTTATAATTGCACCACGGCAGTTTGCTGTATTCTAAGCAGAGGTGTGAAGCACTGAGAGTGCCAAACACTATCTCTGTTGCAACTACTGAATGCTTCTGGTATAGCACGAATATAGTCATAGACAGTAGATAAATACATGAGTATGACTATGTTCAGATAAAGCTTTATTTATGGATGTTGAAATTTGAATTTCATATAACTTTCATGTGCCATGAAATATTCATCTTTTGATTTTCTTTCAACTATTTAAAAATGAGAAAACTATTCTTAACTCATAGACTGTACAAAAACCGGTGGTAGCACAGATTTTCCCTTTGGAATGCAGTTTACTAACTCCTGATTAGCCCTTCTAATGAAGGACTGTAATAAGTAGAGATTTAAATAGGGTATTGCTTTCACAAGAAGGATTATAGAATTATTCAAGAAAAGAATATCTCATGCTGCACTTGAGGACAAAAAGGCTACTTGTGGGCTTAGATGATAATATAAATTAAATAAAATTGCAATTGGTTGAATGACTGGACTGTTGATATCAGCTTGGAGGGAGGACCTAGAGATCTCTCCTGGCTCATAGACTGTCTAGAATTTTTACCAAAAACTTGGATGAAGGCATGCATAAATCAAGCCCCAAAGTAAGACCTAAAGAGAGGATCCTGACAATATTCTCTCTTGAAACTGGAAGCCAGAAGAACCCCAAGTCTCTCTATTTTCTTGATGTCCTGAAGTTTACCCTTTACTCAGATATGGGGTGTTTATCTCCACCAATGAGGAGAGAGCCCCATATTAACGGCTTTTGGGGCTCAGGTTACATATGGAAGGAATTATAGTCAACATAGATGGCACAGAAGAGGAAAGAATAATTCACATATCGATTGAAGAATGTCAGAGTCTCCTTACCTCCTGCCTCCCCTAAAGACGTTAACAGATTGCAACTATGGGTAAGTCAATTGAGATATTTTCCCTATCAGCAGAAAAGATTTTCACATAAGTGGTCTTCTAAACCAGTGGATGGCAAATCCTTTATGGACCAAATGCATACTGCTGTCTGTTTTTATATAGCACTGAAAGTTAAGCTTTTTTCTACTTCAAATACAAAAATGTAAAGATTAAAAAAGAAACTCACACATTTTGGGGACTATACAAAAACAAGTGTTTGGATGACTTTCGCTCATGTATTATAGCTTGCTGACTTGCTCTAAAACAATAAAAACACGTTTGGTGGGAGAGGGTGGGGAAGGAAGGAGCAATCCTAATAGTCTCAAATATTCAAATTCATAAGTACAGGATGAGATTTGCCTGGCTTCTTGTTCCCAATGTGAAAAGATCTAACAGTTTGATTGGGTTGTAAGTTCATTATGAGTCAACAATGAGACGTAGCAACCCAAAAGCCACTATAACCAGCATATATTGTCTAGGGCAGCCATGACCATGCTTGTATACCTTAAATATGTAGTGTCCGTGAAAACATAGACAATAGTTCCCTTGTACTGTATTATTATCAGACAAAATCTGGAGTACTGTGTTCATTTCTAGCTAACAAAATTTATTAATAAATTACCATACAGAGGAGTGCCCAGAAAAGGAAAACCAAGATAACAGGACGACTGCAGATGATGCTATATTAATGTAACCCATGACCAGCCCCCACTTCCAATGATGATTTAGGTTCCCAGAGAGAGACTACAAGTTCCCTTAGGGTTTTAGGTGGTAACTCTATAATTGTGAATGCTCCTCCCCATATTGTAGCTCACAAGTCCCCACTAATTTGCTTTCTTCAAAGATTATCAGTTCTTATCAGTTCTCACCAATTATTCTGTCACAATTAGGTTTAAGAAAAGGAAACCTGGGTATGTTGGTTTACCTCTGGTATGAAACATCCCCCGATGAGTGTATGGTATAAAAGTGCACACAGGGTTCAATGGAAAGTAAGCTCAAGTGTAGAAAGTACATTTGGCAAAGGAATAGCATAAGTCCTGGAAGTCTCTTTGATGGAGTCCTCAACATGTTCCTTTATATATTGTAAAGCTTTTCTGCTGGTCTTAATATCTTTGACTCTCAATTTAGACACTACCAAAAGGCACTGCTGACCCAAGGATGGGGCTAAGACATGAATGAAAAGTACAAAATCTCTAAAATTAAAAAAAAAAACCCACAAATTCTTCTAGCTGATTTGTTCTCAGGAATTTGGTTGGAATGCTGTGTTCTATTTATTGTACCACACTGGCATCTGTCATATTCAGAATGGCTCCATATTTTATAACCAGTTATGAGAGTGTAATTATGTTTAACCAGGAAGTATGAATATGAATGGCTGCTATGAAGCCACTTTAGTTGATAAAGGATGTTTTCCTGATTTGATGCACTCCTCTTCAGTCACTAACCCCCTTATTATATCACATCTTGCCCTGGGTCAGCCCTCAGTCTAGGATTACTTCTAACATCCAACTTCCAATGGCCTTTGCTCATTCATCATTATTCTTGATCTCTCTGCAGCCTTTGACATTGTTCATCACTCCCTCTCTCTTCCTTGATATTCTTTTCTCTCTAGGTTTTCAGGACATCATTTTCTTCTAGTTCTTCTTCTTATAAGACCACTCCTTCTCACTCTACTTTGCTGTATCCTCACCCAAATCACATCTTCTAGCCATAGGTGCTCTATAAGGTTTTGTCCAGGGACCTCTTCCCTTCTCCTGCCTCCAGCAGCTGTGGCATGGAATGGCCAGAGATGGCCCAATGCCACGGAGAGTGAAAAGAAAACACGGGCCAGGCAAGAGAGTGTAGTACAGCTCCATTTATTGATCTGAGGAAAGGGGCGGATATACTCTCCAAGCTAGCAAGCAGACCAAGTCCTCATGAGAACATTTTACAATTCTTAACTGCATTATGTGATTTCCTTGTACTTTGTTCCCTTGCATCATATCAGCACTGTGTCAACGGCCCTCCTAGGAACTGGATATTCTGCATGCACATATAGTGGGGTAGGAGAGCCTACATCCTGGGTTTATCAGCCCAGGGACAAGAACCGGCTTCAGTGAAAACTGGCCTGGACTCATCTTGTTGGGACTTTCTCAGAGCTGGCCCTCTACATTCTCCCTCCATACTTCTTCACTTATTAATCTCATTAGCTTTCATGGATTTAATTCCTATCCCTATGTTGATGACTTTTAAATCTACCTAGCCTTCTCTAATCTCTTTTCTGACATCTGATCATAGATCTCTGAATTGGGGATCCTTGACGAGTTTGGCCTTTGTTTCCTTTGATTAATTCAGTGTCTTTGATTGAGTCTTACTAGGTGCTAAACCCCAGGCCCAAACCCATATCTATTAGGTGCTAAGCCTATGTGGGTGTGAATTGGTAACTAAGGTGGTGTTCTGGGTAGGACCAATGAAGGGAGGTGCTAACACCAGAGCCAATTGAAGGAGCCTAAGTTATGGTCTCTCAGATGACGTTTGATGACATCTGAAACTGCACAAAAAGGAAGGACAGAACCATTTGCTTAGGGCTCTCAATCTTGGTGGCACGCTGACATGGAGGCTCTGGGCAGCTGTAGCTAAGAGCCCTCCAGCTCATGAACCCTGATGTTGGGACTTTGTTAAACTCTGGTAACTGTGTATTGGGATTTGAATCAGACAAGGTCTGTCTGTTGATGTTTGTAATTTGTTTGTATTTGCTCTGAACTTCAGCCTGCTGGCTTTTTCCCCTGAACTAAGTGAATGATATTTGCATGCTAGATTAAATTGAGATTGTTAACCCTTTAAGGTTGATTTCCTTAGTAAAGCAGATCCAAAGAACCCGGGCTTGCAGTGTTCTGTGATCTGGTTGTTGTTGGTTTTACACCTCCCACAACAGCTGCTAGCTGGATTATTAAGACATTCTCCAACTTCTATTTAAACATCTCAAACTAGATGTCCAAGAGAGATCTTAATCTCAACATGTCCAAAATGGAACTAATTTTTTTTTTTCCTTCTTAACTCTCTCCCCTCACCTGCTAACTTCCCTATTACCGTCAAGGGCAACATCATCCTCCCAGTCTCTCAGGCTCACAACCAAGGTGCCATCCTTGGCTTCTCATTTTCTTTTATCCCTGATACCCACTCTGTTGAAAGTCCTATGGATTTCACCTTTATACTATCTCTTGAATATGCTCCCTACTCTTCTCTGTCACTGCCATCAGTGTGGTGCAAGCCATAATCACCTCATGCCTAGACTAATTTAATAGTTTGCTTGTGGATTTATCTACCTCAAATTGCTTCCCACTCCAATGCATCTTCCATTTATCCACCAAAGTGATTTTCCTAAAGGTCATTTCCAACCATTTCACTCTCCTACTCAATAACTCTGATAACTCCCTATCACCTCAAAGATTAGAGACAATATTTCCTGTCTGGCATTCAACACCCTTCATAACCTCCATGAGGGGGCTCCCTTTTACCTTTCCAGGGTTCTTAAACCTTGCTCTTTACCATAAAGCCTGGCACATAGTAGGCACTTAATGTTCATTGACTAACTTGGTCTCAACCTGTGCTTGATTGATTCAATAGACAGATATTGCCTTGTAAGTATTTGGGGCTTAGCATCTTGAAAGATTCTTTAGTAGTATCTGGGTATTGAGTGACTTACTCAGTTTCTTTCCACCTTTACATGAGCATTACCTGAAGGAAGTGGGGATATTTATTCTAAAAAAGAGGAGATGTAATAAGAAATGAGGAGCAGACAGACTTCATTATAATCTGGAATGACTTATATGAACTGACACGAGTGTGAGGAACAGAACTAGGAGATCATTATACACTATTACAGACACACAGTATCCAACGACAGCCCCAAAAGTCTAATGATGGAAAAAGCTATGCACAGCCAGAGAAAGAATTATGGAGTGTGAATGCAGATTGAAGCAAACTTTTTGCTCTCTTTTTTTCCCTTTTTTGGGGGGGTTTTGTTTCTCCTTTCTCACGATTCATTCCATTAGTTATAATTCTTCATTACAACTGGGCTATTATGTAAATAAGTTCAACGTGAAGGTAAATGTAGAACCTACATTGGATTACATGCCATCTTGTGGATTGGGGTGAGGAGTGGGAGGGAGAAAAAATTTGGAACTCAAAAACTTGTGGATCTGAGTGTTATAAACTAAAAATAAAAAAAAAATTAAGAAAGGAAATATGCTATTGATCTTTAGGAACTTGAAATGCTATCATGCAAGGGAGTATGTTTATTTTGTTTGTCTACTGTGTGAGATGGAGAGTGAGTGAAGTCTCCTCAAGGGTTAATAGCTATCTGAACAGTTTTAAGCAGTTAGTATAGGAGACCAGCCCTAGGGTGGGGGTATGGAAACATTGTGACATGACCTCCGGGCACACCTCATCAGTTTGACCACAGATACCCTGTTTTTCATGAAGACCTTTGTCCTTTGCACAAACAGCTGTAAAAAGATTTTTTCTGACCCTTTAGCTCTAAGTATTCCTGGACCTGGCAGATCAGGATTGCCTGCCTCCTGGTTTCTAGGCAAAGTTTATCCAAGTTTAGATTGTGCACCCTAAATCCCAGCCAATGGGAGGAAGGGGGAGAAGTGGGGCAGGGTCTTGCATTAGGACCATAAGTACAGACTTTTTCCTTCTCTCAGCGCCCCCACCTCTACAGCTTGGGTGATGCCCTTTCTCGTGAGAAAGAATAAATGCCTTTTCTGATTTCAGGCTCAGGCTCAGACTCCAAACTTTTCATTGTGCCGTTGCTCACATCTACAAAGTTAGAAAGGTGGAAATTCTAGAGAAGTGAATTTGGACTTCATGTAAAAAGTAAGAGAAAAACTTTCTCTAACATTTATGTTCTCAAAAGTAGAATGGAATTTGATAGGTATAAATACAACATCTCACTCAATTAAAAAAAGAGACAGGGGAAGTATGATCATGCAATGATTTCTCTGAAAATTATTTGGTATGAGATGGCAATATATTTTTTAACTTGACCTTTGATTTCATCACTATAGGAAAATCTTAGTAAGACACTTCTTCTGTCAGGGCCCAGAGCTGTGGGCATGCCCTTCCCCCTCTCTCAGATGGTAGCACCAAATAGGAAGATAATGGACTACCTGCTCCAGGAAGGTCTCTTCCCCCCCACACCCAATTTCTTCTCCTAGATTTTCAGACACCACCCCCAGCAGTTGAGTTCCGATATGGAAAACCTGAATGGACCGGATCAACCTTGGTCCTCTGTCTAGTTTTTGCACCTTGACTGTAAGCCTCCCAGCCAGTGGTGAGAAGGGATAGAGGTGGGCAGGAATCTTTTCTTTAAGAGTAGAAATTAAGGCAGAGTTTCCTTTTACCTTGCTTCCTCCATTATGGAAGTGTGTCCAAATCTTGCAAGGTTTGTAAAATAAATTCGCTTTGCTTCTCCTAAAAGAAAAAAAAAAGATACTTCTTCTACCTAATAAAGGTATATAATTTATAATTTTAAAGTATAATTTACAATTTTAAAGTATTCCTTGGGAGCATCAGGAGGAAATGAGGTAGGTACAATAGAATGATAATTTGGCCAAAACCATTTTAGTTTGGACTGGGAGGCATAGGGTTAAAATAAGGAGTTAGCTCCTTTGTGCTCCTACACTGAGTACATGTGGAATATTAACTCAGATATAGAGACCAAATTTTACAAAGAGTATTAGTAAAAGAAAGAATACTTGAAGGGCAGCTAGATGATGCAGTGGATAGAGAGCTGAGACTGCACTCTGGAATACTTATCTTCCTGAGTTTGAATCTGGCCTCAGACATTACCTGTGCCTGGACAGATAACATAACTCTGTTTGTCTCAGTTCCTCATCCATAAAATGAGTGGGAGGAGGAAATGGTGAACCAGTATCTTCCCCAAGAAAACCCCAAGAAAACTTTCATAAAGCGTCAGAGCCAACTGAAATGTCTGAACAACAAAAACTTCAAGCGCTACCATGTAAAAATGACAGACTTTTTTGAGATGGGAGACTACATTGTAGAATTAAGAATAATGTATGGAAGTTGCAAAGAACAACATTGAACCCTGACATCAGAAAGAAAAATAAATGGGTCAGAACCAATCTAGCTCAGATGGGTCTGGCCCTTTTTCCTTACAGGCGTCACAAGGGGTGGGATCTCTCGGGGCAGGCTTATTTGGCTAACTCTTAATAAACTTTGTCCTTTCCCTTGAAAAAAAAAAAGAAAGAAAAATAAATTTCTTGGCAATCAGAGCTAAGGAAAAGTGGAATGAGTTGTCTTATTGGTCTTAAAGCAAAGACTATTAATTTTTTTCCATGTATTTTGTAGAGTATTTTAAAAGCTATGAATTGTACTATATGTCCTTTGGGATATCTTTTAGTTTTGGGATTTTTCTACTTCTCTGGTATCCCTGTGGTTATTATGGGACTGGAAAGGGGGGTAAATGAGCTAGTGAGCTAGGTGGATTTGAGAAATGGTTGAATGAATGCAGTCAAAGCGTACTCATTAATGAACATATGTCAACATAGAAGGAGATCACTAGTGTTGACCTTTGCCCTGTTTCTGGTCAAAATTTTTCCCAGTGACATGGATGAAGTAAGATGTTAAGTTTTATTTTTTTCAGACAAAAAGTGGGAAACTATCTGTAACATTTTATAAAGTAGAATTAGTGTACCAAAAGAACTCCACAGATTAGCATAAGAGGACAAATCTAGTAAGGAAAAATGAAATAGGAATTGAGGCATTCTACTCAAGCTTCTGCTTTAGATAACTCATCTTGGTTGGTGGATACCTACAATCTCAAAGGTTTTACCAATTAAATCCAAGCTCTAGCATGCTGAGATAAGGTTATAAAGGGTTTAAATACATCTAGTAATAAGATGCTATGCAAGGATGAGCCTAGCTAAAAGGAATAGAATGGTCTCTAGCAAATAGCACCTAGGAAATGAGTTCTTTTGTCATGACCATCCATAAAGCAGATAAAAATTTGAATAAAAATAACCCTCAGTCTTATAATCCACTTCTGTTATACCTCCCCCCATGTTAGTATTATGACTAAATCCAAGCAGAGATATTAAGAATGACAATTTTTGGACCAACCATGAAAATTAATTTGTGAGTAATCTAAAAATAATATGATATTTAGTGACCAAATTGTTACATTATTGAAGATGTCCCTACTTCTTGTTACCATTCTCACATAGTTCATAAAGACACAGAATATTATAGGATCTACTCAGCTATAACTATTCAAAAGTTATTTGTCTAGAAATTTGCATAGGACAAAAAAAAGAACAGAAAATGCCTATGGCCCAGATAATGAAATACTGTTCAATAGGCAGGCCATGGAGTTTGTCTTGGATAGATACAGTGGAAGAAAATAATTATCCTGTTGGAATACAAATTTCCAAAGAATTAAAAAATGTGTATCACATAGAAGTGAATGGAAAGACATATATGAGTTGTGAGTTGGCTTCAATATATAACCAATAAAGAACTTGGAAGAAAAAACAAGCAAATGCCATCAATTGTAAAGCTAGGGAGAGAATATGGGCTGGTCATGTGACAAGGGCAAAGTGGGTAGACAGAATGCATCACTGGTATCCCTGTGATATCAGGAGAAAATAAAAGCCTCCAGTATGTGTGATACCGCCCTTCTCCATGTGGCACTATTGTGAAGACATGAACATGAGTGCTCAAAATCATAAATCAAACTGAAGTATGATTACAGTTTGATTACTCACTTTATCATATCCCCTTAAGACTCAATAGAGACATCTAAGATACTGAGCCTTGAAAATTACAGTAACCCCAAAACCATCTAATCTGCTTCCAACCTAGTCCTCAAAGCCATCACTTAGGAGAAAAATCACTGTGATGAAGAAGCTTTCCTTCCTCACTAGTTGCTCATCAATTTCCATCTGTAAGGGTGTTCGGTTAAGCTAAGTTAGGTTCAGATTCAGATTCGCACTGGCAGTAAAGCACACTCCTGAGAGAACATGGTTTTTATTGAAAGACAGGAGATACTCTAACAAATACAGTTAACACAATAAAGACAAAGACACAAACAACATAGATTCATCACCTCTCGGGGGAACTCCAGCACTTGATCCTCTCAAAGCTGAGGGGAGTCCTGGTTTATACAGCCTGGCTCAATCAAGGCACAAGAGGGAAACTGATCCCAGGAAGCTTCCTCTCCATAGTGAGATCTCCACTAGCTTGTTCCACATGGGGACTTTTATAGCTTCCTGAACAAGGAGAGCCTACTGCTAACTGTCCCAGATGTTCCCCTCCAGAAGGGGTAGCTACTCCCCTGGGGAGGGGAAGATCTTGTCAATCATTTTGTTTTTGAGAACTGGCTAGGTCTTCAAGAAGCAGTTTCAGAATTTCCTGTCCTTTGTCTTAAGAGTTACCTGTTCTTTGTTCCGGCCTATCTCCTAGTGTATTCCATTGTCTGGGTCCATCAGCCAGAAAGCGGATGTCTGAGAGGTTAATGTCTGATTCTTTATTCCAAGCCAGAAGGTCTTAAGATCTTGCAGGAGATGGGGGATGGGAAGGAAGAAAAGCTGGGCTTACACTATAATATGGAAGATCTTCTATAATGATTTATTATTCAAAGGGCAAGCAAAGTGGGACTTCTTACAGTTTTTGTTTTCTCTTGGAGTGCTTCTCAGCACTAAGGCAATCAAATGCCTTTGACTGTGTCCTGCTTTTGTTTGTAGGAAGACTCACAGTCTTTTGCTAATTAGGTCATGAGAGATGGGAAGCCCTCAAGTGGTGTGAAGCCCTTGGGCTCTGAAAAAGGGTATATATACCCAGAGGATAGCCATTGAACTCAGAATCAAGAATTGAGAACTCTCCAAACTCTGGGAGGTGAGGTTTTGCTTTGGGGGCTTACTCATTGGAAGAGTGTTGGTGTGGAGACTCTAGGTAGCTGTTAAGGAGCACCCCATTCGGTGCTTCTCTCTCTCATAATTATGTATGTATAGCTTTGGCTGTTGATTTGTGTTATTTGATTTGTTCTTATTTTCTCTCTAATTTCTGTTTGTATTTGCTCTCAAGTTCAGGTTGCTGAATTTTCCCCCTGAACCAAGTGAACGATACATGCATGTTTAATTAAAATGAGATTGTAAACCCCTTAAACTTGCTTTCCTTAGAAAAGCAGATCAAAGAACCTGAGCTAGCAGCTCTCCTGTGTGCTGGTGTTATTGCCCTTAAGCAGCCACAGTAGTGGCAGGTAACATTGTTGTTAGGCAGATAAGAATAGTAACTCCTGCACCACTTGATATACTTCTAGCTCGGTACCCATTGTCATCATCCTGGGAAGCAACTATTGAGAATTTTATTGCTTTGTTTTGTTTGAACATAACATACAATTCTCAACCAAGACCTAAAACCTCTTTTTATATATAATCAAATGGGTTTGTGATTTCATCAATTTGGAAGTCTTTTTTTCCAGTGATAAAAATCACAACCTATCCAGTCTGACTCATCCTATAAATGAGTAAATAAAAAAAAGCATTTTTATGTTCTTACTATGTGCAAAACTTGTGTAAAGCACTGAAGATATAAATAAAACAGTCCTAGCTCTCAGAGAACCCTACATTATAATGGTTAAGACAACATTTATAGTCCTCAATATTCAATTCTCAACTATTTACATGGCTCTAATTTAATCAACATAGAATAATACATGTACTTAAAATCTCTTACTAATAAAAAGAATAGTCATAAGTTGGCTGTGATTCAAAAGCTGCCTGCCAAAGGCTGACTTAAGATACCTGATCTTTGAGAGAATCAATTGAATACAAATTCCCATCATTTCTTCTTTTTTTTTCTTAGAAACTCTATTTTACTACATAAAAAACAAAGTATCTGGACCATATTATATTATCCTGCTCATTTCTTTCATTACTTTCAATGAGTTCTAATTTAATATTATGCACTCTGGTTTTATAGAAATTCAGTATCAGAAACATCCATCTGATTATTATTTCCCTGTTTTTGGCAAAGCTGTAAAGAAATAGTCCATTGTATTATCCAGTGTACCTTATACAATTACACACACAATATATTTCTGCTTGCATTTAACTTCCAGTGGAGAAAAAGTTTGTCCCTTTAAATGAACCTCTCTGCTTTCTGTTGCCAAGAATAAAAACTGTACAGTGCAATGTGTTCTCTTCGGCTTTTTTTCCAGCTTCCATGGAACAATGCTAATCTGAGAGTCCAGCTGTGATAATCATTCATAGTAGGTGCCAAACAACACTTATTTCTTCCATTTTAACTTGTTATCCTTTATTGCCCCCTTTCAAATTATGGTTTTTTTCTTAAAAGATTACTGAATTCTTTTGAAGTAGACACAATACATATATTACACATAGATATTTAAAGAACAAAAGAAAGGATAAAATAGGAGAAATTTTGAGACTTAGATGAAGCTTCTATCTATCAACCAATCGTTCGACAAGGACCAATATATTCCAGGCCCTATGCTAGGCACTGGGGAACAATGACAAAAATAAGGAACTCACATTCCAAGGGGAGAGATGATCTATAAATATAAAAATGAATGTAACCAGTGCCACACAGCCCATTTGATGGAATTCAATTATTCAATACTCCCCATTTATGAGAACCAGAATTGGCAAGAACTTGAGATAAGGAAGAGACCATCATCCTCTGGTTCCAGGGTTGAGAGGAGTCAAGTAGTTGCAGATTCTGTTTGAGGAGAGGTCCCTGAAGGGAGAGACAGACTCTATGAAGAAATCAACACGTCGGGGAGCAGAACCAAGATGGCAGCTGGAAAGCAGGGACTTGTGTGAGCTCCCTGCCAGGTCCCTCCAAAAACCTACAAAAAATGGCTCTGAACAAATTCTAGAACTGCAGAACCCACAAAATAGCAGAGGGAAGCAGGGATCCAGCCCAGGACAGCCTACATGTTCGCTGGATGAGGTCAATTGCACACAGAGCTGGGACCCCAGGGGAGCGGAGCTCAGAGTGGGAGGCAGCAGGACCAACCAGACGAGGAGCTGGGCAGAACAGGCCTTAGTGCACTGAATCAGTGAGCTGTGGCAGTTACCAGACTTCTCAACCCACAAACACCAAAGACAACAGAGAAGGTTAGTGTGAAAATCTGCGGGGACAGAGTGAAAAGAGTTCACAGTTCAGCCACCGTCCCAGGGGGTGCAGTTACTTCCGGTCCCAGGCCCACCTGGGGAGGAATTAAGTGGTGGATCAGAGCAGGAGTGTAGAGGCTGCTTAAGATTTTCATCAGGTCCAGGTTGGCGGTTCTTGGGGAAGGAGGAGTGCTGGTGTAGCAGAGCTGGCTGTATAGAAATAGTTCTGAAATCAACGGTGCATCCCCTCTAGCTTGGAACAAAGTACTCTTTGCTCTACAAGCAGTCATACCTTTACAAAAAGCTCAAGGGTCAAGTAAGTTGGCTGGGAACATGTCCAGGCAGTGAAAATGCACTCAGATTCAGTCTCAGACTTTGGAATCTTTCTTTGGTGACAAAGAAGATCAAAACATACAGACAGAAGAAGTCAACAAAGTCAAAGAGCCTACATCAAAAGCCTCCAAGAAAAATGAGAACTGGTCTCAGGCCATGGAAGAGCTCAAAAAGGATTTGGAAAAGCAAGTTAGAGAAGTAGAGGAAAAATTGGGAAGAGAAATGAGAGGAAGTGAGAAAACCATGAAAAACAAGTCAATGACTTGCTAAAGGAGACCCCCCCAAAATACTGAAAATATATTGAAGACAACAACACCTTAAAAAATAGACTAACTCAAATGTCAAAAGAGCTCCAAAAAGCCAATGAGGAGAAGAATGCCTTGAAAGGCAGAACTAGCCAAATGGAAAAGGAGGTCGAAAAGACCACTGAAGAAAATA
This sequence comes from Trichosurus vulpecula, assembly GCF_011100635.1. Taxonomy (NCBI): domain Eukaryota; kingdom Metazoa; phylum Chordata; class Mammalia; order Diprotodontia; family Phalangeridae; genus Trichosurus; species Trichosurus vulpecula. Next base: position 417,851,443 of record NC_050576.1, on the reverse strand, counting down.
CTACCTTAAAAATTAGATTGGAGCAAGTGGAAGCTAGTGACTTTATGAGAAATCAAGATATTATAAAACAGAACCAAAGGAATGAAAAAGTGGAAGACAATGTGAGATATCTCATTGGAAAAACCACTGAGCTGGAAAATAGATCCAGGAGAGATAATTTAAAAATTATTGGAGTACCTGAAAGCCATGATCAAAAAAAAAAAGCCTAGATATCATCTTTCAAGAAATTATCAGGGAGAACTGCCCTGATATTCCAGAGCCAGAGGGTAAAATAGAAATTGAAAGAATCCACAGATCACCTCCTCAAAAGGATCTCAAAAAGAAAACTCCTAGGAATATTATCGCCAAATTCCAGAGCTCCCAGGTCAAGGAGAAAATACTGGAAGGAGCCAGAAAGAAACAATTTGAGTATTGTGGAAAAATAATCAGGATAACACAGGATCTAGAAGCTTCCACATTAAGGTGTCTAAGGGTTGGAATATGATATTCTGGAGGAGGTCAATGGAGCTAGGATTAAAACCAAGAATCACCTACCCAGCAAAACTGAGTATCATGCTCCAAGGCAAAATATGGATTATCAATAAAATAGAAGACTTTCAAACTTTCTCAGTGAAAAGACCAGAGCTGAATAAAAAATTTGACTTTCAAACACAAGAATCGAGAGAAGCATGAAAAGGTAAACAAGAAAGAGAAATCATAAGGGACTTACTAAAGTTGAACTGTTTTGTTTACATTCCTACTTGGAAAGATGATATGTATGATTCATGAGACCTCAGTGTCACAGTAGCTGAAAGGAATATGCTTATATCTATGTGTATGTATACATATACATATGTGTGTGTCTCTGTATGTATATATGTAGGTGTGTGTGTATGTATATATATATATATATATGTGTGTGTGTGCATATATATATATATATATATATATATAGAGAGAGAGAGAGAGAGAGAGAGAGAGAGAGAGAGAGACAGAGACAGAGACAGAGGGCACAGGGTGAGTTGAATACGAAGGGATGATATCTAAAAAAAAAATCAAATTAAGGGATAAGAGAGGAATATATTGAGAGAGGAAGAAAGGGAGAGATAGAATGGGGTAAATTATTTCACATAAAAGTGGCAAAAAAAAAGCAGTTCTGTAGGAAGGTAAGAGGGGGCAGGTGAGGAGGAATGAGTGAATCTTACTCTCATTGGATTTGACCTGAGGAGGGAATACCATACACGCTCAATTGGGTATCTTACCCCAGAGAAAAGAAGGAGGAAGAAGATAAAAAATGGGGGGTGATAGAAGGGAGGGCAGAGACAGGGGGGAGGTAATCAAAAACAAACACTAGAAAAGGGACAGGGTCAAGGGAGAAAATTCGATAGGAAGGAGCAAAATGTAGTTAGCCTTTCACAATATGAGTATTGTGGAAGGGTTTTACATAATGATACGCATGTGGCCTATGTTGAATTGCTTACCTTCTTAGGGAGGGTGGGCGGGGAGGGAAGAGGGGAGAGAATTTGGAACTCAAAGTTTTTAAAAACAGACGTTGAAAAAAAAAAGTTTTTGCATGCAACTAGGAAATAAGATACACAGGCAATGGGGTGTAGAAATTTATCTTGCCCTACAAGAGAAGAAGGGAAAGGGGGATAGGAGGGGAGTGGGGTGACAGATGGGAGGGCTGACTGGGGAATAGGGCAACAAGATTATACACCATCTTGCAGTGGGGGGAAGGGTAGAAATGGGGAGAAAATTTGTAATTCAAACTCTTGTGGAAATCAATGCTGAAAACTAAATATATTAAATAAGTTAAATAAAAAAAAGAAAGAAACCAACATGCCCCCAGAACCCTTTAAGCTATTTCAACCATTGTAGTCATGATAACTTTCTAGAAAATAATTGGATGTGAAGATTACCTCTAGGATTAAATATAGACTCCACTATTTGACATTCAAAGTTCTTTATAACTTGCCTTTCCTAACTTTTAGAGACTTCTTAACCATTAGTCTCCTTCATGCTATAAGCAATTAGATATTGTGGCCACTTTGTTCTTCCATGATTCTCAATCTTCCATCTTCATGTCCTTGCACTGGCTGTTTTCCATATCTGTAATACTGTCTATTTTTGGTTCCACTTCTGGGAATGCCTGGTTTTCTTCAAGACTCAATTCAATTATCTCCACCCCACACACAGTTTTGGCACTCTAATTTTCTTTCTTTTATGGCTATTCTCATGTTGAAGGCTCAATAAATTGGTTCATGAGTGACCTACTTGGCAGATATTTGTCATGACTCCTTCTCCTTTACAATGTAGCCTACCTGCAGCTGTCATAATAGGAACAACAATGACAAGAACAACAAACTCTACAGAATAAAAAAGTGAGGAAATGATTCACTTCCCTTGGTGAGGAGAAACACTTAGAAAATTTCTATATTTTTTGTATTAATTAGTGTAGTGACAAAAATACTATTCCCATTGACTTTAAGATGAAATGGGGGATCTGATGAAAGGTCACAAGTGATCTCAAGTACCTTCAATTCCCTTCAATAAACATTAAAGAGTTTATTGAGGTCAAAGCTAGCTTCAGACATTTGCTAGCTTTGTGACCCTGGGCAAGTCAACTAATCCTGATTGCCTCCCCTCCCAAAAAAGGGAAAATTTAATGGATGCAGAATATTGTGTTACAATTTATGGGAGACATAAAGATTAGAAAAGACAGAGCCCCTTCCTTCTCTGATATAATGAGATGAGACATGGACAACAAGTGTTATACTTGGAATCTTTATTTATCTTCTATACTACCTTTACACCTTTCTGGAATGAGGCAGTATAGTGAAGGTAATAGAATACTGGAGCTGTAATCAGGAGGATTTCGTTTTAAATTGTGTTTCTTATACTTAATTATTCAAGCCTAGGGAAGTCAATTAATCCCACTGAGCTTCATTTTACTATTCGCAAATTGGTATTGCGCCATCCCAATTTTCCTGTCTGCTACTGAAATTGTTACAAGATGTTTTCATTGAATCTATGGAAAACAAGCCTTTTGTTAAATGCTTATTTTATTGACAGAGGACCATTGCCTATTATTCTGCTTTTGTCTTGCCCCTAGATTCTGATGATTCTGGAGGAGTGAGGCTGGGACATTGCACAGCACTGCCTCACTCAAATCCAATTCATTTACAAGCTAAGACCTCACTCTCCTGAAATCATTGGCGCTCTTGAAGAACAAAGGATGAACAACGATTTGTTGAGATATGTTCTTGTAGATGTCATTGATTGATGGCCTGTTTATTCCATTCTTGCAGGATATATTCAGAGGCAATCTACTTCCAGTTATAATTGAAAATATTTATCTGCCTTTACTATTTCTTGGTAAAGTCTACTTGTTCCAAAACTATTTCTGTAGATACTTTTTGTTAGCATTATATCTAAATCTTTTATGTTATCTTTCGCACTTCCAAAATTTTGCATTGACAGGATATTTTTCCCATTTAGTATTGACTGTAGTATGCCAGTAAGTTTCATAATGTATTCAGTCAAAGCTTTTCTCTTTGACCTTGTTATGCTTAGTGTGTCTTACTTGAACAAGACAAAGGTTTGTATAGATATTGCTTTCCTCCAGTGTTTCAATGTATTCTCCAGATTCCAGTTTGAAGCCTGCAATATCTATCTTTCCTAGTAATACTTCAGATATCTTTCATTAATTCAGTTTTGTTAGCATTTTATTTCATTGAAAAGATTCCATAAGATGATCAAGCTGTTTAATTTATTTTTGGTTGAATTCTGTCTTGGTGTCATCAGTTTACACCAAATTATTGGTTAGCTTTTGATTTTATTTTTATTTATTTTATTAGATTTTCTTTTGACAGTCTTTAATTTGTAAGTTATTGTTGTATTTAGGAGAAATGACAATGGATTAAAAACTAGACAGAGTTATGATGGGCTTAAACTCTGGGGGAAATGACACTTTTATAGAAATTCCTCTTGATATTATTTTGGTACAGTATTTTAATAAGAAGCAAATTTTACAAAAGAATATAAAATACTTGGCATTTTTGCTTTACTTAGGTCTTTTTTACAGTGTGCAAATAAGTCATTTTAGAACTGAGTCAAAGGCTTATGATAATCAATACCAGCAATATGTGTGTTATGACGTGTGTGGAAAGTTTATTCAATGATTAAAATTACTAAAATGATAAGTTGATATTTATCTCTTTGATTCTTTATACAATATCATTTACTATGTCAGATAATATATTATTTGTGTTTATATGTTTTGTGTTTATTACAAGTTATGAATGATCTTATAATGATGCATAATTGGCTCATACTTGGAGGGACATTGATGTTCTCATGTTTTAGTAATAGATATGTTACTGTCTATTACTCTCTATTACATTTGAGATGAAAATGGTGAAGTTCCTTCTTAGATTTTACATGCCACTTACAGAGTTTAAGCAAATAACTTTGACTCTTATGCAGTTTTGTTACTTTAAAATTTTGCAGATGAGCTAGAGTTTCAATGCTCTCCCTTGACACAACTCTTCTGTCTTCCATTTTTAATAATGTTCAAGTTTTCTGCTCTTTGTTTGATTCAGCTTTTTAAAATCTACTGGACTTCTTGTGACTGTAGAGATTAGGTACGAAATCTTTCACATTTTTTGGAGGTTTTATCTTTGTGATATTTTGAATCCTTATGTTACCTTAAACTTTTTACTTTTGTTTTCAGTTGCTGGTTAAGGGAAATGAGAGTTTTTTTTTAACATACTTTTGCATTCTGCAATCCTTTCTGCACACTACCTCTGATTTTCATTGATCAATATGGCATTCAAGTTGTCTACTGCATACACTAGGTAGATATTGGAATATTTCTCCAATGTCTTTCCAAAGATTTTCTTTTTTTTACATTTTTTTGAGGGTGGAAGGCAAGGCAATTGGGGTTAAGTGAGTTGTCCAAGGTCACACAGCTAGGAAGTGTGTCCAGCATCTGAGGTCATATTTGAACTCAGGTCCTCCTGACTCCAGGGCCAGTGCTGTACTCACTGTGCCACCTAGCTGACCCTTTCCAAAGATTTTCATAGCTTACTATATCATTAAGTCACAATCCATGAACTCAAAGAGGACCATGAGCATCCCCGAGTGGTTCTGGATCACAGAGTATAATGAATTCTCTAGGTAGAAGGCAGAGGAAGTATAACATTTATTCAGACTCCAAAGGATCAGACCCAAGGACCAATGCCTCCAATTTGATATCATGGCAACAACATTCCAATCTCACTATAGTAACAAGGAGGTTACAACAAAATATTATAGCAGCAAGCCAGATCATACTTGTGCTTCTCCTCAATGCTAGGACTCTCCTATAAGAAGATCACTCACAAATACTAAGTGATCAGCGATCTCTCCTGCAGCTTTGCTGACTCCAAGTTCCAAAACTCCCTCTTGTGTTCAGCACTCTCCACTCTGCATGTTCTGGAAGCTGGCCATTGGCTCCTGAATCCTGCTGTTCTCCATTTCTCTGTTTCTTCAGCTTCTTGCTTTTAGTCCTCCATTTCTCAGTTTCTGCAGCTTCTGCTCCTCCATTTCTTAACTTCTTCAGCTTCTGCCCTTTCCAAGCTCTGTTCTCTCTTTTTATACAGTCCTTAGATGTCATCTGATTGACTAGAGCTCAGACTTATACCAAGGGCTCTGGTCCTTGCAATTCGCCTTAGGGCCCTGAGGGCTTCCTGTCTGTCTCAAACTAGCTAACTAGTTTGCTAACTGGCCTGGGGTCTCACACTTAATTAGTTAATGAGAATGGAAATCTCTCTAATCAGACCTCCCTTTGTTTGCCCCACTCAGTGGGTGGGCTGGAAGGATCTTTTCACTTACTGATTGGCTTTACATTCCCAGAGGGCATTTCTTCTGTGATATTGTTAGATGCCTACCTAGAGTGGTATTCCTTGATAATTTCACTTTTCCAATCCAGTCCCACCCAATCCAATAAACATTTATTAAGTGTGTATTATGAGCCAGGCACCTGCCAAATGCTGGGAATAGAACCAATAAAAAGAAAGACAGTTCCAGCCCTCAAGGAGCTTACAATGTAAAGGGGGAGACAACACACAAAAGCAGGAAAGAAAGTAGGCCAAGGGGAACAGGAGAGCAGTAAGACTGGCAGCATCTTGTTCAATGGAGTTGAAACCAGGCAGAGCAACAGATGCAAAGTGTGCTGACTGATCAGTTTCTGTACTTTTTAAAAGAAGTCACTGCAAGGTGCTTGGTATTCTACCCTCTAGCCCTCCAAATAGAAGAGAGGAGAAGCTGAGGGAAGTGGTGTCAATTGAGGTTTGAGGTAGCAGCATTGTGGTGAGTTTGGAAGTGATGAGCTTATCCTGGAAGTGGCATTTTGTTCCTTGGAGTTGAAACCAGACAGAGTAGGAGTTGTAAAAATGCAAAAACTTCACAGATGCAAATCCTATTACTATTAACCTGGCATGTCAGTCATACATTATAATTTTTATATATCCTTAAATGTCTTTATGCATTCTGTAAAATACTTTGAAAAATGCATTTATCACTTATTGTACACAACAGCTTTTTAAAGTATAATTTTTCTGCAAATTGGTTTCATGTTGTCAATCTCAAAAAGGGTTTTCTAAAAAATTAATTCCAAGAATGCCCATTTTCTTTTCAAATTCATTTGAGGCATCAGTGATGTTTTGTCTCCCATTTCATTATGAGGCATTTTTTTTTAAATTTTTTGGTGTTGTATTAAGTTCAGATTTTCAATGTTCTCAGAGTCTACAATTCTCAGCTCTTCAGATTTTAGTAGAGTCTCAATTTTAATTCCTGTTTCATCTAATCTAGACTTAGGGATGAAGTAATTTCTTATGATTTCTCTATGCTAGTCATCAATATGTTACTTTGTGACTTGGAGCACAGGGTTTCTGTGACAACTGGCCTATTGTTGGCTTGCTAGACTCTAGCTAACAGAAGAGACACTATATTTGGCCTACTTACTACCAAGAAGTTTCTGTGGACTCAGTATTGGCTGAATAAACTACATTTCCGGAATGTAATACAAGGTTCTATTCATCATAATCAGCTTAGCAAAATTCATCTAATCCTAGTTTGCAAGGTTAGCAACCTTTCCTAATTATAATGGCCTTGTGGTAGAAAAGGGAAGGTGCAGCCCACATCACCCCTTCATTTTAAAGACTCCCTCCCTCTGAGGTGCAAGTTCAGGGACCCAGACATATGGATCTCTATCAGGGTATGCATCATAGTATGTCTTAGCCACTCCCATGCTCACCTAGGGGACGATAAGACTGGGAGGTCTCATGCTTACTTGTAGGCTTGTGAGAAATAAGCTGTCTGACTTATGATGCGACCACTTGTCTTCTTTCTTAGTATCTCATCCACAATCTCCTCACAAAACTATCAACAAAAGCGAATATGAAGTTTTTTTGCCCATAACTAGTAAAAAATATTTAAAATTTTGTGATAAAGTAGTGGTACATAATGCAATTTTCATGTCTTCAGTCCATTTCATGTGCACTTCTTGTGGTTCCAGAACATCAAAAGACCACTCACCAAACAAACAAAATCACCCAGCCTTCTACACCTCACAACATTTTCAAAAAGTGCCAGGCTACAAACCTTTTCCTTTCCCCCTTATTTTTCATATTCATGAAAGCTGTTTCAATATGCTGGCCGAAGTGTCCAGTAACCTAAAACAAGAGAACAAATGCCAAGGAAAAGGATTAAATTCCATTTTCAAAAATGCTGAAATGATATAATTTTATGAATATATATTAAAAAAATTAAAAAGGCATAAATAAGCAAAGTAAGGCAGAGGACTAGATTAGAAGTCAGATAAATGGGTTCAAATGCCAGCTTTATTTTTCATTAGATGTATAACTTCAATGAAGTATTTAACCTCTTCTGGTTTGCCATGATTTCCTTCTGTATAAAATTAGGATGTTGGTCTACATAGTTGATGGGGTATAGTCTCTGGGAACCCCCTTGCACTCTCCTTGAATCTTCCCACTTGATCTGGCATTCACTTGAGGCCATAAGCCCTTCATTTTTGCTTTGCCCAAATCTCTGCTACCTCAAGTTTGCCTTTGGCTACTTCCCACTCTTGATCCTATCAAAATCCCATTCTCTGGGTTCCTAGAGTCTTTCCTCTAATCACCCCAGTCCCATCAAGATCCTTCTTAGACTCCTCCTTAAGATCCTCCTGGACCTCTCCTCCCATCACCCCAGACCACTTGGTCAGTCCTAGATCCCTCCCACAGTCTTTCAGTATATAATATCCATCTTGCTTCCATGAAAGTACTCAGATCCAATCTAACCCAGATTCAATTTAGCTTAGATTCAATCTGACCCACTGGCATTAGTGATACAAATGCTCAGTCTCCTTAAGAGTCTACTCAATGTGGCAAATCTTTAATAAACTGTGTTTTTCTTTGGCTGAGAAAAGGATTAGTTTGAATTCATTTGGGCAGGAACCCGGTATATTGGTATTTTGGGGTCTGGAGCACACCTAAAGCTCAATATAATCTCTGATGTCTCTTCTAGCTCTACCTCTATGTTACCATTAATTATTACTATATTTTGAAAGTATTATTGTCACTATCTATAGTAATTACTTGTTAATATTAGTTGTTTTAACATTTATTATTTCTGAGAAAGAAGTTCTACATTTGTGTCCCTAATTTGAAGAAACTCTCTACTTGATGATGTGATATTTCTATTTATGGAGCTGTTTAAAATACAATACACTAACAAGACAAAGACTTACTTCCTTTATTAACATGCATTTTCATATAACTGTTTCTGAATTTTCTTCTAGGAAAGCTCAATGGAAATCTTTTAAATATGTTTGAGCATAGAGAACAATAGCTGTCCTGATTCTGGTTCCAGAAGAACTACGCAGTACCTATTAATCCAAATAAAGACTTTGGCCCCATGACTAGGTAAGTAAATTGATTCAAAATGAAAAGGTAAATGAAATTTAAAGGGCTTTCTTGAACATATTAAAGAGATGCAGCTGTTCCCTTTAGAGCAAATGATTATAAATTATTACTGTCAATCAAAGATGTGGTTTCCATCACCTGATTCAATCTATACAAAAGATCTTCCAACACACAGTTTAGCTTGGCACAAAATGACAAGTCAATCCAGAGAGACAATGTACAGGAGTGATGGAGCTGGAGGCAGAAGACAATAACATGTGGGTGGTATTCTGTCTCATTTAAAACCTTTTATTAGTCAGAAATTAGGGAGTGACCATTCACCTGTTTTTAACTTACATTTGTTTAAAAAAAACTTTAAGAGTAAGGGGAAAAAAGAAAATGTACTATGTTTTTTAAACATAGTTATGTAGAGAAGAAAGTATAATCCTTCCCATAATTGACTTGAAAAATTTAGGCAATGGGAGTGGAAACTGCTGCTTTGAAACAAACAAAAAAATAAAACATCATTAAAAATAAAGCCACAAACTTTTACAGATTGATTTATACTATTGTTCATACAAGGGGACTGTCTTGTCCAATAATGCTTGGTGTCCATCATTTGGTGACAAGACAATTTAGAACTTAATAAATGAAAGTAAAAGGATGCTAACACCACTCTATTCACAGATTTGAGGGAAACTTTGAATTGGAGAAATAAATTGTGTACTTTTCAGTGATAATTCTTTACTACTCATGGCTTAAGGTCAGATAATTTGAGATGTTGGCAATTTGAGATTTTTAAGATTAATAACATTATGCTGTCAAGGTAAAAAAAAAGTAATGTTTTAGAGCAATCAAATCTTTAAAAGTAAGAGAAAAATGAATTTGAAAGGGTTATGCTGCAAGCATATCTTCAATATGTACAAAAATCAGTTCTCTCTTCATCAGAATAAGCATCTTCTGAGTTATCTAGCTCTGACATTTGGGGGGTAAGGGAACAATATCTGAGAGGACTCTTCTCCCAGAGTGCACTTACCTAATTCACTTGCACATCAGAAGGTCTAACTTCTTAGTTAATGGTTGCAATGCCTTGTTTGTGTAACATCCTTACCATAGGGCCAGGGGTGGGGGGAGGGGGGATATTTTGTAAAAAAAAAAAATGCCCAGTATTTTAGCTACTTTTGAAGAGTTGCTTTTCCTTACTTTGTTATCTTGTATGCTTTCTAGGTACCAAGATTTTCTAACAGGACTGTTTCTGAAGACCTTGAAAATAAACTTGGTCATCTTAGTGCCATTTTTTTTCTATCAGCTTTCCTTAGCTAATTTTTATTGAGATAATAGGCTTCCTTTAATCATTCTATTCATTTTGAGATATAATGCTTATGAATCTGTATATCTTCTCCATTTTGTGAAATATCAAAGAACAGGTCAATAGCCCCAAACATGTCTCTTGCCTAAATTTAAATAACAACGTAAGATCTCAAAATAGCATTTGAAATCAATCATCACTAGGATGGGGGTCCAAATTCTGTCTCCTTCTCAATATGTATAGTAATTACTTGTCTCTCTCTTAAGAAAAAAAATCAATTGTTAGAAAGCTCCAAAATTGTGCTGGTACTTATACTCTCCAAGTGTGCAGCACAAATTAATAACACTCTCCTATGAGCACATTGAGCATAAACCTTAGACTTTGTAGATTTCCATTGACATATTGGCCAGTAAAAATTAAAAAAAAAATTCAAGGGCTTCCTTTTGACCCAAATATTGGAAGTCTTTCTGCCATGGGGACAATATATCTTCATTGATATCTGAGTGAATACAAATATGCCTAATCCATTACATCTAGCCAGCCTCAAAACAGAAAATCCTATATTTCGAATTTCATTCAGCCATCCAATTAGACCATCTTACCATCTTCCTTGCCACTATACACAACTTTCCCTATTCTACTCAATATCTTTTCCCTCCTTTTTACCTCTCCTTTTGGAAAGGACCTGTCACATTATTGCCATGTGGATCACTTAACCATCCCTATGAAGTCCTATAACAAAACTTTTTTTCCTGGCCACAATTCCCTAATCTGTGTTCTCTTTCTTATTCAAATGTGAAGTCTTTGAGGGTGGAGATGATTTCACTTTTGTACTTATATCCCCAAATTTTAGCAGAGAGTCTGACAATAGTGCTCAATAACATTTTCTTTGCTTCCTTCCTTCTTTGCTTTCTCTGTCTCTTTCTTTTTTCCTGCTTTATTCTTCTCTGCTTCCCTCCTTCCTTCCTTCTTTTCTTTGAAGAAAAATGTATTTTTTAATTTTTTATTTAATATTTTTAGTTTTCAGCTTTGATTTCCACAAGATTTTGAATTACAAATTTTCTCTCCATTTCTACCCTCCCCCCCAATCCAAGATGGCATGTATTCTGATTGCCCCATTCCCCAGTCAGCCATTCCTTCTGTCACCCCACTCCCCCCACATCCCCTTTTCCCTTACTTTCTTGTAGGGCACAATAGATTTCTATGCCCCATTGCCTATATATCTTATTTCCGAATTGCATGAAAAAATGACTTTTTTTTGAATATCTGCTTTTAAAACTTTGAGTTCCAAATTCTCTCCCCTCTACCCTTCCCATCCACCCTCCCTAAGAAGGCAAGCAATTCAACATAGGCCACATGTGTATCATTATGCAAAACCCTTCCCCAATACTCATGTTGTGAAAGACTAACTATATTTTGCTCCCTCTTATCCTCTCCCCCTTTATTCAATTTTCTACCTTGACCTTGTCCCTTTTTGAAGGTGTTTCCTTTTGATTACCTCCTCCCACTATCTGCCCTCCCTTTTATCATACCCCCTTTTTAATCTCCTTCCTCCTTCTTTCCTGTGGGGTAAAATACCCATTTGAGTGTGTGTGGTATTCCCTCCTCAAGTCAAATCCAATGAGAGCAAGATTCACTCATTCCCCCCACCTGCCCCCTCTTCCCTTCCAACAAAACTGCTTTTTCTTGCCACTTTTATGTGAGATAATTTACCCCATTCTATCTCTCCCTTTCTTCCTCTCTCAATATATTCCTCTCTCATCTCTTAATTTGATTTTATTTTTTTAGATATCATGCCTTCGTATTCAACTCACCCTGTGTGCTCTGTCTCTCTCTCTGTCTCTCTCTCTCTCTCTCTGTTTCTCTCTCTCTGTCTCTCTCTGTCTCTCTCTCTCTCTCTGTATATATATATATATATATATATATATATATATATATATATATATATATATATGTATATATGTGTGTGTGTGTATGTGTGTGTGTGTGTAATGTAATGTATAATATACATGTATATTCCCTTCAGCTGCCCTAATACTGAGGTCTCATGAATTATACACATCACCTTTCCATGTAGGAATGTAAACAAAAGAGTTCAACTTTTGTAAGCACCTTATGATTTCTCTTTCTTGTTTACCTTTTCATGCTTCTCTTGATTCCTGTGTTTGAAAGTCAAATTTTTTATTCAGCTCTGGTCTTTTCATTGAAATAGCTTGTAAGTCCTCTATTTTATTGAAAATCCATATTTTGCCTTGGAGCATGATACTCAGTTTCGCTGGGTAGGTGACTCTTGGTTTTAATCCTAGCTCCATTGACCTCTGGAATATTGTATTCCAAGCCCTTCAGTCCCTTAATGTGGAAGCTGCTAGATCCTGTGTTATCCTGATTGTTTTTCCACAATACTCAAATTGTTTCTTTCTGGCTACTTGCAGTATTTTCTCCTTGATCTAGGAGCTCTGTAATTTGGCAACAAAGTTCCTAGTAGTTTTCTTTTTGGGATCTTTATCAGGAGGCAATCGGTGGATTCTTTCAATTTCTATTTTATCCTCTGGCTCTAGAATATCAGTGCAGTTTTCCTTGATAATTTCTTGGAAGACAATATCTAGGCTCTTTTTTGATCATGGCTTTCAGGTAGTCCAATAATTTTTAAATTCTCCCTCCTGGATCTATTTTCCAGGTCAGTGGTTTTTCCAAGGAGATATTTCACATTGTCTTCCACTTTTTCATTCCTTTGGTTCTGTTTTATAATATCTTGATTTCTCATCAAGTCACTAGCTTCCACTTGCTCTAATCTAATTTTTAAGGTAGTATTTTCTTCAGTGATCTTTTGGACCTCCTTTTCCATTTGGCTAATTCTGCCTTTCAAGGCATTCTTCTCCTCATTGGCTTTTTGGAGCTCTTTTGCCATTTGAGTTAGTCTATTTTTTAAGGTGTTATTTTCTTCAGTATTTTTTGGGTCTCCTTTAGCAAGTCATTGACTTTTTTATCATGGTTTTCTCTCATCACTCTCATTTCTCTTCCCAATTTTTTTCTCTACTTCTGTAACTTGCTTTTCCAACTCCTTTTTGAGCTCTTCCATGGCCTGAGACCAATTCATGTTTTTCTTGGAGGCTTTTGATGTAGGCTTTTTGACTTTTTTGACTTCTTCTGGCTCTGTGTTTCGGTCTTCTTTGTCACCAAAGGAAGATTCCAAAGTCTGAGTCTGAATCCAAAAGTGTTTTTGCTGCCTGTTCACGTTCCCAGCCAACTACTTGACCCTTGAGCTTTTCCTAGGGGTATGACTGCTTGTAGAGTAGAGAGTACTTTGCCCCAAGCTTGGGAGGCCACACTGCTGTTTTCAGTGTTACTTCTACACAGCAAGTTCTACCACACCAGCTCTCCTTTCCCCCAAGAACCACCAACCCAGACTGCGACTCAGATCCATGCAGGCTCTGCACTCCCACTCTGATTCGCTGCTTCGTTCCTCCCACCAGGTGTCCCTGGGGCTGGAAGCAACTGCAGCTGTAGGTCTGGATGCAGCCTTAGCACTGCACCACCTCCACCCCACCTTGGGCAGTGGCCGACTGCAAATTCCTTTCATTCTGTCCCAGCCTTTTTTTCCTACTAACCTGCTCTGTTGTCCTTGGCGTTGGTGGGTTAGAAGTCTGGTAACTGCCACAGCTCAGTGATTCAAGGTGCTATGCCTGTTGTGCCTGGCTCCAGGTCTGGTTGGTCTGGGCTGCAGCCCACGCTGGGCTCTGCTCCACTCCGTTCCCAGCATGGTGTGATAGACCTTACGTAGCGACCATCCAGGCTGGTCTGGGCTGGAGCCCTGCTTCTCTCTGCTATTTTGTGTGTTCTGCAGTTCTAGAATTTGTTAAGATCCATTTTTATAGGTGTTTAGAGGGACCTGGGGCAGAGCTTTAGGCAAATCCCTGCTTTCCAGCTGCCATCTTGGGTCCACCCCCCCTTCCTTCCTTCTTTTACTTCCTTATTTCTTCCTTCCTATATTTCTTCCTTCTTCCCTTAGTTTATTTTCTTTCATATCTATGAGATGAAATAACTGTAATAAGATCAACTGCTAAGTGACATTCCACTGCAATCTCTGTTTAAAGCTTCTGGTATTGAATAAAGAGTAAGGTGTTGGCTGTGTTGACAGGGCTTCCTGGTCATATAGAGGCATGAAATTTTTGGCACCCTTAAAGTTGGTGCCCTTCCAACTTGGTGGTTTCCAGAAGACAACTTTAATCACCACAACTTGAAGCTGACCAGCAGCTTCAGGTGTTCCGTGGAGAAATGACATGAGTCAGGTGGAGTCTGAATCAGAACTCAACTTTATTCAAGCAAGCAACAGACTTTTATACTGTTTCCTAACCATTACCTAATGCTTCTGAACCATTACCTAATGCATTGCTTTGTTACGTTACAGGGACTGCTTTGATACTTTACTGGGACATCCTGCCACATTTCTCACGTAGCCCGTGTAGCTTAGATACACCATGCTCACTATATTGCAACATTCCTGATCATTCCCTTGCAGATACCCATACTGAAACATTTCTGTTCTTTCCCATGTGGATCACAGCCATCAAGGTGGTTCTGAACCCATGACCTTTTATCTTGTACAGTCTTGCCTTGCACAGGCCTAGGAGGCTTACCAAGATATAGTTGAATCTCCACATGCCATTCTGCACATCCTCAAGGGTAGCTAGAACAGGCTCAGGCTTAAAGGAAAACCTGCCATTTATCTCTCTCACCACGGACCATCTCAGAGCTAGACCCCTACAACACCTTCCTCCGATAAACAGACATGTTTCCATGTAGGGAAAAATGCAGGGGCTGGTATACAAGGTTAAATAAATCAGCCTTCCTTTGTTAACTGTTCGATTAGTGCCTCATTTAATCCAAACTCTGAAACAATGTTGATGGAGATTGCTGCCAGAGTTTGACCTATAATAACTTTACAGATTTAGAACTGAAAAGGAAATTAAAACTCAGAGTCCTATCACTTTATTTTATAGATGAGGAAATAGGCCTAAGAGGTTATGATTTCCTTAAGGTCAAACAGTAACAGATATGGGATCTTAACCTGTCTTCTGAATCCAAATTCTACTCTAATATGTTTCTTCTCATGTTAGGAACAATAGGCTCTACGGGATTTTAAAGGAGGGAGAGATCACTGTGGGCTTGAACAGTGAGGGAAAGAACTCCAAATGAGGAAATAAATTTTGTTATATTTGTGCAAACAAGTAAATCATGCAATATACATACACAATAGTCAACAAGCTTTTAGATTGTTGATCCTGTAAAGAATTAATGATCAGTGACCTCTTATAAAAGTGAAGCTATCTATTATTCTATGGATTTTTTTTACTCCCAAATATTCATAATATATGTTGTGGAGGTGAAGGTCACTGTAGATTTATTCACAACTTTTAATTAATTTCAGCTCGCAATCTTTCTTTCAATTCCCTATAAAATTCAATTTCCCTTTCTTGCTCTGATGCAGCAAAAAGAAGGCATAATGCTCAGAAACAATGGCAATAGAAGCTGCAAAAGAAGTGGCTTTTACAGGCATCTAAACCAGACAGACCTGATTTGGAAACAGTTATTGACTTTATATATCCTGTGAAGGTTCATATTGATTCTGAGAGGTTTCAATTATCCAGACTAGGGAGAGGCAATGAATTTGAATAGTGTTCATGATCCTTTCATCTGTCTCAATTTTGTTTTGTGGGAGATAATGACTTACACTTTGGAAAGAGGTAAAATACAAATCACATTTTTTTTGAGAGTAATCACAAAAAATAGAGTTTACGATAAAAAAAAAAGTGCCTTACAGAATTGATTAAGGAATTACTTATCAAAGTCTATTCATCTTTGCTAGACTGAATTCTTAAAGATGTGAAGCATAGTGTGGTGCTGAGTTTAACTGTATTTGTGTCATGGGCTGTTTTGTATCTGGTAAAGCCTATAGATTCCTTTTCAGAAAAAAAATATGTTTGTAACAGCATAAAATAAAATGCAAACTTATAAAAGAAATCAATTATACTGAAAGTTTTAGAAAAATGGTTTGTAAAGCTAATTCACCAGCCTAATGTTTAAGAACCCCTGGCATAGTGCAAAGAACATAGAATTTGAATCAGAAGATCTGGGTCTAATTAATGTATGCCATCATGTGGTTACTACATACCACCTATGACCTTAAGCAAGTTAATTCACTTCTTTAAGTCTCAGTTTCCTCAACTATACTACATACACTAGGTATTTTCAAAGGTTCATCATAGTTCTAAACCCAGTCACAAAAAAATGTGACATCACACAGTTGTTAATTATACAACTACATTTATTATAGCAAGGTGGTACAATGCACCAAGCACTGGGCTTGGAGTTGGGAAAACCTGACTTCAAATCCTGTTTCGGACCTTCACTAGAAAACTAACTCACCCACTTAACCTCATTTCCCTCATCTTTAAAATATTTTCCAAGGTATTTAAAATATTTTCCATCTCAGACCCAGTCATACAACAACGTAACAATGAGCAGTCCAGTTATTTAATGCTCAGTTCATATATTCTCATTCATGTTGATTCCCTAAAATTAGTACTTATGAAATAGATATTATATGGAAGGGATAGTCATATGACTAAGTGATTGAATTATTGCTATTTTTTTATTCATTCAGATGATCCTTTTTGAATCACGGAATGTTTAAGAGTCTAAATGAAAGGGGGAAATGGTGATGGACTTTTAGTTAACAAACTAGAGCTCAATGTTGGCTTTAACATTTTCAAGTAGTGTGACCATGGGCATATCACTCTATATCCCAGCTTCTTCCTTCTTTCTCAGAGAATAAAAGTGGCATCAGAATCTAAGAGCAATGTCTTCTTCCTGTTGTCAGTTATCCAAGCCCCATTCAAAACAAGTAGTAATCCTGTCATTTATTTAGTCCTCTTCTTTCTCCAAATTTAGTAAAAAGAAACCACTTTTTAAAGTCACTTTCTGTTGCCATCATCCTAAACTCATTCTAATCTCTTGATACCACTCTTACAATGCTGTGCTATGCATTTGTATTCATGGTTTGTTATATGTTCTTGTTTTTCTTCTGTACATATTTTTTTTTAAAAAATCTAAGTTATTTGGTGATTCCCCTCTGTATAGGAATTAGTCCCTTCAAAAAATTTCAATTTTTCTTTATTATTAGAATACTTTGTGTCTTTAAAATTTACTTCTTCAAAGTTTTCTAGCCTATCCAGAGATGGGCTACAATAGAGAGGGAGAAATTGATATAAATTAGGCTATAGAGGTCATTGGAAGAGATGGTATGTAAGGCACCAGTAGAAACATTGGCCTTAGGAACCAAAAGTATTTTTTCCCTGAAGAGATGAGATGAGCAAGTACACAGAGAAGAAATTAGTAAAGTTAAGGGAGCTAATGTCAAGTGCCTTTATTTTCTCAATAAAGTAGGAGATAAGATTATCTACCTAGAGTGAGGGATATCACTGTGGGACCTCTTAGAGACTAAGATTTGGATGAGTTACCTGAGAACCCAATAAAAAGTTTAAAAAAGGTATAAATGAAAGGATTGACAAAGGGCAATGAAATTCTAGCTTAGGTTTACTTATACAAAATACTTTTGTCTCTGTATTTTTCAGAATCTACTAAAGAGTGAGTTCTTAATGTTTTTTGAATGGCTATTAATTGAAGTGTTGTGGACCCAAACAATAAACCTAAGTGATGTGAAATGCTCTTTGGCAAGAAGGTAGAAAATTTATAAATGTAGAGGTGGAAAGAAATTTAAACAAAATTATGAATAATCTTTTTTTTTTTTTTTTAGTTTGTAGAGAAGGGAACCTAGACACAAAAGTATTAGTTAACCTCAAGGTCACATAGGTAGCAAAGAATATAGCCAGGATTGGAGCTAGGCTCTCTGATTTATATCTCAGGTTTATCTGAGAGATTTAAATGGGCAAAATGGGAAGAACAGAATGTCAATGGAGCACAGGATTTTAGTGTGCTGCTGAGTACATCATTGAAATGATCTGATAACATTTTTTTCAGATTTATTAACATTTTTCATATTTCTTCAATATGCTTGTTACTAACATCTCTTAAACTTTACCCCATAAATGTGAAATAAATCACAGATGATTGAATTCTATTAACATAAATAAATACCTGACAATCACACATTTTAGAAGTCAGATTTTTATAAAAGCTTTGACACAAAGGCAGGATGCCCTCTGCTGTGCATATATTTTAACTCCAGTTTAATAAATCTCTATTGTACACATCAATTGTTTGTTACCAAAAAGAAAAAAAAAATCTTATGAAGCAACGTAATGATTCAGAAAGTATTTTATTTTCATGATGTGGAAAATCTACCAGTATTTAATTAAACCTGTAGTGGAAATGTGGTTACTTCCTTTTTTCCATTCTAGATAATTATGCCAACCTTACTTCCTTGGTGAGCATATGCAACTAGTCAAAGTACTAGAAATAACCAAAAGTACAGGATCATGCAGATTTACTATCAGGAAAATCACAAATTTCTTTTAACACTCTAAGGTATACATTATAATAAAGAGACAATACTGACACTGGCTCTGATGGTATAATACAAAACTCACTTTTTTCCTTTCTCTGGAGTAACTAAATGATCCACTATTTAACCATTTTCTAGCAAAAGGAATTTCCAAAGAGCCCCATCAATATTAACATTCCATAACCCTTCATGAGGAGAAGTTGACTGAACTTTCTCATGGTGACTTAAAAAGAGGTCATCTTAGAAACACTTTATCTAAGGGACTGTATGGATACTAGTAACATTTATTGCTTTTTAAAACAGTATTAATGAAAGCCCAAATTTCCAATACACCCAGTCTCTGGGTTCCAACTACAATTCAGGATTGAGTCTCTAGGAAATGATTGAGAAAGAAGAGAGCTAAGGTCTTAAAAGGTTTTGAGTCAGTCACAGCAGTAGGACAGATGGGAAACTTTGGTGGTGAAGAATTTGCTCAAATATATAAAAAGAAGGTTGATTTAAATTTGAACCCCACAGTCCAACATAATGCCTTAAATGTGCTAGATTTTCAGTTATTGCAAGGCATTCAATGATGAGCTTACAGACTTTTTCTGTCAGCTACAACAGGCAGGCATTATCACCGGCATAACCAAAGTTTTGATGCCAATGAAAATATTTTATTATA
Organism: Trichosurus vulpecula; assembly: GCF_011100635.1. Lineage (NCBI taxonomy): Eukaryota > Metazoa > Chordata > Mammalia > Diprotodontia > Phalangeridae > Trichosurus > Trichosurus vulpecula. The sequence goes on along the minus strand of NC_050576.1, from coordinate 417,832,022 downwards.
TTAACATCAGTAGACTATTAAAGGGTACAGGAAAGAAATGATTCAGGAACTTTGGATGCACAATTTAATAGCTCAGCCATTGCCAAATATTGATTTAAATAACTTAAACAAGCTCACTTTCCTTTTATGCTCAACATGAAAGTGCAGAAATGTTCTGAATGTCGTTTAAAAGGGTATTTGTTAAATATTAAATTATTTGAACATGTAACATCTCTTCAATATCTATGTGGCAATGTACCTTAGAACAATGAGGGGATGCCTTTTTAAATAATTTGTCATTCATGCATAAAGCAGTGATGAAAGTTAATCTCATTAGCCATCTTGATTTAAAGGTACAATATGCTTTTAGGGTCATCTTTTACATTTTTATTAGAAATAAATAAGTAATCATAACTTTCAGAGAGAAAAGAAAAAAAAAGATAAAAGGATCCTCATTAAGTTTGGCTCTGACATGTCACACTTGGTATGAAAATGTAGTTTCTCTAAAACTACTATCATATTAACATAAGACATTTTAAAAGTAGATAAATGCTATGGAAGCTCATAAACAAAATAATATTAATGGAAGAAGAAAGGTTAAAACAGCATAAACATGCTTCAACAAAAACACCAGATAGTAATAAAATAAAATCCAGGTAAATATCCTATTATGAAACAAAACTCAAAAACAGATCAATGAAAAAAAGAATGAAATAAATACAGAAAACCATCACAATATTTGAATTCTAGAAGCATGAAAACTTAAAATATCTGTAAAGTTTACAAAAAGTCAATAGTAAACTTTGTTTTTAAGTACCACTGACTTTAGCTTAAGAAACTGCCTAACAGAACTTTTAAGAAAAACTGTCAAACACAGAACCAAGGCTAAATATTGGAACAAAAGTTTTTCTGGCCTATTAGGGAAGCCTCCAGGATTGGAATGTTTTTTTTTTCTTGCTATTTACATGGAGAGACCAAATGATTTTGCCCAGTCACATACTCATTATGCCTAGAGAGTATCTCAAAGAGGATATTTAAATCCAGGTTCCTTCTCTTTGCTGCCTGTCTAAAACCACAAGCCCAGGAGGCTTCCAAAATGCCTGATAACCTTGTCAAGATCAGTTCTGTTTCCCAGGTTATAATCCTACCTAGAAGCCATTCTGCATAGTTTTTCTTGGACCAAGACTTTATATTATCATGCAAAAGATAAGCAGTCATCTCATTTCCTCAGCAATCATATTTTGGAGTTTTACTAGATATGATAAAGTCTTTAAGTAGCAAAGGCACAAGTCATGGAATTGGTGGAGGGTGACATGCCTGGGTCCACCCTTCTCAGTTCTTAAGCCAGTATGGCCTAGAATTGGTACTACAGACACTTTTAAGTTCCCATGAGGATCACACTCCAAACCTCCATTTGCATATTTAAGCTTAAAGGCTTTGCTACTAAGTTTAAGATGTAACTTTAATACAGCTAAATAAATGAAGGTGGAACTTAAGTGTAAGCTGATTTATACTTTTCCCTATAGTTCTCCCTCTGAATTGTGCAGCTCTTAGCTATATTATGAAACCTTATAGCATAAGAACAACAAAGCTGAAACCAAATCCCAACTGTGCACAGATAGTACTAAGAAATACAGTTTCTAAAAAGTCAGGTTGTGTGGGATGAAAGACCTTCACCAATTAAATTTATAATAAGGAGCCATCTCAGGGTGGGAACAGAAATAAATTTTATTCAATTCTTGAAAACTGGGCATCCCCCACTAGAACGAATCCAGCAAGGGAAGCGCTTTACAAGAGGCAAGGCACCCATAATTATACCTAAAACAAGAGAATTCCCACCCACCTCTGACCCTTCTCACCATTGGCTGGGAGGTGGATTTACAATCTGAGCATGAAAGCTAGACAAAAAACTGGGAAATTGAGGCACAGAAACTCCAATTCCCATTCCCTTAGTTAATGATTACAACTGAGGTGACATTTATAAATCTAAATAAGGAGAATAGGATATTTGTAATTTGTAATAGGCTATTCTGTTAGTGACTCAAAACTGTCAGGCAGTGTAGTATTTTGATAGGAATCTTCCCTCTTGGTAATGTGAAAAATGATTTTTCTTAGTAATCAGTATCTTGGAGACTGAGAGCTTCCCTTCTTTTAATAGATGGGGATATCTAATTCCAAATTCACAGTAAAAACATTATAAATATCTATTGAATTTCTAAACAAATGATCAAATATACACATAATTGACTGGTAAACTGAGGTAACTTGTTTTAAGATCATGAAATTAACAAATTTCCAGATCCATTAAATTTTTAAACACATTGTCTTAATTACCAATATCACAATAAATCCTGACTTTTCAAAAGGATCTCATTAGGGGACATATTTCACTTAAAATAAGACTAATATAAATTAAATTGTAACTGGATCTACATTCCCAAATGGTATAATTCTGAAGGCCCATCTACAATTAGCATTTCAAAATGAAGGCCAATGAAGGTTCCCTGTATCACCAGCAAAAGTCCTTAAAGAAAGTTTGGGAATCTCTGGAGATAAGAGTTTGGAAGATTTACAAAATAATGAGAAGTTGCAAGCGACTATGTCTGGTCAGCCTCAGGCAATTCATTGGCCTGGGAATGGGAGACCAGAGCAGCTTTACTCAATTCTTAGTCTACTGAGTTTCTCATATAAGACCATTTTTGAAGACTTAGCAGTTTATTTTTGGGCATCTCTGAATCAAGGATTTTTTTTTGTTGTTGTTTTTTTTTTAAGGTGAGATTCCAATGAATTAATTATTGGTATTGGGCTAGAATGATAATTTGTGAAGACTTCACAGGGTAAGAATATAGGGGCTACTCTATTCTCATATTTCTGGAATGGGGAATGTCTGAGGGAGTAGGAGAGGCTTGGAATTTAATCTTGTAGTGACTTAGCTAACTTCTAGAAAGTCAGGTCCTGAAGCTGCAGGTGTCCCTTCCCTTCCCCCTCTCTGGGTGCTAGCACAAGAATTTTACCAAATAGGGAGATAATGGACTACCTGTGAGCTCTTTGTTTTCTGCTCCAGGAAGGTCCCCCTCTTTTTCCTCATTCTTTCTCTTTAGCTGTATCATTGCCACATTAGTAGCCAAATAAGGGAAGTATGTATGGATTGGCTCTATATTTTCACACCTAGACTGTAAGCCTGCCTCCCAGCCAATGGTGAGAAGCGATATAGGTGGGTGGGAATCTTTGTACTAAGAGTATATCTGTCACTACATTTCCTTTTTTTTTTTTTTTTGTCTCCTTCCACCAGTTTCCTGGTGGAGGCGATGCCTAAATCTCGCAAGGTTTGTAAAATAAATTCACTTTGCTTCTCCTAAAGATGTCTCTCCCATTATTTGAATTTTCCATCCCATACAGTATCACATTTACAGAAATGTGAATGTTGGGTTTTTAAACTGAAGATAGTGACATTTAATAGAAATGTACGTTTTGGGTTTTTCAACCTAAGATATGAGGTATCAGAAGTCAGTTGAGAAGGCAGAGATGAAAAGGAAGCTGATGAAAGAAGCTGGTTAGAGAATCCAGCCAACAGAGCTGAGAAGTTAGGTTTAGAGAAGTTGAGAAAGGGCAACAGAAGCCAGCAAAAAGGTTGACTTACTAGCTGAATATAGCTGAGAATAGATGAATAGAGGCAGACAAGACTGAAGCTAATTTGTGGAGCTTATCTAATTGGAAGAATTGAGAGCAAATTGAAGACATCAGCTTTCATTTTTTTTGTATGGAGCTGACTTGGGAAAAGATGTCTTGCTCTCTAGCACTATCTACAATGTGAGATCAGGAAAAATCTTAAGAGACTTACCTATGTTGCCTTTTTCTACCCATTGTGGATTGAAAAGAGAAAAGTTTTCAAAGCCAAGAGGACAAACCTGAATAGCTCTGTTGATCCCAGGTTTAAAGGAGAATGCTTTTCATTGGAAGATCACCATGCCACCAATAAGAAGCCTAGGGAAAAGACCTTGGGAGTCTCTGTATGATGTGGATGCAAACAGTGCCCTAAGGGCTAAGTTGCTTTTTCCCTGGTTTGTCCTCTAACTTGGAGATGCCTTAAAGTCTCTTGATACAAAGGTGCCCTAAGGGATGAGTTTCTCTCTCCCTGGCACCCTAAAGTCTCCTCCCTTTATCTTGAAATACCACCAAACTTCCTATTACCCTGGGCCATGGAATTCTTTCTCTCCCCCATCCTGGGTCATAAAAATTCCAGTCTCCCTTATCTTGTGTCATTTGTGGTCCTCTACCTGTGTCCTTATCTTGTAAGACTTAACCTATGCCTAAATCTCTAACTCCCATAAGAAACCCTAAAATCATCCTACAGGTATATAACTTTTGGTCTATATATGTCTGGTTCTTTCCCTACACCAGTGCCTTTGTTTAGCTCCTTGCTAAATCTCTGGCCCACTGCTTTTGCGTCAATAAAGCTCCCAATGGCTACAGAGAAGGTCTAAGTGAATTCTTTCACATTTGATGAATCATCTCTCCCAACTCTGACCTCATCATGTAGATTCTAGGCTTACAATTTCTGTTTGATTAAAAAAAGTTAACACTATTTCAGTGGCCCAAGCCACAGACAAGCAGTTTCATCCAACAGCAGAACATAGCTTCCTGCCCTTAAGATGTTGTGTGGTTATGCAGACTGTTAACCAAAGACACCACAGACATCCAAGCTTGTAGACCAGAGTTATGAGTAACTCTAGGCACATCCCTACTTGTGGTTCTCCCTGATAAAACTGTAAGTTTATGTTTACCCTTTCCTTTTTCTTTATGGACAGTGTTTGCACTGAGGAATGTTACCTAAGTTTAAGGACAGACCCTTATGTTTTAATAATTTTGACATTTGTCATTTCATTTAGTAAATGTTTCATGTTTAAGAGTTAATGGTATTGGTGAGGTTTGGGGGGCCTGGGACCCTGAAATAGCAACAAACAGGTCCTGTCTGAATGAATTCGACCCAACACTTCTTTCAGTCAAAGAAAAACAAGGTTTATTAAAAATCCACTATATTAGCCAGGCTCTTAAGGAATTTCAGCATTGGCTAGACTCTTAATGAGTCTGGGTATTTATAATGCTAATGTAAGAGGCCGGATTGAATCTGAGCCCTTTGCTGGAAATGAGATTGATCTTACACACAGAAAGGCTGTGGGAGGGATCTAGGGTTGGCCAAGTTTTGTTGTTGTGTTTGTCCTTCATTCTTGGAGAGGACCATGGCATCAGGGAAATGATGATATGACTTGCAGATGACTTTGATTTGAGTTGGGCTGGGTTGGCCAAGTAGTGTGAGGTGATTGAAGGAGGAGTCTAGGGAGGACATTGATGGGAGTGGTCCATAGGCTGAGGGGACTACAGGTTGGAGGCCAAGAACCAAGAGAATACAGTTCAGATAGGATCAAAGGTGGGAAGTAGCCTCACACTATGGAGAGGTAACAGACAATGAAGGCCTGGGTTAGGTTAAGAGTAACAGAGAATGGGGCAGAGTGATAATGAAAGGCCAGTTGAGGAGATTTTAGTCTCAGGTGAACTCCAGATCAAGTGGGAAGATTCAAGAAGAGTTCAAGGCGGTTTCATGAGCCTATACTCTGTCATTAAGGTGACTTATTTGTATAAATATGAAGATGTTCTTCATATACAAGATTTTTGCTAGTGTATTCATGTTTAAATTATAAAAGAATGAAACTGAATTTGTTCTTTCTCTTGCCCATATTCTAGTTGAAAATTAAATATAAGGTTTGTCTTGAAAACCATGACTTCAAGGTCATTTATATTCTTTTTTTGCTGAAAATGATGGACTTTTCAATCAATTAAAAGTCGAATCACTATCCCTCTAGAGATTAGGAAACCTTTAAAACCACTTTTCAAGTAGTCTTCTATTTGAATTTCCTTATACTCCAGAGCCTAGTGATTTGGTATTTCAACACCCACTTGTTTGTAATTCAAATGCTACTTTTCCAGTATTCACATTTTGACATTATACTATTCAAAGACCAGGTAGCACATTACAAAGTGAGGTAAAAGATTAACTATTATCCATTGAATCTCATCTAAGTTAACCATTAGTCTAGCTATTGTGAATGAAGAGGAAAAAAAAGTATTTTTCATCAATAGTAGAATTTGGAATTTTTATGACCAAACTAGAAGGGAAAAAATATATTATGAAATTAATGACTATCTTTCTTCAGACAACGAGAGATAAGCATCTGTTCAAAGGTCCTGTCATTGTTGATATATTTCTTTCTAAGGCTTTATTCAAGAGTCACAAATGCCAAGTAAGCAAGTACAGTCATTTGAAAAACTCAAATATTCATTTCTTCCAATCAAATAAATACTGGTTTACAATGTTTTTAATGGCATTTTGACATGTTAGCATAGATATCTACACGTGAATGAGTGAGAAAATAAATGAATAGGAAAAATATGTTCTGTGAAAAATTATTTTTCTTAGTAATCAGTATCTTGGAGTCTCAGAGCTTCCCACCCTCACTCCCCCCCCCAACCCCTTCTCCCAAAGTTCTTCAGAAAGACATTACTGATCATGAGATTGCACTGAGTCTTATCCCAGTCAAACTCCAACCCAAGCCTGAATTGATTTAATCAAAGGTATGGCAGCTCCATTGTGTTCTGCTCAGGCTTGGGTAGAGACAGACTCTTCTGCTTAGGTAGCCCAAGGCTGGGAGTAGTCTGGTATGGTTGGGGGAGGTGGTCTGATAGAACAACTATTTCCTCTGTTGGGAGGTAAAATGATGATGGAATGATATCAGTCCCTGTTGAAAAGGTTTATAAACTGAGCACCCCAGCCCCCAAATTGAGTCCAGTTCTAGACTGGCTCCTTTAGGGGGGCTTAGTCTTTCACTGCAGCTCTGCATCCATGTCCTCAGCTTGAGAGAAATAAAAATACAGACTTGAACAACCTGATTTAGTTTGTCTTTCTTAGGTCAAACTCTGCCAGGCTGACAGTTCCTAGGTATTGAGACTAAGTGATAGAATACATCACAGTACCTGCTATCTAGCAGTTGACAATTTAATAAGGAAAGACAACATGTATGAAAAAGTGACTTTGGTGCAAAAAAGTCTCAGAGATAGTGATCAGAGTCTGAGAAAAATCAATGGACATGTCCTTTCCAGGAATGGTTGTGTTGGTTTGACTACTGCTCCCAAGACAGTAAAGAAGTAAGGAGAAAGCACATATTTTGTGGCATGAAGAGGGCTGAAGATCTGAAGATCGGTGGGATGATGGGTCTAAGTTAAGTTAGTTTTGGAGAACTTACACCAATTAGAGCTCAGTGCCCTAGGGTAAGATCTATAAAGCTGGTTGTATAAATCATGGTATGAAGGTGGCAAGGAGGAGCAACTTAACAACAACCTTATTAGATGCTAACAGTATTTATTCTAATATTATACAAACCTAAAAATAATTTCTTTTTCTCTCAGCATTCGTTATTGCTTCTATGTTAACAAAAAAAGTCTCAGTTTGGCCTTTAATGCTCTTTAAAATATGGCTCCAACTTCTTCACAGATTAATTACACATTACTTCCCTTCATACAGTCTATTTTCCCAGCATATTGGAGTACTTGCTGTTCTAAAGATTCTGGCTCTTGGAGCAAAGAAGTTTCTGTTGCAAATAGAAAGCTTAGTCTAAGCAAGACTCTAAGAAAACCCAGAGCAGAACCACTCCTAGGAAAATAGTTGGTACATTTAGGTTTAAGCTTTTCTTTTGAACCAAATTTTTTGATAGCTGGGTTTTGCCACCCCATCACAGACTACATACTGGTTTAGAGTTGAATTTCTCATGTCCCTTTCTGTTGTAATTTCTGTTGACTATGTTATACTTAATCAGCATCTTCTCTAGAAGTTGATCTGCCCCCAATCCACATAATTATAAAGATTCTCAACATCTGAGGTCTTCAAGATTCTGAATCTCACAAACTCATGCTATCTCCTGTAGATGAATGAGCATCTCTTATGTGTATGTGTGTGTGGTGGGGGAGAGATCATCCTGGGGGGTACAGAGTGAAGAAAATACAGAGAGAAAAGTAAGACCAGGAGATAGAGTTGTTACCTTCCCTTTGTTTAGCCATGTTCTTCTAGACCTTATGTCTATATGACCAACAAAGTCTTTCCAGACTTTGCCATTCAAATGTAATTAAAAATCTGAGGATACTGAGTCCAATTCCAACATTCATCAACACTTAGCAGCAAATGGTTTCTAAGTGAATATTTGTATTGTAATGTGGCTTCCACTTCACTAATAGCTGAACACAAAATCCAATACACAATTTATTCATATTCCAGTAAGACTTAAGGAAGAATACATGACAGCCAGCCAAATAAGATGTGGATGGTGAATGTGTGAATCATGAAAACTATTAGGGCCCTTTAAGGTGTTTTCATGTTTCATGCTCTGTGGACTTAAGCTTATCTGCCTTAAGCTACAGTTTGACATGCCAATGCAAGTTGTAGTATCTATGTGAGGGTCGCAAGATGAGTCTTTGGAAGTAAGGCAATATGAAAATGAGCTTGCATAAATACTTATGAGCAGCATTTTGCTTTTTTTTTTTTTAACTAACCATGAAGATTCAGGAATGCTGATTGGCAACAGCATATATGATTGAGTCTGTGGATGAATACTCTTTTCCAAACTCATGATTAGTCATTGAGACAGCATGATCTTAGCAGAAGGGTACAGGGGTGCAGTACCTCACTTGCTTTCACTTCACAAGATGATATTCATGTATTAGCAGCACCTCAAACAATAAAGTTAGACACAGCAATTTAAAAAAAAAAGTATTAGCTAATATAAAGCCCAACCTGGACAGTCTTTGATTTGATGAAAAGTGATCCAGTTTTCAATGTGCTTTATAGCTTTATTTTTTAGCTCCAATACCAGAAACCATATTTTAAGTTTTTTTAGTAGTTTAATTCCTATTATTTCAGAATAACTTTACTCAATTTGAATACATATAAAATTAAGTCCCAGAATGAAGGAAAAAATTATAAATGTTCACAAGTCATAGACAAAGAAATATGAATTGACAAAGACATTTTAAAATTTGCTGACAACAACAGAAAATATCAGATAGCAAATATGCCACCCTTTAATGGTCCTCCGTTAGCACATTGCAGTCACAGTCATGGACATTTTTCATGCAGTCCCTCTTTACAACATTTGCAGATATTCTGGGCCTGCTGCTGGGGACCTATGTGGAAGCTGGGTTATTTTAGAAAACCTGTTCCAGTTATTTGTTACTGAGCTAAAGAAGCTGATGATACATGAAAGAAAGGCAGATCAGACAGGGGTTTCTAATATGAGTACATGCTCCAACTGGGGGAATAGAGGAGGGCCCAAAGGATCCTGGCCCCTCCCTGATGTCAGGGTATAGAAGGAATTTTCTTTGCTCCACCCCGTTGATAGAATCCCATATGACCTTCTCCAACATTCTTCAAAGAGGATTACCACCTTGGCATGTCTTCTATTCCAGGATGGTGTATTGTATCATTAGCTTTTCTGGCTATACATTCAGCAAAAATTAGTCTAAAAGGCCAAAAGTACAGGGCTCATGGACTTTTGTGGAAAGGGAAGTCCCCTGTCCTAACCCTCCAGAGCTCAGAGAATCATTCTTATTCAAGACAGCCTGAGAAAGTGAAGAATGGCCTGCTAATACATCCAGAGTTCTAGTGTCAGAAGAAGATTCCTCATAGCTAAGAGAAATTGATCATTGGATATCTATGTCTTTTTTAAAGTGGGTGTAGAGGGGGTAAGAGGAAGGAGAATAGGGTAAATCATTATGCTTTCCCAAGGGGGTGCTGTACTCTCTCGTGTACATATGATAGACATACATAGAACATTATCCAAGTGCGCTAACACACCCAAGCTGAGTGATTCCATTGGCCCTTTCCATTCCCTCAGAACAAGAGCCAAGGGCCAGCACATCCTGGGAACACTCTGTGGACAAGGATCCCTGGGTAAGCAAGCTCACCCACCTGAAACTCTATGGGTATTTATAGCATATGCTTTATTTCTCCTGTAAGGAAGGACTGTTTCATTTTCGTCTTGTCCACAATGCCTTAAACATAGTAGACCTTTAATAAATGTTTATGTATTGAATTAGATTGTTCTGCAATTAAAATGTTTACATCTACATATTAAACAATTTGTTCTACCACCCTTGAAAGAATTAATGACTTATCAGTCAAAGGGTACAAACTGGCTGTTGTCCAACGAAGTTATTTCTATATACACAGTCAAAATAAAATGCCTTTTTCCTTAATTACTTCTTTAAAGTGTTTTCTTCAAATTAATTGATTGTTTTGACACTTGAGACTAAAGGTGTCAAACACACAGTCCTGAACCACTTGGGGCACACAATACCCTGAGTGCCTCTGAACCAGAAAAAAATGTAATTGGGAAATACTTAACAAAATAAAATGAAATAAGCATACATAATATTACATTTCAAAACTAGGTCACTTTGTTGCCCATAGGGAGCTGTGTGTGTGATTTATTATCTTCCATTTCTATTTCACTTTGATACCACTGATCAAGACTATTTGTGTTGTCATTGCTATTGTTGTTTCAAGTGTGCAAATTTTAATAAATCAGGCATTTAACCAAATCTGCCAAATGTCAGTATAGCCAGCTTCAATTCTGACTTGGCCTCTCAAGGCCAAAGCCACTTAAACCAAAATCATATCCATTTTAAACACTTGAAATTCCTAGTCACCATACTGCTGAAACAAAGAAGGCATGCATAATTTATAATTCATCTTCACTTAATGGACTTTAATAAACATCACTGTGAAAAATCACAAAATTTCTGATGTTTAGGGTTTTGTGATATTATCAAGAAATTATTTTCAAGATATTTTAGAGAACTTTCATAAAATGAAGCTGAATAGAGGCACAAGTGAGATGGCAGAGGAAATGAAACAAAAAATGAGCCAAAGGTAGCAATGCCCCATGTGCCTTTTGACTTTATTTATAAAGGAATAGGCACGTGATTTTCCACTTCTTCTGTAGAATTGAATTTAATAATAGTGAAAGGACTGTCATGTAAAATAGGCATTAGTTTTTCCAGAATAATATTTCATGAATTTAAGCCTTCCAAACAAAAGAAAATATAACCAATCACTCTAGAATTCCATCATATTGACTTGGATTGTGCCTTCTCACAATTAGATTAGTAAATAAATGTATCAGCTTACTTTCCACTTAATTCTTTTAAAGAAAAAAATTCCCAAAGACATCCATACCTGTCATTCAGACTGTGTTTGTCACTGACAGTGAAAGAGGGCTTAATTGCTTTAATTAAGACTAAAAATCAAACACAAAGCAGAAAATGCAGAGACATCTCCATTGTCCTTAAAACTGACAAAGTGTGAAGGTCACAACTTACATATTCATATATTCTTCCATGTGACCTTCTCTTGTAAACAAAGAATATTAAATACTCTTATTCATCTTCCTTTAATGAACATATATTACTCTGGAGTCTAATGAATAGATAAAACATCTTTTTTCATCAAATATTTATTAAAGAAATATTCTCTATGCTTACCAATTAGAGGGCTATTTTATTACAAAAATATAACAGGCCAGCTTCCAAAACCCTCTGAGACTCCAAAAATTTAAACTAAATCACTTCTTGCTTTTTGCTAAAAAATTCAAATTTGTACTTTTAAAATTATGTAAAACACCTATGGGTGTTTAAATTGACAACTCTTTACAGAATGTATTTTTTTCACCTCTAAAATATGATTTTGAAGATATTGAGGTTGAAAATTCACTACACATATTTATTAAAAGAACAAAATGCATTTCAATAGCCTGTCTCCTTCTAGTAAAAGGCTTCTTCCTTTTAAATTACACTTGAATAGGTTTAAGCAGAGACTGAAATTATTTATTAAGTTCAAGTTGGATTTAAAGTACTATACAAATCTACATACACTTGTACATATATATATATATATATATATATATATATATATATATACACACACACAGCATAATCATTATGCTGATGAGAATTATAGTAATTTTGAAAATAATAATCAAAAATTAATATTGGCCATTAATGCTCAAAGTCTCTTAAATTTATTTTTTAAAAAATTAATGTAAAATCACAAACAACACTACCAGAAATGTTATAGCAAAAGAAATATATGTCTCAGGAACATTACAAATATGCAATTTTTCCTTCTGTACCATATTGACTATATTGCAAATATTTCTGGACATGAAGATGTAACCTTCTCCATTAAACAATAGACATTATAATTCAAAAATAGGTATTTATAAACTTTGAATCTTAAACCTTAAAAAAAATCTGTTGGAAATATTATGTAACCTTGGCCCTTTTCAATTTAAGCTTACAGAACAATAAGAGTTTATGGGATAATTTACATAGATTTTTCTTCATAGAAGGAAGTGGGTGCCCTCTGCTGTCAAATTGTAGAATGCTGTAGACTGGATCTTTCCTCTTATTAAAAGTGGATAATCACACTTAAGAAAATGTTTATGTCCATTTTGTAATATGTAGTGATTAATCCTAAAGCTTTGGAAAAGAAGAGAAAAATATTTATGATGCTTTTCAAAACTTTATTAACATAATTAACTTTTGAGAATTTTTTCCAGTTTAATTGAAACTAATATAAAATCTCTATAAAATTTTTACTTCTTTACCTTTTCTTCTGTCTTTTAAAATCTATCATCTATTTCCTTCTATATATGCAACCATCCCTGTGTCTAAACAGACATATTTTACACATTTTCTCCATTATCTTTGCTGTATAATTTTGGCCAGAAACAGAATTTTTAGTCAACTAATTTAACCATCAATTTAAAATAATCCTTGGCATATTCAATGTGCAGGAACAACATATTGTAAATGTACTTTCATATCATCCAATATAGAATAAATTCAGAGAATCACATCCATGACAGGGACATTATTTGGTTTATTTGAAATTCTTCAAACATTTTCAAAGCTATTTGGACCCCACACTTCCTTAGTGAAATGCTTTAAAAATGATGAATTATACAACTTGAAATATATTATGAATACTATTTACAAAATTGCAAACTGTATGAAGGCAAGCTCCAAATATGTCACATGCTTAATATCGCATCATGAACAGTAAGAACTTATAATGCTCTACAATTCAACATTCATTAGCCTCAACTTTAAAATTTATCTTACAAAATTTAAATTGAAAAGTATTATTGGTTTTGAAAAACTTTTAAAAAGTTCTATCCTTGATTTGGAAAATGCTCAATTTTAAAAGCAAACACAAAACCTTTGATAAATGCCTATAACAGCAAGCAGCAATTTTTTCTAAAGTTATGCAGATACAATGTAATTAAAAAAAATACTGGGTCTGAGACACATCATTATTTGAACTGTTTTTTTTTTCTTACACTCTCATTAAGTATAACAGCTACAAGATTCAACACTGGCTGATTTGGGCAAATGCCCAACTACTCTGTTCTTTATAGCCAAACTGTCTCAAAACCAATGTGACAATAAATGGCGAGTCAGTGTATTTCATTAGGTCAATTTCATTGAAATTCAAAGATTCAAAAAGAAAATAAAACTAGATAATGAGGACATAATGTATAAAAATGAGAGTATATAGCATTTATCCAATATTTTTATCTCTAGGTATGGCTAGAAAAAAGTCATCATTCCATTTGATACAGAATAGCTTCTTATTACTTCATATTTTTAATCAAAGGTTGCTACTAATAGCATTTCCATTGCTATTCTATTTGAAACTATTAGTGTTTCCCTTACTGAGATATCATATTTCTTAGACATTTTCTATAAAAAAATTCACTTAAAAATTACAAATTATTTGTCTTTCAGCTCATATTCCACATACGAGGCAGGTAGCTATTGAAATGTATTGTCTGTTCTTAGATTTTATGCATTGAAATTTAATTGTCAATAGTAACAATAGATGTCTGAGTTTATATTGATATTTAATTTGCATTTTATAACTTTTTTAGACTGGAATGCTGATTTCATTGGCATAGAAAACTTTCTTGTAGGAAACTCACTGTCTAAATACAGGTTGGCATCTGCCCTGTAACTTAATTATGTGGGGAATGACAGATTAAATGACTTGCTCATAGTCATAGAGTCAATATGCATTGGAGATCTTCCCAACTATATATCCAGAATGATGCAGAGTTTCTAAGTGTATAGTTACAATTCATAATATATTAAATATAATTTCTAATCAATTATTATCAAATATTCTATTTAATAGTGAAACCACTCCATCTATCTTGAATTGATGGAGTAAAAACATAATTCAAATATAAATTTCAGAAGGAAAGATGGATTCTGAATTCAAAATATATCAAAAAAATAATAAACAAAAAAAAAACTAGCATAGCTCCAGTTTACTTATATTTTCTAGTAAGTTTTCATCAGAGGATTATGATGTGACAAGTTATTGAATTGTGGGCAAACTTTATGGCACTATTTGAGCCTATCCCTGCATGACTGAGAAACTAGACCTGTTGCTTAGAGACTAGATTTATTTAATGTTTAACTCAGGCCCTAAAAGATTGATACAAGCAATATGAGTTTGTGAGACAGAGAGAGAGAGAGACAGACAGAGAGACAGAGGGACAGAAAGACAAAGACAGAGACAGAGAGAGAGTACAAAAGATAGATAAATAGTAGATAAGATAGACAGACAGACAGACAGATAGATAGATAGATAGATAGATAGATAGATAGATAGATAGATAGATAGAAGGACGGATGGATTGATGGATGAATGGATTGATGGATTTCTAGTAGCCCGTGTCTCTTATCTGGAAACTACCTCTATGCTGGTAAATCAGTTACTATTCCTTTGTTTGAAGCCTATATAACGTGTTACTTATAGACACTTGGGGGAAATAGGCCATCCCTTTTTCTAGCTTTCCCCTATTCTGGATGACTTAATATACTTAGTCGTAAGGTATTTAAGTTTATCAATCTTCTGTCTCAGCTGAAATAATCTATTTCACAGGAGTTAGTGAACTATAGCCACAGATTGTTTTTTTTATGGCCCATAAAATAAAAGTAGTTTTTGCTTATGTAAATAAAATAAAATTTTGTTTTAAAATGTAAAAAGATTTCTTAGCTCACTGGGCATGCAAGTATCTTCTGCTAGATTTGGCTGACAGCAGTAGTTTGCCAACTCTTGATCTTAAACTGTTGACTCTGTTGTGACATAGGAGTTCCAGTAAACTGAAGGATTTGTTCCTTTACAAGTTGAAGGATTTATTTTAAAATAGATATATATTGTTCCTATTATTTCACATGTTGCCATAATTTTATTGTTTATTCTTTGATGCTTTTAAATATGCATGATCTCATTAATCCATCTAATGTTGCAGATCAGATGGGGGCGTATGACTGAAAATAACAGAAACCACAATCTTAAGAATCATCATTGTACATGGAACCCAGCAGAACATGGTAGAATCAACCTAGCTGAACTCTCCAAACATTTCCCTCCAAACAACTTTAAAATGAAAACCTCAAATCAAATTTTGTAATGGCAGAGTGAACGCAAGGTCAAAATGAGATATTTTCCCAGACTAAGAAAACTGAAGGGATTGGCAGGAGAAATATGTGATACTGGGGTATGAGCTGGTCAGAATGCAGCAGGAACACAAGTGGTAGGCCATGGGGGTCACCATGATAGAGGCAGTAGTAGCAGCTTTAGGATATCTCAGCTCAGAGAAAGAAACAGAGTCAGACAACTGGTCAGAAAGAGATTATGAGGCATTCTTTGCTGGCACTGGATGCATCTGGCACTGACTGGCTACTTTATTGTCTATAAGCAGTTATGGGCCAGAGGTCCAAGGAATAAAAGAATGTTTGTGATCTGTCACAAGGGAATAGGGGCCTGATCACATTTCCAAGGTGGAGAAGAGCACTAGAGCTTGAGGATGCAGGAGAGCAGGGGACCTGTTCACAGTTCTAGGACCAAGGGAGCAAGAGAGCAGGGGCCACTCTTAAGCAAAGATCAGAGCACATACCAGGAAAGCAAGCATCATACCTCTCTCCACAGATCACAGCATCTTGGAAGCACTGAAAACTTGTAGACCCCCTAGAACTAGCTCATAAAACAGCAGCTTGAAAAAGCCTGAAGCTTGGGACAGTGCTTCCCCAACCCCAGGTAAGCAAATCCCAACTTTAATATAAAATTCAAAGTCAAGCAATAGGTTGTAAAAATAAGAAAACACACACACACACACACACACACACACACACACACACACACACACCCCTGTACCTTACAAAGTTACTAGAGCAGGAGAGAAGACTAAAACTTTCAGAAGAAGTTAAAACAATGCGCAAATAGCTGCATATAATGCCTCAAAGAAAAATGCTAATTGGAATCAAGTCTAACAAGAATTCTTGGGAGACTTAAAAGAAAAAAACAGTGGCAGATGAAAAATTGGGAAAAGAGATGAGAGTAATATAAGAAAACCACGAAAAAAATGATTGGTAAAAGAAGCACAAAAATACTGAAGAAAACAAGACTTTAAAAAAATAGAATTGTCCAAATGGTGAAAGAAGCACAAAAATCCATTGAAGAGAATGCCTTAAAAGCAGAATTTACCAAATGTAGTAAAGAAGTACAAAATCCCATCGAAGAAAATTATTCCTTAAAAGTTAGAATTGGGTAAGTGGAAGTTAATGAGTCCTTTGGATATTAAGAAAAAATGGGAAAAAAGAAGAAAATATGAAGTATCTCACTGCAGAAAGAACTGACCTGGAAAATAGACTGAAGAGATAGAATTTAAGAATAATTGGACTATTTGAAAGCTATAATTTAAAAAAAATTCTTAGATATCATTCTTCAAGAAATTATCAAGGAAATATGCCCCAATGTCTTAGATCCAGAGGGCAAAATGAAAGGTGAAAGATCCACTGATCACCTCCTGAAAGACAGCCCAACAGAGAAACTCTCAGAAATATTATAGCCAAATTCCAGAGATCTCAGATCAAGGAGAAACTATTGCGGACACCCAGAAAGAAACAATTTAAGTATCATGGAGCCACGGTCCGAATCACATAAGATTTAGCAGCTTCCACCTTAAAGAAACAGAGAGTTTAGGATATGATATTCCAAAACACAAAGGAGCTACAATTATAACTAAAAATAACCTACCAAGAAAATTGAGTATAATCCTTCAAGAGAAAAAAAGGATATTTAATGAAACAAAGAATTTTTAAAAATTCCTGATGTAAAGAACAGAGCTGAATAGAAAATTGGACATTTGACCATAACATTAAAGAGAATTATAAGAAGTAAACATAAAAGAGTAATCATACGAGACTCAATAAAGTTAAACTACTTACACTCCTGTAAAGGAAGATTATACATGTAGCTTCTAAGAGCTTTATCATTATTAGGGCAGTTAAAAGGAGTACACAATAAACAGAGATGAGCATGAGTCCATTATGTTGGGATGATCACTAAAAAAAAAATGATTGTCTGGGAGAAGGGAAAAGGAGAAGTAAAATGGGGATAATTTTCTCAAATAAAGGCTTGCAAGAGCTTTTATACTGGAGTGCATAAAGGGGTGGGGGGAGGTGGCAGGAAATTCTTGAACCTCACTCTCATCAAAATTGGTTCAAAGATGGGAGAATACATACACACACACACACAATTTGGTATGGAAATCTATCTTAATAAAAAGGGGGGATGAGGATAAGATATATAAGGGAGGGATGAAAAAAGGGAGGGTAGAGGGACAAGAGAAAGAAAGAAAGAGAGAAAAAGAGAGAGAGAGAGAGAGAGAGAGAGAGAGAGAGAGAGAGAGAATAGGATGGAAGGAAATACACAATAATCATAACTGTGAATGTGGATGGAATGAGCTCATCCATAAAATGAAAGTGAATAACCAAATGGATTAGAAACCAGAATCTAACAAGATGTTCTTCACAAAAGACACACTTGATACAAAGACACACACACAGAGTTTTCTATTATGCTTCAACTGAGGTTAAAAAAGACAGGAAGTAGCAATCATGATCTCAGGCATAGTAAAAGCAATAATTGTATTTGCTCAGTCATTTTGGTTGTGTCAGACTCTTCATGACCACTTGGAGTTTTCTTGGCAAAAATACTGCAGTGATTCATCATTTACTTCTCTAGCTCGCTTTACAGATGTGGAACGAAGGCAAAAATGGTTAAGTGACTTGCCCAGAGTCACACAGCTACAAAAGTCTGAGTCCAGATTTCAACCCATATTCTGACTCCAGGACCAATGCTCTATCCATTGCACCACTTAGCTGCCCAAAAGCAAAAAATAATTGACCTAATTAAAACATAATCAGGGAAAGTATATTTTGCTAAAAGAAAGTGCCATAATGAAGTAATATGAAAAAAATTATACCAATTTTCTCTGATAAAGGGTTGATTTTTCAAATATGTAGGAAATTGAATCAAATTTCTAAAATAAGGGCCATTCCCAAACTGATAAATGGTCAAGGATATGAACAGGCAGTTTTCAGAAGAAATCAAAGCCATCTGTAAGTCCTATTAAAAAATACTCTAAATCACTATTAATTAGAGAAACACAAATTAAAACAATTCTGAGGAACCACATCCCACCTATCAAAAATGACAAATGCTGGAGGGAATGAGAAAAAATAGGTACAGTAATAAGCTATTGGTGGGGTTGTGAACTAGTTTAACCACTTGAGAGAACAATTTAGAAATATACCTAAAGAGTTATAAATTTGTGCATGCCATTTGACCCAGCAATACCTCTCCTGGGGCTGTACCATGAGGACATTAAAGAAAAAGGAACAGGATTTATATGTACTTTAAAACTTATAGCAGCTGCCTCAGTCTGGGATTCGGGCGGCAGCAATGGCGGGAACCTTCCTGTCCTTGTCCTGCGGCTCTCACACCTCCTCCTCTCTCGCTCCCTCCGGGTCGGACCACAGCCCCAACCCGGGAACGGCCCGAGCAGGAGCGGGAGCCAGAGCCACAAACACACAGGTGGGGACCCATGCAGCTGAGCAAGCCCTGGCCCCGCATTGCCCAGGGCTGAAGGGAGCCTTCACCTTGAAGGCAGTGACCGTGCTCAATGAGCCTCTCTCCAAAGAAGACCGAAGCCTCCTCTCTGTGGCCTAAGTGGTGGGCACGAGGCGGTCTTCTTAGAGCGTCATCAACAGCATCGAGCAGAAGACTATGGCCGAGGACAAGAAGAAGCTGGAGAAGGTGGACTACCTCGAGAAGACTGAGAAAGAGCTCAAGTCCGCCTGCAATGAGCTGCTGGCGCTGCTCAACAAGTTCCTCATCAAGAACTGCAATGACCTCCAGTAGGAAAGCAAAGTCTTCCACCTGAAGATGAAGGGCGAGTATTACCCCTACCTGGCCGAGGTGGCAGCCGGGGAGAAGAGTGGCGTGGTGGAGTCCTCCGAAGCCGCCTACAAGGAAGTCTTCGAGATCAGCAAGGAGCACATGCAGCCCACCAACCCCATCAGGCTGGATCTGGCCCTCAACCTCTTTGTCTTATACTACGAGATCCAGAACGCTTCCGAGCAGGCCTGCCTCCTGGCCAAGTAAGCCTTGGATGACACCATCGCCAAGCCGGACACGCATAACGAGGATTCCTATAAGGACTCCACTCTCATCATGTAGCTGCTGCTAGACAACCTCACCCTCTGGATGAGCGACCAACAGGAAGAGGAGGCGGGAGAAGGCAACAACTGAGATCAGGCCCCGGGCGACTAGATGTTCGCCTCCCTCTTCCCCCAGGTCAAAGCTGTCCACATCATGGTCACCAACGCGTCCTCTGCCACTGTCCTTTGCTATCTAGTGCTAAACCTATTTGTGTTATCTGGACAGTGCCTGCCCTCCCAATAAACAGGAAGCAGCGCCAGATAAGGCTTTGTGGGTGTTGTTGGATTGATGGATGGTTGGAGCTCAAGGGAGCTCCCCGCTTCCTTGGGTTGTGCACACAGGAAGCTCTTGAATTGGGCTTGTGCATGTTGAGCTGGGAATCCCTGCGCAAAAAAAGGAAGGGAGGGAGGGAGGAAGGAGTGAAGGAAACAAAGGAAGAGATTGGAAGGAGAATTAGTCTACATTGATCCTAAAAATTTGTCCCATTTCACCCGTGCTAATACGGTTTTGTTGAGCAGTATATCACCTTCATGCTGAATACGTTGACCCCTCCCTTCCCCATTGTTTTTCAGTCATAGGGGAAACAGGAACAGGAAGCTGATGCACCAAGGGACAAGTCGGCCCTGTCCATCAGCTTAAAATGAACTGTGGCAAATGCGAGGTTTCCCTAATGCCTTGTTTTTGCTTCTTTAAATTATGTGCACAAACATTATTTCAATACAATGCCTCTAAAAGTTTTGATACTTGTAACTTTTTTTTGGTTGGGGCTGTTCAGGAATCATGGATTTATCATCATCATTATAGTTATTATTATTATTACTATTATTTATCATTGATAACTCTTTGTCCATTGTCCTTGTGTATTCTGACAGTGGGTGCCATTTGGTGCCATGTCAATCAAGGTGGATGAATGTGAAACACCGGCCTTCTAAAACCAGTGTTTTGGGAATTCAATGGATTAAATAAAATCCTGCTTTGGGGATATTATCAGTAATCTCTGTGTCTGTATCTGTGTGTATCTGTGTATATGCATATACATATACATATGTGTGTATGTTTATAATGTTGAAGTCCCCATGTATGAGGGCAGGACTTGGGGAGGAGAGAAAAATTTTGAGGCAGATACCAAAATCATTGAAGAAATAAGGAGTGACCTGCAGGTCTGTTGACAACAGCTATAGGGATATTGATTGAGTAGTAGAAATGAATTTCATGATCCTCAAAGTAGAATTTGCAGAATGGGGGAGGTAAGGGGAGTACCTGAAATTGGCAATGGGGAACAAGAAGTATTCCAGCTTTTCCACTTCAACCAGTGAGCTGAAGGGAATAAGTGGAAAGTGCAGCCAACACCAGAAAAGGTATCCAAGAGGGATCATTAGTATCTTGAAGGTGTCATCAGGGAGAGTAAGATTTCAGTAATAGAAATTGGAAGGAATGGGAGAGGAAAAGATTTATAATGAGGAAAAGTTTGTTGCCTGTGGAACAGGAATTCCAAAGGCCACAGTGGAAGCAGTGAGTGGTGTTTGATCGGAACTTTGAAATGGGAAGGTTGAGAAGAATGGGAATAAAGAATCAGGTGGTGAGAGATGGGTAATAATAAAGTTTGGATGAGGAAATAATTACACTATTCCTTATTGAGTGGGAGGTACCACTCCTCAGAGGAGGCTGGAGATCCATCTGGAGACAAGTATAACATGAGATGGAAGGCACACCGTCAGATGAAAGATCCCATTTCACTACTTCTCTTCCTTCCAAAGGCTGTAGATTAGGCAGGAAACGACAGTCCAGCTTTAGATTTGTCCTGTCTGCAGTCCATGTCTCTTGATCCACAACTTGCTTGGATCCTTTTCTGACTCTACATTTCCTAGATAATGACCCTTACCCACCTTGTGTTCCAATCATACTTAGTAACACACTATGTCCTGCTTGTATTCACTATATATCTCATGTATTCACTATGTATCTCTCTTCTGTCCACTCACAACTTTGGCTCTTTGGAAACTGAGATAAGAAGTTATATAACATTAACAAAAGTTTCTAATTCAGTCAGTGAGCAAGCATTTAGTAAACTCCTATTTGTCAGCCACTATATCAGTCACTAGGGCTAAAAAGATGGAAATTTTTGCTCTTCGGTAGCTTAAACATTAAAAACATGTTTGTTTGTATAGGGAAGCAGCTTGGGATAATTGAAAAGCATGATAAAATTTCTCCTCAAAAAATCCAGCTTATTCTTTTTCTCCTCTTCGTTTCTAGGCAAAGGTCACTGTTTGAAGTGCCTGTCTAGGATTTAATCTCTGATAGACTATCCAATTGAATTGCAAGTCTAGGCAATAGACTAAATTTCTTCAATTTTCTTTTTATTGTCTTCCTTCAAGTTTCATCTATAAATGGTATTGTGATGCCCTCATTTAGTTGTATTTCACAAGTTTTTACAGTTTGTTTTGCCCTGTTATTTTTTTTTTACTGGTTTTCTGAAATAATACTGCTTTTTCTCTTCTGTAATGTTTTATAAGTAAGTTTGTATCATAAACAAATCATCCTGGTTGTTAATGTTTCTTTTCTTGGTAACGACTTCGTTCTCTGGCTGAGGTGATTTCTGGGAACACGGGCCCTCTTTACTGTGGTGATCGTTTTACATACATAAAACTTCATCATTCTGTAAAAGAGATGTTGATACATAAACTATGGTTATAGTTTTTGAACAGTGTAACAGTATGTTATTATTATTGCTATGTTTTTTCATTTTTAATGAAATCTAACTATTAATCATTTCACTTTGAATTGAACAACCTTAGATAAATATTCTCTTTACGCACAGTATAATAATATTTTTAGCATAGAGAAATTTTATCTACACACAATTAGAATAATTTGATAGCTCAAGAAAGAACCTTATCAAGGAGTGCTTTCTGATCTAATATATTTTATGTGATATTATCCTTTTAAATGTTGAGGCCACTCATCAATACTACCTATTTACAGGATAAACCACTGTTAAGGTGGTATTTATTGGAGAAAAAAGATTTACTCAGGAATTTTATTTAACTCAATGAAAACTGAAAGCCTTTTGTAATTGTGTCCAATTAACTTCTAGCACCTCATAAGGTTAATTTAGGATACAAAGGGTATGTAGAGCTAGTAATGATATTAATAATCAATAAAGTATTATATAACATAGAACAAAATGCATATATTTAAATAATAATGAACACTTAAAGAGAGATTGGATGTCAGCTAATCTGATCTCTACCTATAAATTATTCCTAGTCTATTAAGAGTATTTTATATTAAAATATTTTAAATCTATTAATATATGTAATATAGCACAGAAAAAGGAGAGCTGACCTCATAGTCAGGAAGATTGGTTCAAGTGCGGTCTTTTACACATAGGCTGTTTGACACTGCAATTCAATGAATCTTTCAGCATTCTTAAATAATTCTAAGACCATAGGTTATAGAAGTTTAATTCTGAATTGGAAGCTAGAATTTCCTCACTGGGGATTAACAATTCAAATGAAATCACAAGTCTGAACCAAAATCAAAATCATTTTATTTCATCACCATATTATTTTAGAGCAGTTGAATGGTAAATGTACCTGATCTCATATTTGGTAAAGCAACAGTGAAACTTTTCACTTATGTAAAGGTTTTGGTTTGCCTTTGTCTACCAATTATAGAGACCCACTCTTTATTCCCATTCTCAAGGATAACTGAGGACTGATATTTGTCTCATCCATGGCTATTGTAATAAATACCTAAACTTTAAAAAAGAGATAAACTCTTGGTTTCTTATCATTCAGACCACTAGAAGAAAATTACATTATTCTAAACTATTTAGAATTCTAAGTTACATTAACTGGGGACTACAGATGGAAAAAATGCAACCTATTCCCTAAATCATTATATTTCTTTGGGAGAGAAGCAATAAGCTGTTTTTTTTTAATAGAAACAACCAATACGTTCACCAGAGTAATTTTGTTATCTCCATCTTTAATTTGTTCCTATAACACATTGGTAGTCCCCAGTCTTATATTTAATTTTTTGGGCTGCCTTGCTACATTTTTCAATACACGTAAATGCTATACTCTCATGACCCAGTAATTTGTCATATTGATCTGTAAAATGTCAAGAAAAAGAAACACACAAAATTTCCTGAACAAATTCTATTTGACTATGACATAGAATCTTATTTCATTTAATTTAGCATGGAGATACTCATCATTCTGACAGCAGGTATTGATAATTAAATCAGAAAGTGGTTTCTCTTTCAATTCACAGATATTTATTGAGTAGATATTCTGTGAAAGGTGCTATGTGAGGTACTGAGGGAGGTATGGGGATTAATAAGGCAAATACTATTTTTTCTTGTTCAGTTGTTTCTGACTTTTTGTGACCCCGAGGACCGTAGCATGCTGATATTGTTCATGAGCTTTTCTTGGCAAAGATACTAGAGTGCTTTACTATTTCCTTCTCCAGTGGATTAGGACAAATAGATGTTAAGTGACTTGCCCAGAATCACACCACTAGTAAATGTCTGTGGCCAGATATGGAGATAGGCCTTCCTGACTCCAGGCCCAGCATTCCATCCACTAAGCCACCTAATTACCTCTAAAACAAGTCTCTAATACCCTCTAATGACAGAAGTAAGAAATATATACAAACAACTATAACAAAATGTAGAATAATGATCTTTAAGAGATGATGCTCCCGAGCAAAGTACTAAGAGAGCATAGAGGAGGAAGAAAATACCACTATGTGATACATAATTGGTCATTCAATGCTTAATTTTGGAGAGTTATCTGGGATAATTAGGAAGGTCACATAGCTATTAAGTGTCAGAGGGACTTAAATCAAGACCTTCTCAACTAAATGACCAGGTGGCTATGCACTACACTATAAGTTCTCAAGATTTTTGTTTGTTTTCATTTTCTTTACAGATATGCATCTGTGTATATACATAATTACACACATACGTGTGTGAATATATATATATACACATATATGTATATCAACATACATATATGCATGGATAAATGTTTCTTTTTCTTTTCTTATTATGTTGTAAAGTTTTAGTATTCAAGTCTAGAATAAAAAAAGTTTAGGAAATTAAAATTTTACCTTCTGCAAGAAAAAAGAAAGAAAGCATTTTTTTCCTCAAATCCATGGTCATTCATATTTTAGGAAAATTTAGGTTAAGTGTTCATCTCTTGAGCACTGATTGAATTTATGGTCAAGTGTTAGTTTGCTCTTGGCAACAATTTTGATGTAAAACATACCAAAATTCAGCAGAAAATTATATGAGAATGGAAAAGTATAATCTCAATGTATTTGTACTGTATCCTCACTTAATTTTACTGTATTGTATACAATAAAACATATTTGAACTGTTAATAGGTAAGAACAAATGCAGTCAATTGTCAGGTCATATGAGAGACAAACATCTGAGTTCTATAAATTTTAAGCTCAATGATTAAATTATTTATGACCCTAATGTACATGATATCACTGGTAACTCTAATTTAGACCAAAAACGGAGAGGGCAGAAGATAATGATGAAAGAAGTCAGTCTAACATATGCTTCTATGAAGGGTGGTGTATCCAAGAGTATAGGTTTCCCAGGATTGAGGGTGGAGATGAGGGAGCATGTCAGTAAAAATTCTAGTTTCAACATAATAATATAGTGAGAGGAAGTTACTGAAATAGATGGAAAGGGGGCTAAAATTGCTAAATCTCAGAAGAAATGGGAACCTGTACTTGTAGTAAGAGGAAGATTTTCATTTCTATTTTTTATTATTTCTTATTTTCCCAGTATATGTGTTATCGAGTTAGAGATACCTTATAACCTCATTTTGACTTCCTTCTGCCATGGACTTGGTCATGTGTCACAAAAATCTCCTTCAAACATGTCAAATTTAATGAAAAAGAAAAGTAAGAAAACAAGAAATCGGCTGTACTTTTAGCTTTGAGTCATAGTTCAAAAATCTGTTGGTTCATTAAAAAAAGTTATCAAATGATATTGATCTAGGAGTAGCTAGGTAGCACAATGAGAAGTGCATGAGCCCTGGAGTCAGGAGGAACTGAGTTCAAATCCAGCCTCAGACACGTGACACACTTACTAGCTGTGTGACTTTGGGCAACTCACTTAACCCCAATTGTCCTGCCTTCTCCCCTCAAAAAAAATGATATTTCTCTATTCATAGTTCTAGAGCCTTGTTCATAGAAAAGGTGCATTGTTTTTATAGCCATGTGGTTCTGACATGGCTTTTAAAAATATTAATTTATTTATTTTTAAATTTTAAACTTAAATAAAGAATGAGAAAGGGAAAAAAACCTGCTGTGTACACAAGAGAGTATTGAACATAAAATGATAAATTTCCACTTCAAGAAAACCTATATGGGGGGGGCATGGCAGGTGGAAAGCAGGGACTTGCTTAAGTTCTCCCTGCCCCCAGGTCTCTCCAAACACCTATAAAAATGGCTCTGAACAAGTTCTCAAGCTGCAGAACCTACAAAGTAGCAAAAGGAAGCAGGGCTCCAGCCCAGGACAGCCTGGATGGTCTCTGGGAGGGTTCTATTGCCCAGAGCTGGGAGCAGAGCAGAGAAGAGTACAGCATGGGTCACACCAGGACCAACCAGATGGGGAGCCAGGCAGAACAGGACGAGCACCCTGAATCATTGAGCTGTGGCAGTTACCAGACTTCTCAACCCACAAATGCCAAAGACAACAGAAAAGTTTAGTGGGAAAAACTGCTGGGACAGAATGAAAGGAGTTCGTGGTCTGCCACCTCCCTGTGGGTAGCAGAAATGGTGCAGCTCTGAGGGGGCTTCCAGAGCTACAGCTGCAGTTGCTTCTGGCCCCAGGCCCACCAACTGAGAGGAATTAAGCAGTGGATTAGGGCAAGAGTGCAAGTCTGCTTTGCCCTGCCTGGATCTGGGCTGAAATCCTGGTTGGCAGGTTCTTGGGGGAGAAGGAGTGCTGGTGTGGCAGAAAGTGCTGTGTGGAAGTAGCTCTGAAAACAGCAGCGCAGCCCCTCAAGCTTAGGACAAAGTACTCTCTACTCTACAAGCAATCATACTCCAACCAAAAGGTCGAGGGTCAAGTAGTTGACTGGGAATGTGAACAGGCAGTGAAGACACTCTCAGATTCAGACTCAGACTTTGGAAACTTTCCTTGGTGACAAAGAAGACCAAAACATACAACCAGAAGAAGTCAATGAAGTCAAAGAGCCTACATCAAAACTTCTAAGAAAAATATGAATTGGTCTCAGGCCATGGAAGAGCTTAAAAAGGATTTGGAAAAGCAAGTAAGAAAAGTAGAGGAATAATTAGGAAGAGAAGTGGGAGTGATGCCAGAAAACCATGAAAAACAAGTCAACATCTTGCTGAAGGAGACCCCCCAAAATACTGAAGAAAATAATACCTTAAAAAATAGACTAACTCAAACAGCAAAAGAGCTCCAAAAAGCCAGTGAGGAGAAGAATTCCTTGAAAGGCAGAATTAGCCAAATGGAAAAGGAGGTCCAAAAGACCACTGAGAAAAGTACTACCTTAAAAATTAGATTGGAGCAAATGGAGGCTAGTGACTTTAGTAAGAAATCAAGATATTATAAAACAGAACCAAAAGAACGAAAAAATGGAAGGCAATGTGAAATATCTCATTGGAAAAACCACTGCCCTGGAGAAGAGATCCAGGAGGGAGAATTTAAAAATTATTGGACTACCTGAAAGCCATGATAAAAAAAAGCCTACATATCATCTTTCAAGAAATTATCAAGGAGAACTGCCCTGGCAATCTAGAGCCAGAAGGTAAAAAAGAAATTGAAATAATCCACTGATTGCCTCTTGAAAAAGATCCCATAAAGAAAACTTCTAGGAATACTGTTGCCAAATTCCAGTTTCCAGATCAAGGAGAAAATACTGCAAGCAGTCAGAAAGAAACAATTTGAATACTGTGGAAACACAATCAGGATAACATAAGATCTAGCAGCTTCTATATCAAGGGATCTAAGGGCTTGGACTATGATATTCCAGAGGTCAATGGAGTTAGGATTAAAACCAAGAATCACCTACCCAGCAAAACTGAGTATAATGCTCCAAGGCAAAATATGGATTTTCAATAAAATAGAGGACTTTCAAGCTTTCTCAGTGAAAATACCAGAGCTGAATAGAAAATTTGACTTTCAAATACAAGAATCAAGAGAAGCAAGAAAAGGTAAACAAGAAAGGAACTCATAAGGGACTTACTAAAGTTGAACTGTTTTGTTTACATTCCTACATGGAAAAATGAGGTGTGTAATTCATGAGACCTTAGTATTAGGTATTAGGGTAGCTGAAGGGAATATATGTGTGTATGTATATATATATATATATATATATATATATATATATATATATATATATATGTACATATATATATATATATACACACACAGATACACACATAGACATAGACAGAAGGCACAGGGTGAGTTGAATATGAAGGGATGATATCCAAAAAAAATCAAATTAAGGGATGAGAGAGGAATATATTGAGAGAGGGAGAGAGGGAGAGATAGAATGGGGTAAATTATCTCACATAAAAGTGGCAAGAAAAAGCAGTTCTGTAGGAAGGGAAGAGAGAGCAGGTGAGGGGAAATGAGTGAATCTTGCTCCCATCGGATTTGACTTGAGGAGAGAATAACATACACACTAAATTGGGTATCTTACCCCTCAAGAAAGATGGAGGAAAGGGATAAAAAAGGGGTGGGGGGGCGATAGAAGGGAGGGCACAGAGCAGGAGGAGGTAATCAAAAGCAAACACTTTTGAACAGAGACAGGGTCAAGGGAGAAAATTGTATAAAGGGGGACTAGATAGGAGGAAGCAAAATATAGTTAGTCTCTTACAACATGAGTATTGTGGAAGGGTTTTACATAATGATACACGTGTGACCTATGTTGAATTGCTTGCCTTCTTGGGGAGGATGGGTGGAGAGGGAAGAGGAGAGAGAATTTGGAACTCAAAGTTTTAAAAGCAGATGTTCAAAAAAGTTGCTTTTGCATGCAACTGGAAAATAAAATGTATAGGCAATGTGGCATAGAAATCTATCTTGCCGTACCAGAAAATATGGGAAAAGGGGATCAGGGGTGGGGAGAGGGGTGACAGAAGGGAAGGCTGACTGGGAAATGGGGCAATCAGAATATATGCCATCTTGGACTGGGGTGGAGTGTAGAAATGGGGAGAAAAGTTGTAATTCAAAATCTTGTGGAAATCAATGGTGAAAACTAAAAATATTAAAATTAAAAAAGAAAACCTATATTAATAAATACTATACATTATTTTCAAAGCTGCTCAGCTTTTGTTTCCTTTTTTCCTTTGTTTTCTGCTGTGCACTTTTTACTTTATTTTCCTCTTCCTCCTACCACTGTAAAGATTACAATTAAGCAATACACACACACACACACACACACACACACACACACAGAGGTATGCACAAACACACACATATATACTCATATACATCTATGTAAGACCAGATTATTCTTGTTTTCTTCTATCATCTTTTTATTTTCCTGAAGCTAGATAATAGCATTTTCCTTCATAAGTCCAAGCTGTTCCATGTTTTTT
Organism: Trichosurus vulpecula; assembly: GCF_011100635.1. Lineage (NCBI taxonomy): Eukaryota > Metazoa > Chordata > Mammalia > Diprotodontia > Phalangeridae > Trichosurus > Trichosurus vulpecula. The sequence goes on along the minus strand of NC_050576.1, from coordinate 417,802,759 downwards.
TCTGAGTCAACCTGCTAACCATTTCTTATACCACAGAAATATTCCTACCCATGAACAATAAATATTATTTCAATTATATGGATCTCAGGTTATTTCTATAAAAATGTTTTATGTTCATGTTCATATAGTTCCTGTGTCTGTTTTTGCAGGTATTAGCTCAGGTTGTTTTATATTGTCTCAGTATTTCAAGTGGTCTAAAACAATATTGAATAATATTGTTGACACGTAGTACAGTTTTTTTCTACTTTTCACTCTTTATTAAATGTATTTTAACTTTAACTTTGTCTGAGATCGTGATTACTATCCCTGCTTTTTTCACATACTAAATTCTACTCCTGCTCTTTCTTTTACCTTTGTGTATGTGTATCTCATGTTTATATTTCCTGAAAGCAACATATTTTAATCTTCTTTCCATTTCCAATTTATGGGTAAATTCATCCCATTCATATTCTAAGCCATAATTACTTGTATATTTTCCTCCTTTCCATTATTCTCACCCTATTTACCCTATCCCTCCTCATTCCTCTGCTTTACTTCTATGCACTACCTTGTGCTCCTATTCTTTAACCTACATACCCCTCTAAGAGTGCCTCCCTTACCCTCTCCCCCCACCCTATCTTCTTGCCCTCCGATTTCTTTAGGAGTTTAGAAGACTATAATACCCTTGTAAATATATATGTTGTTTGCTCTTTAACCTATACCCAACGTTCCAGCACTACCTGCACTCCCTTCTACTAGCTTCTTCTGTATCATTTTATTTCCTTTTATGCCTCATTTGTATGAGATAATTATTCCTTTTTTATCTCTCCCAACAAAGTTTTGTTTTTTTAAAATCATACCATAATACTCCACTCAGCCCACAGCTTTCTTTCGAACTGTCCAAATAATGATGAGAATAATAAGAGTATTGCTAATATTTTCACATATATGAAGTAAACAATTTGACTACATTTCTCCTGGTTGTCATATGTTAAAATTTAAAATTTCCCTTAAGGAGGTTTTGTTCCAAAACCCTGAAAGTCTTTTAGTTCATGAAATGTCTTTTTTCCCCTTCATTCAGAATTATACTTAAGTTTGCTGGATAAGTTACCCCTGGTCATAGCCCCAGCTTCTTTCCTCTATAAAATATAGTATTCCAAGACCTACAGTCCTTTAACATAGTAGTTGCTAGGTGTTGTGTAATCATGATTGCAGTCCGATGATATTTGTTCATTTATTCATTCATTCATTCATTCATTCACTCATTTATTTATTTATTCATTCATTCATTTATTTTGAGTTTGTTTCTTATTCAATATTTTAGTTTTTAACATTGATTTCCACAAGATTTTGAGTTACAAATTTTCTCCCCATTTCTACCCTTCCCCCATTCCAAGATTCCATATATTCTAATTGCCTCATTCCCCAGTCAGCCCTCCCCTCTTTCCCCCCACTCCCCACCCCATCCTCTTTCCCCTTACTTTCTTGTCGATCATCGATTTTTATGCCCCATTCCCTATATATCTTGTTTCCCAGATGCATGCAGAAAACAACTTTTTTAAGCATCTGCTTTTAAAACTTTGAGCTCTAAATTGTCTCCCCTCTTCCCTTTCCACCCACCCTCCCTGAGAAGGAAAGCAATTCAACATAGATCACACATGTATCATTATGTAAAACACTTCCACAATGATCATGTTGTGAAAGACTAACTATATTTCCTTCCATCTGATCCTTTATTCAATTTTCTCCCTTGACCCTGTCCCTTTTCAAAGGTGTTTGCTTTTGATTGCCTCCTCCCCTATCTGCCCTCCCTTCTATTACCCACCCCCCTTTTTTAATCCCCTTCCCCTTACTTTCCTGTGGAGTAAGATACCCAATTGAGTGTGTATGTTATTCCCTCCTCAGGTTAAATCTGATGAGAGCAAGATCCACTCATTCCTCCTCACCTGTCTCCTCTTCCCTTCCAACAGAACAGCTTTTTCTTTCCACTTTTTTTGTGAGATAATTTACCCCATTCTATCTCTGCCTTTCTCCCTCTCTCAATATATTCCTCTCTCATCCCTTAAATTTATTTCATTTTTTTTAGATATCATACCTTCACATTCAACTCATCCTGTGCCCTCTGTCTATATTCCCTTCAACTCCAGTAAAACTGAGAAAGGTCTCATAAATCACACACATCATCTTTCCATGTAGGAATGTAAACATAGCAGTTCAACTTTAGTAAGTACCTTATGAATTCTCTTTCTTGCTTACTTTTTCATGCTTCTCTTGATTCTTGTATTTGAAAGTCAAATTTTCTATTCAGCTCTGGTCTTTTCACTGAGAAAGCTTGAAAGTCCTCTGTTTTATTGAAAATCCATATTTTGCCTTGGAGCATGATACTCAGTTTTTCAGGGTAGATGATTCTTGGTTTTAATCCTAGCTCCTTTGACCTCTGGAATATCATATGACAAGCCCTTTGATCCCTTAATGTAGAAGCTGCTAGATCTTGTATTATCCTGATTGTGTTTCCACAGTATTCACATTTTTTCTCTCTGGGTACTTGTAGTATTTTCTCCTTGACCTGGAAACTCTGGAATTTGGCAACAATATTCCTAAGAGCTTTCTTTTTGGGATCTTTTTCAAGAGGCAATCAGTGGATTCTTTCAATTTCTATTTTACCCTCTGCTTCTAGAATTTCAGGGCAGTTTTCTTTGAAAATTTCTTGAAAGATAATATTTAGGCTCCTTTGTTAATCATGGCTTTCAGGTAGTGCAATAATTTTTAAATTCTCCCTCCTGGATCTCTTCTCCAGGGCAGTGGTTTTTTCAATGAGATATTTCACATATTTCACATTGTCTTCCATTTTTCATTCCTTTGGTTTCTCATAAAGCCACTAGCTTCCACTTGCTCCAATCTCATTTTTAAGGTGTTCTTTTCTTCAGTGGTGTTTTGGACCTCCTTTTCCATTTGGCTTATTCTGCCTTTCAAACCATTCTTCTCCTCATTGGCTTTTTGGAGTTCTTTTGACATTTGGGTTAGTTTATTCTTTAAGGTTATTTTCTTCAGTATTTCTTTGGGTCTCCTTTAGCAAGGTGTTGACTTATTTTTAATGGTTTTCTTGCATCACCCTCATTTCTCTTCCCAATTTTTCCTCTACTTCTCTAACTTGCTTTTCCAAATCTTTTTTGAACTCTTCCATGGCCTGAGACCACTTCATATTTTTCTTGGAGGCCTTTGATTTAGATTCTTTGACTTTGCTGACTTCTTCTGGCTGTATGTTTTGGTCTTCTTTGCCACCACAAAAGGAATCTAGAGTTTGAGTTTGAGTCTGAGCTCATGTTCCCTGCCTGTTCATGCTCCCAGCCAACTACTTGACCCTCGAGCTTTTTTGTCAGGATATGACTGCTTGTAGAGTAGAGACTACTTTGTCCCAAGCTTTAGGGTCCAAACACTGCTGTTTTCAGAGCCACTTCTATTCCACCATCACCCCAGGCTCTGTCACCATAGTGCTCCTCCTTCCCCAAGAACTGCCAACCAGGATGGCAATACAGATCTGAGCAGGGCACAGCAGGAGAATCTGCCTGTGTGCCCACAAAGTGCTCCTTGTACTCCCGCTCTGATTTGCTGCTAGATTCCTCCCATCATTGGAGCGAGGGACTCAGGAAGCTGTTGATGCTGGAGCTCTGGAGGCAGCCTCAGGAGCTTCTTGCTGCTGCTATGGCCACCACTGCATCACTTCCTCCACCCCCCAGAGTGGGTGGCTGGACCACTCTGAACTGGATCCCACAGTTTCCCCCTAACCTGCTCTTTTGCTTTTGTGGGTTGAGAAGTCTGGCAACAGCCACAGTTCACTGTTTCATGGCCCCAAGGCCTGTTCTGGCTGGCTGACTCCGAGTCAGGTCTGTCCCAGCATGGCCCATGTGGGGCACCCCTCCACTCTCAGCACTGTGTGATAGACCCTTCCCAGAGACCATCCATGCTCTCCTAGGGTGGAAACCTGTTTCCCTCTGCTATTTTGTGGGTACCACAGCTCTAGAATTTGTTCACAGCCATTTTTATAGATATTTGGAGGGATTTGGGGGAGAGGTCAAGCAAGTCCCTGCTTTCTAGCCACCATCTTGGCTTCACCTCCCCAATACCTCTCTCCATATTTAAATGTTTTTTTTTAATTTTCTTTTTGTTTTCACTATTTTATTCTTAATCTGGGAGCTTTGAAATTTGGCTATGACATTCCTGTAATTTTTCCTGCTCAGATCTCTTTCAGGTGGTGATGAGTGATTTTTTTTTTCTATTTCTATTTTGCCTTTTTATTCTAGAACTTCAGGGCAATTTTCTTTGATAATTTCTTGTGATATCGTATGAAGACAGTTTTCTTTTTTTTTTTAATTAAAGTGAATACATAAGAAAAAGAAACATTATAAACATATATAAAACTAATACAAAATAAAAAAAGAAAAAATGTCATGTGCACAGCAGAGCATAAGAAAGAATTCAAAGTACATAGTTACAAATTTCCATTTCAAGAAAGCCTATATATTCAATGCTATGTATTGTGTTGAGACCTGTCCATCTTTTCTTTGCTTCCTTGTAGGATTTTATTTGTTCTCTGCTGTATACTTTTTACTTTGTTATTTTTTTTAAACACCTCCTCCCCACAGGCTACAATTAAACAAGGTTTATACATATACATAAACACACATGCATAAATATATAAACTTATGCTTTCCCTAACAGATTCTACTCCTAATCTTTGTTTTTATGTTTGTGTGTATCTCTTATTTCTTATCACTCCTGTCTCCTATAACTTTGCTTCAACTCACTACTTTGCCTCCTATTACTTAACCTACTCCCCTCCAAAGATCCCTCCCTCATCCTTCCATTCTCATAAATTTAAACACCCTTTTATATGCCCATTTAACCTATTCCCTCACCTTCCCCTCTTAAGATACCTCCTTTATCCTCTTGGCCCTCCCTATCCTCTTAGTATTTTATTTCTTTCTTAATTCAGAAGACTTCTATACTTTTCTACATGTGTATGTGTTGTTCCCCTCTTAAACCCATTCCTGATGAAAGTAGGTTTCCAGAACTAACAGCCCTTCTTCCCAATCTAATTTGTCTGTATCCATTCTTCCTCTTTTAACTCATTTGTAAAAGATAATTACTATTTTTTAGTCATTCCTGAACATTTTATTATTTTTCCCATGGGTTTTTTGATATTTATTTAGTATTTTTCCCCAGTTACATGCAAAGACAATTTTTGACATTTGTTTTTAAAATTTTGAGTTCTAAATTATCTACCTTCCTCCCTCCCCACACCAACTCGTTGAGAAGGCAAGCAATTCCATGCAGGTTATACATTTGTAGTTATGCAAAACATCCATAATGGTCATATTGTGAAAGAACACATTAAAAAAAACTCAAGAAAAATAAAGTGAAAAAAAAACCTTGCTCTATCTGTATTCGGACACCATCAGTTCTTTCTCTGGGGATGGATAGCATTTTTCATCCTAAGTCCTTCAGAGTTGTCATGGATCATTGTATTGCTTAGAATAGCTCAGTCGTTCACAGCTGATCATCCTACAATATTGCTGTTAATTTGTACCAATTACATTTTGCTGTGCATTACCCATGTAAGTCTTTCTAGGTTTTCCTGAGTGCATCCTGCTTATTAGTTCTTATGGTACAATAGTATTCCATCACAATTATATACCACAACTTATTTAGCAATTCTCCAATTGATGTGCATCCCTGCAGTTTCCAATCCTTTATCCCCAGAAAAGGGCTGCTATAAATATTTGTGTACCTATAGGTCTTTTTCCTTTTTTGTTTTTTGTTTGTATGTTTTTAATCTCCTTTGGGATATATAACTTATAGAGGCATTGCTAGGTCAAAGGGTATGCATGGTTTTATAGCCCATTGAGCATAGTTCCAAATTGCTCCACAGAATGGTTTAATCAATTCACAACTCCAACAACAGTACACTAATGTCTCATTTTCCCCACATCCTTTCCAACATATATCATTTACCTTTGCTGTCCTATTATTTTCTAATGAGTATGAGATGATACCTCAGAATTGTTTAAACTTGCATTTCTCCAGTCAATAGTGAGTTAGATTAATTTTTCATATAGCTATATATAACTTTAATTATTTCACCTGAAAACTAACTATATCTTTTGATCATTTATCAATTGGTGAATGACTCATATTTTTATAAATTTAACACAGTTCTCTATATGTTAGAGAAATGAGGTCTTTATCAGAGAAACTTGCTTCATTTTTTCCCCTAGCTACTATTACTAAAAGCATTTCCCTCCCTATTCCTTTACCCCATTTATTCTATTCTCTCTCCCCTTTCACCCTGTCCCTCCTCAAAAGTGTTTTACTTCTGATTACCCCTTCCTCCAATATGCCCCCCTTCTATCACACCCCCTTCTCTTATCCCCTTTCCCTTCAATTTTCCTGTAGGGTAAGATAGATTTCTATACCCCATTGCCTGTGAATCATATTTCCCAGTTACATGTAAAAACAATTTTTAGCATTCATCTTTAAAACTTTGAGTTTCAAAGTCTCACTCTTCCTCCCTCCCCACCTGACCCCTATGAGAAGGCAAGCAATTTGATATAAGTTCATATTGTAAGAGACTAACTGTATTTCCCTCTGTCACACCCCCATTTATTCTATTATCTCCTTTCACCCTGTCCCTCCTCAGAGGTGATTATTTCTGATTACTCCTGCCAGCCTTCCCTACTTTCTATCACCTTCCCCTCTCATTCCTTTCCCCCCCTATCTTTTTATAAGGCAACATAGATTTCTGTATGCGGTTGACTGTATATGTGTGATGGTAATCAGGGTGGGACTTTTTGCCTGTGTTTTTTCTTTAGGACTGCTTCTCAGCACTAAAGCAGTCAAGTAACTTTGATGAGCCTTGTCTTTCAAATGTAATGGCAAGCAAAGTGGTCTTTTTGGTATCTTTTGTTTGAGTGCTTCTCAGCACTAAAACAATGAAGTACCTTTGAGTCTTGCCTTTGTTTCAATCAAAAGTTTTTGATTAGATCAACAGTCTTTAATGACCTGCTTAAGCCACAGGAAGGCTTAGATCACATGGGTTTGAGTAGCAGGATTGTGAAGCCCTCTGACCCTGAAAAGGATATATAAGCTCTAAGGTTGGCATTTTGTTTTAAGGGCTCTCACTCACTGGAAGGCTATTGTGTGTTTCACTAGATGAGACTCTGAGTGGCCTTCACAAAGGCCTTCAGCTTTGCAAACCCAAATGTTGGGGCTTCTCTCTCTGGTAGTTGTATGTATTGCTATGGACAGATAGAAGCCTATCTCCTGATTTGTGTTTGCTGTGTTTATATAATGTATGCTTTGTTGACCTGAAAGTTTGGTTAAAGGAGGCAAACAAGCTAGGTGATATGTAAATTCATATTGTTTATTCCCTTAAAGCTAGCAAACCTAGCTTACTTGTATGTACAACAGCCAGAGCATAAGTCCTGACTGTCTGAACAAAAGAATGAGAAGGCTTAAATGCATTTCGGGACAGTCCCAACTTAGCATGTCTGTGTCACTCAAAATTTATGATCTCATTGTATGTTTAATCACAGTATAAGAAAGGAATTTCTTAATTGCATAGGTTATAAATACAATAAGAGAGTTGACAAAATGTCCATTGAAATTATGATCCAGGACATCTGTATTTTCTTTACCATTAACATAGCATAACAGAGTATATGTCCATAAAATACTGAGATAAGGAAAAGTCCCATTATTCCAAATACTGTTTCAGGTTAATGGTCTCATCCTTAATGGCCATGAACAGAGGAAAGAATGCTCTTAAGTGAGCCCCATCTGGGCTTGTTGACATAGGAAGAAGTATTGCCTGAGTTTGCTCAGAGAAAAAAGAAGTTGTTAGGTCCAAACTTTTCCTCTGCTTGGTTAGTTCAGGCTCTGGCCCTTGTTGAAGTTACTAAACTGATATTAAATGATTTATCAGCTTGTAATTTCTGTTTGTATACTCTCTGAAGTTCAGGGTGCTGACCTTTTCTCCTGAACTAAGTGAATGATACATGTATGTTTAATTAAAGTAAGATTGTAAACCCTTTGAAGTTGCTTTCCTTAGAAAAGCAGATCAAAGAACCTGTTCTAGTAGCCCTCCTATGTGCTGGTGTTATTGGCCTTACACCTTCACAGCAGTTGCTAGCAACATTGTTGTTACAGTATGTTATTACCTCCTTAAGCCAATTTCGATGAGAGTAAGGTTCACTCATTCCTTTTTACCTCTCCCCTCTTCCCTTCCACTGTAAAAGGTTTTCCTTGCCTCTTTTATGTGAGATAATTTACCCCATTCTACCTCTCCTTTTCTCCATCTGGAAGTACATTCCTCTCTCACCCCTTAATTTTATTTTCAGATATGATCCCTTCATATTCAACTCACCCTGTGTCCAACACCCCCCCATCTCTCTCTCTCTCTCTCTCTCTCTCTCTCTCTCTCTCTCTCTCATTATATATTATATATGTTGCTTAATTTGAAGATCTTCTCAATCCATTAATAGGCCCGTGTGACCTGCTTAAGTCACAAGAAGCTTAAGTCACATGTGGTGGGAGGAGCTTACTGAATGAGTGGACTGAGAAGGGTGGAGCAGAAAATGTTCAGAGTAGTTAGAGCTAAGGGAGAGAGAGGAGGCAGACAGCTTACTGTTAGTGTTTTTGTTTTTGTGTGGGAAGACCCCAGGCAGAGGGGGTGGTGGTGGGGAGAGGAAGGCTATGGAATGGAGTTGCTCTCTATAGTGATCATGTGTTTTCACTTCTTTTTTGCCATGATGGATTTGGTTTACTGGTTTGGGGATTTGGCCTTCTGGTTTCTGAATAAATGTTTTGTTTTTGTCTCCTCTATGGAGAGTCTCTAATATTTTGTGATTCAGAACTATGCCAACATATTCATAGTAATAGCAACCACTGTGAATAATGCCTTGGCAATACATTTGGTGTCACAAACAGGATCTCAAGGTATAAAATATTCATTTGGAGGCAGAAGGACTTTAGAGAAAGAAACGTATATCCCAGGATGGGAGGATTTACCTTATTCTTCCCTAGCAAGGGAATGGACCAAAAGCACTGGACTCTGCGAAAACTGGGAACCGAGGCTACAGAAGGGAGCATCTAGAGATTTGGAAAGATGCTTGCAAGGAACTCAAATTAAACTAGGGAAGGAACTGGAAGGAGTGTGTAGAAGAGTTTAGATTTTACTAACAGGTTACCATATTATATGTAAAAGGAGGAATAAACTGCTGTTGGAGAAAGTTTAGATGGTTCAGGAATTGGCTGGCTTGCATTGGAATCTTTCTGTGCCACAGCATTTGGGCTCTTCTTTCAGAAGAGTAAAACGGGAGCTCTCAGGTGGTGGAAGAACAAATTACTGTTCAGGAGTAAACTGCTTTGCATGACAATTTTAGCTAAAAAAAGTGAAGAGCAAAAAGATTGAAAGTACATGCCACTCTGGCACAGACTGAGCCCACATGCCACAACAACTGCCATGAGAGCACGCAGTTGGAAAATGAAACAATGTTAGATGAGGCTCAGGCAGATGTACATCCAATATTAAGAAGAAAGCAGAACCAGGGAGGCAATACAGTATTCTGAGAGATACTTGAAGATTTTTTTCAGCAGGAGATCACAGATATTTTGAGTGGGTTGACCCAAAGGATTGATGAGAATCAGTGATGAAGGGGCTGGAGGAGTGTGGGTAGATACTCTGGATTGCTTGAAATTCATAGGTATTAGTCAAAATCCATTTGTACAGCAAGCTTTTAGGGATTACCACATACAAGGAGGTAACAAGATGATCAACCTGTTAGCTTTAGGAACAGCAGAATGTAACTGGAAGTATGCCACTAACTCTATGTGGCCCAGTGCAGATAGGTCCTGGTATTCACTTAGGGACTGTATGAGAAAGTTAAAGGAGGAGGTAATGAATACTGCAATTTTGATGGGAAACATAGATGTGCACTATGATACCACCTAGTAGTTTGTGATAGAAATATCATAGTGAAGACGGCTCCTCCTGCTTATAAGCACCTAGTTCTGACACTACTAATTGGGGAGATAGGGCACCCTCTTTTGGAGGTGCTAGATAAGATTCCACAGTTAAGTGACTTAGAAGACTGGGGAAAAGATAAATTTCCTCGAGAGAGAAGAATAAATAGCCAGTGGATTAAAAGTCAGAACAGATTGACAAGAAAAGAATTGTTTACTGCTCTTTTGAGAGCAGGGGTAGATTTTGGGGAATAGATAATATTCCAACTAAAGAGCTATACAAAACGTACCCAGAAAAGGGGCTTAATAGTAGATGGGATAGAGAAGTAAGAACTGCCCCCCCCCAGATCCTACTGAACTCTTATATCCAAGTATGACACACCTTTAGGGAGATTAGGAAATAGGTCAAGCCCCAGCTCAGATTAAAGAAATATGCAGATGGGATTACAGACCCCATATTAGTCTGACTACATATTGGAAAAACAGATGAAATACTGTAACAAGGGCATTAATAGATACCAGGGGGAGGCTTCCCTTATATGAGGAAACTCTGATAAGTTTAGACATGGAACTCCTATTACTATCACAGGGAGGGGCTGAAATATCAGCCAGACAAATCAAACTAATTATGAAAATTGGACAATTACCTATAATTCCCTCATTGAGCCAATTCTGAAAAGAGTAAGGTTCAGTCACTCCATCTCACCTCCCATCTCTTCTCCTCTACTGTAAAAACTTTTTCTTGCCTCTTTTATATGAGATGATTTACCCCATTCTACTTTCTCTTTCTAGCCCCCCATTCTACCCCTTTCTCTTTCTCCCAGTACATTCCTCTCTCAGCCCTTAATTTTATTTTTTAAATATCATCCTTTCATATTCAACTCATACCTATGCCCTCTGTCTATATATACTGCTTTTAAATACCCTAATCATGAGAAAGATCTTATGAGTTATAAGTATCCTCTTCCCATGTAAGAACATAAACAGTTTAATCTTATTAAGTACCTCATGGTTTCCCTTTCCTGCTTACCTTTTTATGCTTCTCTTGAGCCTTGTATTTGAAAATCAAAATTTCTATTCAGCTCTGGTCTTTTCACCAAGAATGCTTGAAAGTCCTCTATTTAATTACATTTCCATTTTTTTCCCAGCAATGATTATATTCAGTTTTGCTGGGTAGGTGATTCTTAGTTGTGGTGCTACCTCCTTTGCCCTTCAGTGTATCATATTTCAATCCCTCAAATCCTTTAATGTAGAAGCTGCTAAATCTTGTGTTATCCTGACCGTGACTCCATAGTAATTGAGTTATTTCTTTCTGACTGCCTGAAACATTTTCTCCTTCACTTGGAAACTCTGGAATTTGGCCATAATATTCCTGGGAGTTTTCATTTGGGGATCTCTTTCAAGAGATGATCGGTGGATTATTTGAATTTCCATATGTCCATCTGGGCAGTTAGAGCATCAGGGCAGTTTTCCTTGATAATTTCTTAGAAGATGATGTCTAGGCTCTTTTTTTTGTCATGGCTTTCTGGCAGTCCAATAATTTTTAAATGATCTCTGTGGATCTATTTTCCAGGTGAGTTGTTTTCTCAATGAGATGTTTCACATTGTCTTATATTTTTTCCATTCTTTTTTGTTTGTTCCTTGATTTCTCATAAAGTCATTAGCTTCAATTTGTTCCAGTCTAATTTTCAAGGAATTATTTTCTTCAGTGAGCTTTTGGTCCTGCTTTTCAAAACCTGAAGTTTTGCTTTTTAAGCCATGCTTCTCCTCATTGGATTTCTGTACCTCTTTTACCATTTGGCCTAGTATGTTTTTAAGGTGTTATTTTCATTTTTGGTGTGTCTCCTTTACAAGTTCTTCACTTGGTTTTTCCATGATTTTCTTGCATCATTCTCTTTTCTCTTTCCAATTTTTACTCTACCTCTCTTGCTTGATTTTCAAAATCCTTCTTGAGCTCTTCAACAGCCTGAGACCATTTCATATTTTTCTTGGAGGCTTTGGATATAAGAGCTTTAAGTTTGTTGTCTCGTCCTGAGTGCGTCTTTTAATCTTCCTTGCTGCCATTCCCATTGTTTGATCATTTTCCCAGCCTTTAAGTTGACTTTTTAACTCTTTGTTAAAATAGGGCTCTGCTTCCAGGGTAGAGGGCACACTGTCCCAAATTTCAGGGTTTTGTGTAGTTATTTTCAGAGCTACATCTAGGGATCTGTAAGTTTTCATTTCTTCCAAGATGGTATGATCTAAGGAGAGGTGTTTATTACTCTCTGGGTCCATACTGTGGTCTTTGAGTGACCAAAAGCACTTTTCTCTGCCCTGGAACTGAGAGGAGGGTCCCCCCCTACACTGGGGTTGCAATATCCTCCATGCTAATGCTCCTCCTTGCCCTGGGACTGCCACCCAGGACTGTGAGCCTGATCCTGGGATGACAAAGCAATAGAGTCTACCTTTAGTGCTAGTAAAAGACCTCTGTAATCTCCTTCTGACCAGTCTTTTACCCCCTTACCATCTGTGGGCTGAGAGCTCAGGATGCAACTGCAACCATTGCTGCTGCTCATTCAGTTACTCCCAAAGCCTGCTCCCTATTTGCTGTGGCCGAGGCTATGCTCGCAAGTCCCTCACTGGACTGCATTCCACTCTGACCTAGATGGGACAGACCTTTCATGATGACCTTGTAAGTTGACTTTGGTGTCTGTGGGCTGAGAGGTCTGGAAACTACCCTGCTGCCAGTGGTTCAGTCACCCTGAGCCCTGCTTTGGATTTTCTTGCTTCCCCCCGCCTCCCAAAAAAAGGTTCCTGGCCGACAAATCCCATACTGTTTACTGTATTATTTAATGCAAAAAAAAGAGATAGGAAAAAGGAAGAATTTCCTCTTTCAGAGACAAGAGACACAACACAACCAGATTGTTTTGGGTGAAGCCATATATAGACAAAGGCAGAGGAAGAAAAAGGGTCAGTTTTAAGTTCTAATAAGAATTTCATTACTACCTTAGTGATATAAAGAAGCCCCTAGAGAAATTACACTCATAAAATAGAATAACATGAGTCAAAACCATTGTTGTTTCAATAGTAGACAGAAGGGGAGCAGATTTCCAACATATACATCAAAATATAGTCCTAGGAAGGATTAGGATGAGAGATCTACTGTTCATGTGCATACCATACCAATGTTACCATGTCAATTTACGGATGATATCAGTGCCCAAACTCATTTCTGACATCACTCAAGTGGTTAGAAAGTATGTGGATGTTTATGCCCGAAAAATGTCAGTGCCTGACTGCCATCTTGGTATAGTTCTAATACTATACAACTTTCTTTTAAGTACATTCCCCTCTGAACTCCTGTCACAAGTTTTTCACTTTTTCCTGTACCCTAAAGCTCAAGGTCATTGTTCTCAAAGAGCAGGAAGGTAGGGAAATTTCTGAATGTTTCTTTATTCTTTTAGTAAAGAGACACAGATTTAAAATCAGGATACATGGAGGTCTTTTACAGAGGTCCTTTATTACTTATGTGATCTTGGTAAAATTTACTCTGAGTCTCTAGGACTCAGCTTTCTCATCTTCAAAATATGGAAGAACTGGCTTATATTAAAGTCCTTTCCAGTTGTTAACCATATAATCTTATTCTCCCATGACATATTATTTTATATCATTATTGTTTACCAATAAAAGATTCTAGATAGGTGAGGAGAAAGGAAGAAGAAAATATCAGAATCCACTGGGCAGTTTCAGAGTTGGGCTTAAAGTATACCAGAAATTGTTTCATTGATACAGGCTTCTCTGTGACTTCTTGTAACTTGGAAATAAGCTTGTGCTCCTGTTTGTATGTTGGATAATTCAGTCTTAGGAATTTCATGATCTTTGACAAATGATATTAGAGTATATAAGCAGTCTGATGAATATTCGAAAAGGCTAATTATCTGAAATCTTTGTCTGGAGGGTTAGATTCAACAACAATAAAAAATCACAGATTCACAGGCTTATATTTTTTTAACAAAGCCGTAAGGACAGCATACATATTTCACAAGTAGGACAGACCATTCCTATGCTCCTGTCCTTACTTGGGGCCTAGGATTAAATCTTTTTTTCAGACTATTTTTAGCAAGTAATTTAATGCAGCCTCTGCCACTGGAAATTAACGCAGGATTTAATTCATTACATTTATTGATTTTTAATGGTACCACACACTATCTCTCAGATAAGACAAATGATTTATCATTTGTTTACACACACAAATATGAAAACACACATAAATATATGTGTATGTCATTAAAATGAAGCCAAAATATGATTACATGATCACTATTAAGATTTATCTATCACTATTTGACTAGAATACTCCAACAAAAACTTCCATTTTAATTTCACAAGAAACTTCATTGCTCACATGTAATAATAATGCTCCTAATAGCATTGGGATTTGAAAACTCTCACCATTTAAATTTTTAATTTTGGAATTATTCCTATAGTGAGAAAGCATCTTCTGCAGAGGATCACTCCTCTTCTGCTTATTCATGAATCAGATATTTCATAATCTTTCTGCCCCCTCTTCCCCTGCACAAAATTTACGATGAGGTAAGCCTCCAGGTAATCTGCTCACATGTTGGTGAGCACCTGATACTTAATCTACCTAAAAAAACTAAACAAAAAACAGGAAAGGGAAAAGAGAAGCCATACCATACCTTCCAAAGCTTTTCAGTATAGCAGCTGATTTTTGTAAATCAAAAAGTATCTTTTATAAATCTATTTGCCACATGTTTCATTCCTTGCTATTTGGGAGCTTTGGCTTATGAGTTTCTGCTCTACTCTGTCGGTACCACCTCTGCAATCATAGCAAAAATAAAGTTTTTGCCTGATTAAGAATTCTCTTCCATGTGCAGCTATTTAAAAGTCAAAGAATTACTCATGAATGCTCAAGAGGGAACAATGAGGCTTAAGAGTGGCACAGAGAAGAAGACAGCAGGTTTTTATGAAGCCAAAAGCTTTTAGATTTGCATATTCTGCAAGTACCCTGAATCCAAAAGATCAACCCAAAGTGCTGTTATTAGCAAAATCTTATTTGCTATTAGCAGGCCTGTAGCCTCTATGGCCCCCATCATTTGTGCAGATGGCCTGGGCAGGTGATGTGACCAATCACCCATATGACTCAAGAACTATCACTGCTAGTCAGAACATCACTGTAATTACTATAATACACCTCCTGCCATGGCTACAGCTGCTATAGTTGCAAAACATTTCCGAAGTCGCAGTTTTCACAAATGATGCTACATTTTCCAAGACGATTACAACTCAGTTAAATATCTATGTAAGGTCTTTTTTTCCATAAAGTAAGTTGCAATGTTTTATTTTAATTCACTTCTTTATCAAGCGTCTTGCCAGAATCATGATCAGAAATGTGAAGGTTAAAAAAAAGTATAGCAAGTTGTCCTTGAACCCAAAGAACTTGTAGCCTCATTAGATATAGATTGCTTGACCTCATAAAACAGTAAAACAGTACAATGTAAGTGTCCAAATGAGCTGTATAGACAATGCATAATCTAGACGTACAGAAGGGACATATATAGTGGGATTTTATAGTATATATTTCCTTCACCAAAATGAGTATTTAAATTCTCTGGAAATTAGCTTTCAATCTTTGTACATTACATAGTATATAATTACAGGTATAAATGTGCATATGTGTTCATATATATATATATACACACACTCACACACACATACAGACAGTATACATTTATATCTATATATCATATACATGTATATTTAAGTTTACTATGCTATACTACTTGGCATAATAGTAATTAAAGGAAATTGAGGATGGTCCCCAGCATATTGGGTAGATTTATTGTGGCAAACTAATGGACAAGTATAATATTAGATGATTAAGCATAGATGGGTTGCTAGTTGTATTGTTCAATAATCTATCAACAATCATTTTAAAGTGCCTACTATGTGCCAGGCACTGTTCTAGGTGCTGAGAACTAAAGAAAAATTTGGGAAAAGTGAAAGTAAGCCAAGAGAATTAAGATAAAAAGAGTCAACAGCTTAGAAAAGGGAGGACGAACTCATCCAAGAAAATAACTCCTTGAAAAGTAGAATGGTACAAATGGAAAATCACATACAAAAGCTAATTGAAGAAAATAATTCCTTAAAAATTGGAATTGGGAACGTGGAAGCTAAGATACCAAGAATCAACTAAACAAGATTAAAAATGGAAGAAAATGTAAAGCATTTCATTGGAAAAACAAATGACTTGGAATATAGATACAGTGGAGATAATTTAAGAATCTTTCTAGTACTGGCTAACAAATAGGAATCAGTGGAAAAGAGTAGACACAATTTATAGCAGCAAATAAATATAGTAATCTTGTATTTGATAAGTGTAAAGACTTAAAATTTGGGGACAAGAACTGATTATTTGGTAAAAAAAATATATTAGGAAAACTGAAAAGTAGTATGGTAGAAATTTAGCATAGACCAATATCTTAGACAATTTACCAACACAAGGTCAAAATGGATACCTGACTTAAATATAAAAAGAGATAGTACTGTTTAATTTAGTGTTTTATTTTCTCTAATTACATGTAAAAACAATTTTGAACATTTTTTTTAAATTGAGTTCCAAAATCTCTCCCTTCCTCCCCATCCAACCCCCATAGACAAGTAAAGCAATTTGATATTGGATATATACGTGAAAGTGAGACATCTATTTTTTGGAAGCAATTGGGCTTAACTGACTTGCCCAGAGTCACACAGCTGGTAATTGTCTGAGGTCAGACTTGAACTCTAGTTCTTCTGACTACAAGGCCAATGCTCTATCCACTCTACCACGTAGCTGCCCTTAAGGAGAAATATTACAAAACCTGGAAGAACATGGAACATATTACTTGTTAGGCTTATTGATAGGTAAGCTATTTATGAATAAACTAGAGATGGAGAGCTGTGTGAGGAGTAAAAGGGAAAATTTTAATTACATTAAATTAAAAAGGTTTTATACAAATAAAGCAAATATAGTCAAGATTAGAAGGAAATTAGAAAATTGAAGGAAAATTTTTAATAGACCGTTTCTCAAATAAAGATTTCATCTTAAATATGTGAAGAACTTTGTAAAATCTATAAGAATACAAATCATCCCCCAATTGATAAATAGCCAAAGGATATGAACAGGCAGTTTTAAAATAAAGAATTCAAAACAGTTTATAGTTATATGAAAAACATCCTAAATCATCATTAATTACAGAAATACAAATTAAAACAATCTTGAGGTACTGTTTTACACATATCAGATTGGTTAAAATGACTGAAAGGGAAAGCAATAAATGTTGGATGAGATGTGAAAAAATTGGCACATTAATTCATTGTTGTTCAAATTGCGAAATGATCCAACCATTTGGGAGAGCAATCTGGAATTATCATCAAAGAGTTATTAAACTGCCTATATCCTTTGACCGAGCAATACCACTACTGTGTCTATTTTCAAATATGATTGGGGAAAATGAAAAAGAACCAATATATTCTAAAATATTTATAACAGATTTCTTTGTGATGTTAAATAACTGGACATTTTGGGGACATCCATCAATTGGGGAATGGCTGAACAAGTTGTGGTGTTTGATTGTGACGGAATACAACTATGCTATAAGAAATGATGAGCTCAATGATTTTTGAAAAATATGGATAGGATTACACAAAATAATGAAGAATGAAATGAGCATAATCATAGAACATTGTATACAGTAAAAGTAATATGGTTTTAAGAACAACTTTGAGCAAATAGGTCATTTTGACTATCATAAATACCCCACTTAGCTACAAAGGACATATGAAGAAAGATGCTACCTGCATGCAGAGAAAGAAAAAGAGGAGTGTGTATAGAATGATTTTAAATACACACATACATAACACACATACATACACATTTGTATGTAAAGATAGCAGGTGGAGGAACAGAATGCATTTAAAAGAATAACAAGTTGTATATAAAATATTTGCAGTTTCAAGTGGAATCACTTTTTTTATTATACTATGCTATGGAAATGATTATTTTATTCCATCTATAAAAATAAATAAGAATTATTGGATTTTCTGAAAGTCACAATTAAAAAAAGAGCTTAGAGAGCATTTTTCAAGAAAATATCAAGGAAAAATGCTCATATATCTTAATTCCAGAGGGTAAAATAGTAATTGAAAGAATCCACCAATGACTCCCTGAATGACATCCCAAAATGAAAATTCCCAGGAATATCATAGCCAAATTCTGGAACTCTCAGGTCAAGGAGAAAATATTGCAAGCAGCCAGAAAGAAACAATTCAAATACTAAGGAGTCAGAGTCAGGAATACATAGAATTTAGCAGCTTCTACATTAAAGAACCATAGGGCTTGGAATATGATATTCTGGAAGGCAAAGGAACTTGGATTACAACCAAGACTCAACTACCCAGAAAAACTGAGCATAATCTTTCAGGAGGACAATAGAAATTCAATGACATAGGAGACTTTCAAAATTTCCTGATGAAAAGATCAAAGCTCAACAGAAAATTCCATTGTCTTATAATTGCTGAAGTGAAGCATTCAAATCTCAAACACGAAAGAAAAAATGAGTTACTTAATAAGCTTAAACTCTTTACATACCTACACAGGAAGATGATACCCATAATTCTTAAGAACTGTATTAGGGCAGTTAGGAGTATATGTATACAGAGGGTGCAGGTATAAGTTGACTTCGGTGGGATGATATAAAAAAAAGATAAGGGATGAGAAAAAAGATTGTACTTGGAGAAGAGGGAAGGGAGAGGCAAAATAGAGTAAATTCTATCCCATGAAGATGCCTGAAAGACCTATTCTACTGAAGGGAAAGAAGGGAGGGAGTGAGCATTATTTGCACCTTACTCTTATCGGATTTGGCTCAAAGACAGAATAATATACACCCTAAGTTGGATACGAAAGTCTATCTCACCCCAGAGGAAGTAGGAGAGGAAGGGCACAAGAAGAGCAGGGCTGAAAGAAGAGAGGGTAGATAGAGAGAGGAGGTAGTCAGAAGCAAAGCGCTTATGAAGAGGGAAAGGGTAAAAGGAGAAAGAGAAAAGTATAAACAGGTGGAAAATCATAACTGTGAATGTAAAAGGGATGAACTCTTTCATAAAACAGAAACTTGTAACAGAGTGAATTAAAAACCAGAATCCAATAATACATTGTTTAAAAAACACACACATTTGAAATAGAAATGCACACAGAGTAAAGGTGAAATGCTGGAGCAGACTACATTATGTTTCAGCTGAAGTTAAAAAAAGTCATGATCTCAGACAAAGCAAAAGCAAAAATAGATCTAATAGGAAGAGACAAGGAAGAAAACTATATTTTCTTAAATAGTACCACAAACAAAGAAGTAATACTAATTCTAAAAATATATGTACCAAATTGTATAGCATCCAAAATTCAATGAGTAACAGGAAGTAATAGATAATAAAACCATATTAGTGTGGGACCTCAAATTTCTCCTCTTAAAACTAGATAAATCTAACCACAAAATAAACAAGAAAGAAATTGAAGAGGTGCATAGAATTTTAGAAAAGTTAGATATAACAAAACCTCTGGGGAAAGCTGAATGGGGATAGAAAAAAGTATGGGGCACCTAAAAAAAGTTTGTGTATTAAGGCATAAAAACCTAATAATCAAATGCAGAAAAGGAGAAATATTTAATGCATACTTTCAGATCATCATACAATAAGCTAGCATTTAATTAAGGGTCATGAAAGATTAAAATTATTTGGAAATTAAATAATCTAATTCTAAAGAATGAGTTAGTCAAAGAATAACTCATAGAAACATTAAGAATTTCATCAACTTGAATCACGATGATAAGATAACCTACCAAAATTTGTGGGATACAGCCAAAGCAGTACTTAAGGAAATTTTATATCTCTGATTTCTTATATTAACAAAAAACAAAACAAAACAAAACAAACAAAAAAAAAAACAAAAACAGAGAAAGAACAGCTCAATGAATTGGGCATGCTACTGAAAAAGGCAGAAAAAGAACAAATTAAAATACCCATTTAAACACCAAATTGGAGATCCTAAAAATGGAAGGGGAAATCAATAAAACTGAAAGTAAGAAAACCATTTAAATACTGTTTGATTTTATGAAAAAAAACAATAAAATAAATAAACCATAGGTTAATTTGATTTTTTTCTTTTAAATAGCATTTCATTTTTTCCAATTACAAATAGACCATAGGTTAATTTGATTTTTTTTTCTTTTTAAATAGCACTTCATTTTTTTCCAATTACATGTAAATAGAATTGTTTATTAATCAAATTCTTCCCTCCCCACCCACTTCATTGAGAAGGCAAGCAATTCAATAGAGGTTATGCATGTTTCATTATGCAAAACATTTCCATAATGGTCATGTTGTGAAAGACTAACTATATTTCCCTCCATCCTATCCCACCCCCCCATTTATGCTATTTTCTCCTTTGACCCGGACTCTTTTAAAAATGTTTGCTTCTGGAGGGGTAGGTAGGGGTGGAGCCAAGATGGCTGCTGGAAAACAGAGACTTGTCTAAAGCTCTCCCCCAGGATCCTCCAAACACCTATAAAAATGGCTCTGAACAAATTCTAGAACTGCAGAAGCCACAAAATAGTGGAGGGAAGCAGGGATCCAGCCCAGGATAGACTGGATGGTTGTTGGGCGCTAGGAGGGGAACGGAGCAGAGCCCAGCCAGTATGGGCCATGCCAGGACCAACCAGACCAGGAGCCAGGTAGAACAGGCCCTAGTGCCCTGAATCGGTGAGCTGTGGCAGTTACCAGACTTCTCAAGCCACAAATGCCTTCTTAGGGAAGGTTGGTGGGGAGGGAAGAGGGGAGAGAATTTGGAACTCAAAGTTTTAAAAGTAGATGTTCAAAAAAAAGTTATTTTTGCATGCAACCAAGAAATAAGGTATATAGGGAATGGGGCATAGAAATCTATCTTTCCCTACAAGAAAGTAAGGAGAAAGGGGATGGGGGGGAGTGGGGTGACAGAAGGGAATGCTGACTGGAGAATGGGGTGATCAGAATACATGCCATCTTGGAGTGGGGTGGAGGGTAGAAATGGAGAGAAAATTTGTAATTCAAACTCTTGTGGAAATCAATGCTGAAAACTAAAATTATTAAATAAAAAAGAAAAAAAAGTGTTTGTTTCTGATTATGCTGTCCCCCAATCTGACCTCTCTTCTATCATTCCCTCCATTATCCCCTTCCCTCCTACTTTTCTGTAGGGTAAGATACCCAATTGAGTGTGTATGTTATTCCCTCCTTAAGACAAAACTGATGAAAGTAAGGTTCACTCATTCCCTTTCACCTCCCCCCTCTTCCCTTCCATTATAACAGCTTTTTCTTGACTCTTTTATGTGAGATAATTTAACCCATTCTATTTCTCCCTTTCTCCTTCTCTCAATATATTCCTCTCTGAACTCTTAAGTTTATTTTTTTACATATCATCTCTTCATATTCAACTCACCTTTTGCCTTCTGTTTATATGTGTGTGTGTGTGTGTGTGCGCACGTGCATGTGCACACGCGTGTGAGGATGTGTGTATTCCTTTCATCTGTCCTAGTACTGAGAAAGATCTCATGAGTTACAAATATCTTTCCACGTAGGAATGTACAGTTCAACCTTAGTAAATCCCTTATGATTTCTCTTTCCTGTTTACCTTTTCATGCTTCTCTTGCATCTTGTATTTGAAAGTCAAATTTTCCATTCAACTCTAGTCTTTTCATCAAGAACACTTGAAAGTCCTCTCTTTCAGTGAATGTTTATTTTATCCCCTGAAGTATTATACTCAGTTTTGCTGGGTATGTTATTCTTGGTTTTAATCCTAACTCCTTGGACCTCCAGAATACCACATTCCAAGCACTTTGTTCCCTTAATATAGAAGCTGCTAGATCTTGTGTTATTCTTATTATGGTTCCAGAATACTTTAATTATTTCTTTATGGCTCATTGCAATATTTGAGCTCTTTGTCAAGGTATAACTCTGCACTGTTAGTGGAGTTGTGAACTAATTCATCCATTCTATAGAGCAATTTGGAACTTTCCCCAAAGAGCAATAAAACCATGCATCCTCTTTGATCTAGCAATACCATTACTACATCTGTATCCCGAAAGAGATGAAAAACAAAAATAAAAAGGACCTATATATACAAAAATATTTATAGCAACTCTTTTCTTGGGGAAAAAATAGAATTTTTAAAAATTATTTTTTAGTATTTATTTAATATTTTAATTTTCAACATTGATTTCCACAAGAGTTTGAGTTACAAATTTTCTCCCCATTTCTACCCTCCACCCCACTCCAGGATGGCATATATTCTGATTACCAAATTCCCCAGTCAGCCCTCCCTTCTGCCACCCCACTCTGCCCCCATCCCCTTTCTCCTTACTTTCTTGTAGAGTAGGATAAATTTCTATGCCCCATCCCCTATATATCTTATTTCTCATTTGCATGTAAAACAACTTTTTCTTTGGAACATATGCTTTTAAAACTTTCTATTCCAAATTTCCTCCCCTCTTCCCTTCCCACACACTCTCCCTAAGAATGCAAGCAATTAACACAGGCCACATATGTATCATTATATAAAACACTTCCACAATACTCGTCTTGTGAAAGACTAACTATATTTCCCTCCATCCTATCCTGTTGCCCTTGATTCAATGTTTTCCTTTGACCCCGTCCCTTTTCAAAACTGTTTGCTTTTGATTACATCCTACCCCTATCTGCCCTTCCTTCTATAATCCCCCTTTTTTTATCCCCTTCCCCCTACTTTCTTATGGCATAAGATACCCAACTGAGTGTACATGTTATTCCCTCCTCAAGTCAAATCCGACGAGAGCAAAATCCACTCATCCCCCTCACCTGCCCCCTCTTCCCTTCCAACAGAACTGCTTTTTCTTGCCACTGTTATGTGAGATAATTTACCCCATTCTCTCTCTCTCTTTCTCCTTCTCTCAATATATTCCTCTCTTATCCCTTCATTTTATTTTATTTTATTTTTTAGTTATCATCCCTTCATATTCAACTCACCCTGTGCCCTCTGTTTATGTGTGTGTGTGTGTGTGTGTGTGTGTGTGTGTGTGTGTGTGCATTCCCTTCAACTACTCTAATACTGAGAAAGGTCTCATGAATTACACACATTATCTTTCCATGTAGGAATGTAAATAAAACAGTTCAACTTTAGTAAGCCCCTCATGATTTCTCTTCCTGATTTACCTTTTCATGCTTCTCTTGATTCTTGTGTTTGAAAATCAAATTTTTCTATTCAGCTCTGGTTTTTTCACTGAGAAAGCTTGAAAGTCCTCTATTTTATTGAAAAACCATATTTTGCCTTGGAGCATTATGCTCAGTTTTGCTGGGTAGGTGATTCTTGGTTTTAATCCTAGCTGCTTTGACCTCCAGAATAACATATTCCAAGCTCTTTGATCCCTTAATGTAGAATCTGTTAGATCTTGTGTTATCCTGATTGTGTTTTCACAATACTCAAATTGTTTCTTTCTGGCTGCTTGCAATATTTTCTCCTTGATCTGGGAACTCTGGAATTTGGTGACAATATTCCTAGGAGTTTTCTTTTTGAGGAGGTGATCTGTGGATTCTTTCAATTTCTGTTTTACCCTCTGGCTCTAGAATATCAGGGCATTTTTCCTTGATAATTTCTTGAAAGATGATGTCTAGGCTCTTTCTTTGATCATGGCTGTCAGTAGTCCAATAATTTTTAAATTATCTCTCCTGGATCTATTCTCCAAGTCAGTGGTTTTTCCAATGAGATACTTCATATTGTTTTCCATTTTTTCATCCTTTGGTTCTGTTTTATAATATCATGATTTCTCATAAAGTCACTAGCTTCCACTTGTTCCAATCTAATTTTTAAGGTGGTATTTTCTTCAGTGGTGTTTTGGACCTCCTTTTTCATTTGGCTTATTCTGCCTTTCAAGGTATTCTTCTCTTCATTGGCGTTTTGGAGCTCTTTTGCCATTTGGGTTAGTCTATTTTTTAAGGTGTTATTTCCTTCAGTATTTTTTGGGTCTCCTTTAGCAAGGTGTTGACTTGTTTTTCATGGTTTTCTTGCATCACCCTCATTTCTCTTCCCAATTTTTCCTCTAGTTCTCTTATTTGCTCTTCCATGGCCTGTGACCAATTTGTATTTTTTCTTGGAGGCTTTTAATGTAGGCTCTTTGACTTTGTTGACTTCTGGCTGCGTTTTGATCTTCTTTGTCACCAAAACAGTTTCTAGAGTCAGAGTCTGAGTCTGAGTTTGCATCCTTTTTCTCTGCCTGGCCATGTTCCCAGCCAACTACTTGACCCTTGAGATTTTTGTCAGGGTGTGACTGCCTGTAGAGAGTGCTTTGTCCCAAGCTTTGGGGACTGTGCTTCTATTGTCAAAGCTACTTCTACTCCACTGTCACCACAAGCTCTTCCACAACAGCATTCCCCCTCCCCCAAAAACTGCCAACCAGGATTGTGATCCAGATCCAAGCAGGGCAAAGCAATCTCTGCTGTCCTCCTCTGGTCTGCCTCATGATTCCTCCTATCTTGTGAGCCAGGGATTCTGGAAGCAGCTGACTCCAGAGCTCTGGAAGCATCCACAGGAGCTTCCTGCTGCTGCTGACACTACCATACACCACCACTGCCACCCCCAGGGGTGGGGCCTGATGCTTTCTCACCCTATCTGACAATTTCCCCACTGACCTGCTCCATGGTCTTTGGCATTTGTGCATGGAGAAGTCTGGTAACTGCCACAGCTCAATGATTCATGGCCCTAAGGCCTGCTCTAGGCTGATTCCCAGTCTGTTCTGTCCTGGTGTGGCTCACACTTGGCTGTGCTCCATTTCCAGCATGATGTGATAGACCCTTCCCAGCGACCATCAGGCCATCCTGGGCTGGAGACTTGCTTCACTTTTCTATTTTGTGAGTTCCACAGCTATAGAATTTGTTCACAGCTATTTGTTAAAGGTGTTTGGAGGGATTTGGGGGAGAGCTTAAGCAAGTCCTTGCTTTCCAGCAGCCATCTTGGCTCCACCTCCACGAAAAAATGAGATATTGAAAGGATGACCATCAATTGGAGAATAGCTAAGCAAGTTGTATTATGTGATTATGATGGAACACTATTGTTCTATACAAAATGATGAGCAGGATACTCTCCGAAAAACCTGGAAACACTTCTGTGGGCTCATGCAAAGTGAAATGTACTGTGTACAAAATAATACTGTAACACACTATTGTAAGACAATCAGCTGTGAATGACTTAGCTATTCTCAGCAATACAGGGATCCAAAAAAACAGACTCTGAAGGACTTATGAAGAAAAATGCTATCCATCCCCAAAGGCTGTTGTTATGTTTGTCTTTCATTCTCTAAGAGGACCATGACATCAGGAAAATGATCACACGACTTGCAGTTTACATTGATTTGACTGAGGGAGGCCTGTGCAAAGTCACCAGCCTCACTTTCTCTTCCAGAACCTTCTGGGTCCAGTGGCCTGAACTGGACTTGGGTCCAGTGGCTTGGGACTGGAGATGTCCCAAGATTCATTAGGAGACCCTGGCCCTTCCAGGCTATGTTCTTTTCAAGTTCTCACTTTGAGTGAGGTAATGCCCATTCAGTGAATAGGCCTTTTTAAGAATTTAGTCAAGGGATGGTCCCTTTAACTGAAAATTCAAAAAAAATCAAACTGGGAGAGTAAGACCCTCAGGGTTCCTACCCAAAAGACAAACAGTTACTGTTTAATATTTACATTCACTCTTTGCTAAGAGTACAGGGTTCTATTGTCCAATCTGTGAGCTCCAGAGTGAGTTGGATTAAAGGCTTGCTTTTGAGAAATCTAGCCAGTAAACACAAAGTTAAGGAGGCAGGCTTCAGCCATGGAAGCGTACCTTCCTTTGGGCAAAGCATCCTCAAGTAAGGAGAGAAGCTAAGAGGAGAGGAGAGGAGAGGACAGGTGAGGAGAGGAGAGGCCATCCCTAGAGAAAGAACTGATGGTGTATGAATACAAATTGTAGCTTGCTTTTTTGAACTTTCCTTATTTTTCTTGAGCTTTCTTTGTTCTATAGTTGGGTTCTTTCTCCTTTGTTCATTTTTTTTAAATTTGTAGCAGTTTATTAATATAACCACCTCATAGTGCTAGGGCATGGGGTGGTACCTCTGGCCTCAGATCCTCCTTTGATTCTCCCCTCTTTCCTGAAACTGAAACCAAGAACTTCACTCTTCTGCACTCATCAGGCATGTGCTGGTTCTTACTTGTCCACAGCCACATCTCCACAGAAGAGCTGGGACTGGTGTCCCTTATCTGTAGATGTTCTCCCAATTTTCCCAGGCTCAGAAGCCCAACTTCCCTATGTTCTAGGAGTAAATGTTCCTGTGGCTTGGACCTAGGCTACTTCCCAACTTGCTGTTTTAGCAGAACTAGCCAGGAGTGTTTACACTTCACAGGGACCAAATCTAGGTACTAAGAATGTTCTTCAGATATTTTCTGGTTGTGCCCCAACAATTATCATTGTTCTGCAACAACTGCTGTTTATTTTTATTGCTCTATGTTCCTGCTAAGGTGTTATTTTGTCTTATTTGTGGGGCAAATCTGAAGTGCTGCCATTTTCTAACCTATTCCATCATTGTTCCAGAATACTCTTGGTTAATGTGATTTAAAAGAAAAAGGAAGAAGAAAACCAAATTATCATTTTCAAAAATGAAAAATGTAAAGTCAACACCAAATGAAAAGGAAATTAAAGCAATATTTAGGAGCTATTTTGCCCAAGCGTATGCCAATGGTTTCTGACAATCTAAGGGAAATAGAAGAATATTTACAGAAAACATCAATTGCCCAGATTAATTAGAAGAGGAAATAGAATATGTAAATAACCCTATTTTAGAAAAAAAGAAATTAAACAAGCCATCAATGAACTCACTGTACTCACTAAGAAAAAATCCCGAGGGCCAGATGGATTTATGAGTGAATTTTACCAAATCTTTAAAGAAGAATTGATTCCAATACTATATAAACTATTTTAGGAAACAGGTAAAGAAAGAGTCCTACCAAATTCCTTTTATGAGATAAATATGGTGCTGATATCTAAACCTGGAAGAGTAAAAAGAGAAAAAGAAAACTAGAGACCAATTTCCCTAAGGCATAAAAATGCAATTTTTTAAGAATAAAAAAATTAACAATGAGATTACAGCAATATACCATTGAAATCATACATTATGATTTATAACAGGGATTTATATCAGGAATGCAGGGTTGATTCAGTATTAGGAAAGCTATCAGCATAATGGACCATATCAATAGCAAAACCAACAAAAATCGTATGATTATCCTAATAGATACTGAAAAAACTATTGACAAAATACAGCACCCATTACTATTAAAAAACAACACTAGGGAACATAGGAATAAAGGGAGCATTTCTTAAAATGATAAGTAATTTCTAACTAAAACCATCAGCAAGCATTATGTGTAATGATGATAAACTAGAAATCTTCCCAATAAGATCAGGGATGAAATAAAGATGCCCTTTATCACCACTATTCAATATTGTACTAGAAATGCTTTTGAGAAATCTATAAGCTATAAGAAAAGCTATAAAAATAAGACAAGGAAAAGCAAATGAAGAAATGAATATAGGCAAGGAGAAACAAAGCTATCACTCTTTGCAGATGATATAATGGTATACTTAGAGAATCATAGAGAATCAATTAAAAAAACTACTTAAGATAATTAACATTAACAAAGTTGCAGGATATAAAATAAACATGCACAAATCATAAGGATTTCCATATACACCAACAAAGCCCAGCTGCAAGAGATTGAAAGAGACATTCTAATTAAAGTATCTGTAGACAATATAAAATACTTGGGAGTCTACCCGCTAAAATAAACACAGGAACTATATGAACACTGTCAGAAAGCAGTTTTCACAAAAATAAAGTCAGATCTAAAGAATCGGAAAAAACATCAATTGTTTATGCATATCCTGAGCTAATGTAGTAAAAATCACAATTCTACCTGAATTAATTTACTTATTCATTGTCATACCAATCAAAAAGGAAGTAATACAAAATTACAAAAATAAACCCAGCTATTTTATTGAGCTAGAAAAATAAACGCAAAGTTCATCTGGAAGAACAAAATGTCAAGAATATCCAGAGAATTGATGAGAAAAATGCAAATTAAGGTGATCCAGCTCTACCAGATGTCAAACTATATGGTGCACAGTAATACAACATATGTGAAAACAGTAAAATTATCTCTTTTTAGGCTATTTATCAAAACTGTCTAGTACTGGATAGTACCGGAATGGATTAGGTACACAAGACATGGTAATAAACGGCCATAGTAATCTACTGTCTGGTAAACATAAGGACCCCAACTTCTCAGATAAAAACTTGTAATTTGGTGAAAGCTACTGGGATAACTGGAAAATTTTATGACAAAAACTAGGTATTGACCAAAATGTTACAAAGGTAAAATTCACAGAACTTTGGAACAGATTGACTTTGGGAGATGAAAGAGAGACTAGTGAGTCCATGATGTGCCTTTGACAGTAATAAAGAAGTTTAAAAGCGAGACTATTTGGAGAAATAAAATGAATTCAGCTTTTTACATTTTTTAGTTTAAGATATCTAACAGGTAGTTGGGAATGCAAGTCTGGAGATTGGGACCGAGGTTAGGGATGGATAAGCAGATCTGAGAATCACCAATCCTTACTCAATCAAGAAACATTCTCTTTACAATAATAGGAAAGATAGGAAGGAGAATAGTGAGTTGCAGGTGTCTTTTGAACATAGGATGTCTAACAAGCAGTTAGAGTTGTGAGATTGGGTGTTATCAGAGAGATTTGGGCAGAATAGGTAGATTTGTGAATCATCATTAGAGAGATAGTAATTAAATTCATGTGAGCTGTTGAGATCACCAAGTGAAGTAGTACAGAGGAAGAAGAAAATAGGACCCAGGACAGATTCCTGAGGGTTAGAGAGTTTGAGCTGGAGGAAGACCCAGCAAAGGAGACAGAGAAAGAGTAATCACATAGGTAAGAGGAAAACCTAGAGTGGTATTCCAAAAACATAGAAGACAGTTTCAAAGAGGAAAGAGTGACCAATAATGTAAAAGGCCACAGGGAGGTCAAAGAGAATTTGGATTAAGAAAATGTTCACTAGTAATGATCACTAGTAATTTTGGATAGAAGAGTATTGGTGAAATGATAGATCAGAAGCCCAATTGTAAGGAGTTAAGAAGACAGTGGGAAGAGAAAAAGTGGAGGTCTCTATTGTTGATGGCCTTTCTGAGGAAAATAGCTACAAAGGGCAGAACAGATACAGGATGATAGTTAACAGGGGTGAAATGATAAAGTGAAGAGGTTTTTTTGTTTTCTTTTTTTTTTCAGGACAGGGGTGCCACGGGCATGTTGGGAGGCAGTAGCAAATGAGCCAATAGAGTGGGAGAAATTGAAAATAAGTGAAATATTGAGGATTACTAAGAGTGCAATCTGTTGTAGGAGACAATATAGAATGACATCTATTGAACAAGTAGAAGGGTTAGCTTTGTTAAGGAGTTAGGCCATTTTATCGTGTGAGTCAGGGTTGAAAGAGAAAGTGACCAAAGGGATCTGAGTGATAGGAGAAGAGAACAAGAGCAGGAGAGGGAGTTCACAGGAAATTGACTCACATTTTTTCTGTAAAATCTCCACTAAGAAGGTGGGGGGAGAGTGAGCCATCAATGTAGAGATGGTAATTGAAACCATGGGAGCTGATGAGATCACAAAGTGAAATAATATATGGAGAGAAGTGGGACTAGGACAGAGCCCTAGTGGACACCCATATTTAGAAGGCATGATCTGGCCAAAGATCCATCAAAAGAGGCTGAAAAGACATAGTAAGGTATGAAAGAGTAGAACCAGGATAGTGTGATGGAAACCTAGAGAGCAGAGGATAAGAAAGGTAAAAGTTTGAGAGAAATTATTAAAGGCTGTAGAGATCAAGAAGCACAAGGATTGAAAAAAGACCATTAGATTTGACAACCAAGAGATCATTGGTGAGAACAGTTTTGGTGGGCTGATAAAGTCAGAAGACAGACTAAAGAGAGTTAAAATGAGAGTGAGAGAAAAATGAAGTGTAGAAGATTACTTTTATTCAGTAATCACTTGCCAACAGAGGTTATTCTCTGTGAACTAAATGATGATTCTCTCTACCATGTTTTGTCATAATAATCTAAATAAAGGT
Source organism: Trichosurus vulpecula (assembly GCF_011100635.1). Classification (NCBI taxonomy): domain Eukaryota; kingdom Metazoa; phylum Chordata; class Mammalia; order Diprotodontia; family Phalangeridae; genus Trichosurus; species Trichosurus vulpecula. The sequence goes on along the minus strand of NC_050576.1, from coordinate 417,772,517 downwards.
ATTGGGTGTCTACCACAACTGTTGAGCTGCATCACCACCACCCCCAGAACACACCCTGAACCACCATTTGATGCACAGTGAGTAACACAATATATGTGAAAACAGTAAAATTATCTCTTTTTAGGCTAAATCATCCCAGTGCCTTTATTGGTACCTATAAATAGAATTTTCCAGTCCTTTAACTTTTAGAAACAAGATTTCAAAGGGTTGAGAGGAGTGAGAATAAAGAAAAGTAAAGGTACACAGTGTAGATGATTTTTTAATGAGTTCCATTGAGAAACAGAGATAAAAGATAATAGTTGGAGGGGATAATAGAGTCTAGTGAACATTTTTGTTTGTTTATAGGGATAGGAGAGATAGAGATAGGTGGTAGGGAAGGAACCAGTAAAAAGGAAGAGGATAAGGGAAGGGTTATTGATATAATCCATAGGAGAAGACAGGAAGGGATAGGATAAAGTGCATTAGTAGGGGGTATTGGCAAGAAGAAGGATACCTCTTTGTCAAAGAATAGAGAATTGTAGGACAGAATTGAACAATGTCTAGGGGTTTTGAGATAAAGAGAATAGGAGAAGAGAAAGCTCACATCTTAGTGTTCTCAGGAATACAAAGCGTAAAGTCATTCATATTCCTACAGGTTTGTACAGACTTTTATTTAATATCAAGATTTTTTTCAAAGTTTATATCTTTGCTTTGGCATCTAGCTCCACTGGTTTTATTTGTGTAAAAGATCACATATATTATATAATCCATTTTGTCTTTTTGAGGCTTTCTGTGTTTTGTTTTCTTATTGTAAAGTTTTTCTCTGTCCCTAAATGTGAAAAGTATAACTTTTCATTCTCCTGGGCATTATTTTATGATATGAGTTAAATCATCATTTATTTGCAATCTATTGTTAATAAAGAATACAATTATCTGTTTTTTTATTTCTCTTAGTCACACTATTTTCCAGTTCATGTGAAGTCATTTTGAAAAGAGAATCTGTTCTACTATAGTTTCTGTGTTTGTTTGTTTTTTTCTGAAGACCAGATTTCTCTATTTATTCACTTCTATGTCTTGGTTTTTTACTTTATTTTATTGATACCTTTTTTCTTTTTTTATTCAGTAATAATTTTTTATGATTTCAGCTTTGTAGGATGTGTTTAATAATAATAAATATTTACATATTGCTTATTATATGCAAGACATTGTGCCAAGCACTTTATAATTATTGTATCATATGATCCTTACAGCAACTCTGGGATACGTGTACTATTGTTATTTTCATTTTATGGATAAAGAAACTGAGGCACATAGAAGTTAAGTGACTTGTCTAGTAACTTGCCTAATATCTAGTTAGTTTCTCTGACTGGATGTGAACTCAGATCTTCCTGACTCTAAGTTCTATGCTCTAATTTTCATTATATCTCTTGATATAATTAACCTTTTATTCCTTCAAATGATTTGTTATAAGTTTGTTTAATTCTTTGACGTGATCTGGCAATATGATTGTTACAACATTAAATCTGAAAAATCACATATAATATTTTCATGTTTACTATATTTACATAGTTAAAACATAAAAATTGGACATTTCTAAAATTGGTTAGATATTTCACTTATGTAAAATTATGTAGCTTAGAGAAATATGAGCACTGTGTGTGCCTTGGTAAGTCACTTCTCAGATATTTAATACCTTTTATTTATAATTTAATGGACATGATATTCCTAATGTCTCAGACTGACCATGTTACTTTCCTATTCAATAACCCCACTGATTATTACCTACAAGATCATATAATCGTGTGTGTGTGTGTGTGTGTGTGTGTGTGTATGTGTGTGTGTGTATGTGTCTAATGATAGCCATCTCTAGGGCAAGGAGACGAAGATAAAAAGAAATTTACATGATAATTTTATTGTATGTTTGAAAGGAATAGCAAGTTGTGCACAGCAGATTTGCAGTTTTGTGTGCAATTGTCTTTTTTATTGTACTATGTTATGGGAATGCTTGTTTTATTCCATAAATTAAAAATAAAATTAAAAAAGAATAGTAGATATATACTTTCAATTTTAATATCTTTTGATTTTGCTATATTTCTGGCATTATTTAAAAAACATTTCTCTTTCGTCCTTTATTTTTCTTCTAAGATGTCTTCTGCTTTGTTAAGGGTTTCTAACTTCTGCTTTAATCTATAAATTCTCATTATGAGCATTTTTGTTGCATTCCGTTATTATATGTTAGTACTTTTATTAGGTTTTCCATATAATCTGGGAATTCTTATAAGCTTTCCATTATTTCTTCTACAGGTCTAAGTGTAGTTTTTATCTAATTATATTCCATTTATGGATTTTTTTTTCCTTTTGGTAACCTCTTACCTCATAACATTTCTTACTGGTGTTAGGAGTTTTTTCTTTGCTGGATTATTTGTGTAGCCTTACATTTTTTCCTGTGGATGCTTCCTTGTACAAATTTCTTTGGTACATTTGTAACTTTTCTAGGGTTCTCAGGGAGTGTTTAGGATTGTTCCTGGAAACTCCTACTTCTTCTATTTCTGAAAGTACTAGAAAAAGCTTCATTGTTAGGCCCCTGACTCCAATAAGATTCATGCATGATTAATCTCCTTTGGTAGATTTTGGATACTGGTCAAAGTAGTGAGTTTAAGCCTGCTAAAAGTTAGTAAGAAGAAACTCTGAAAAATGTTCAGTGAATACGACAAAGGTACAATTAGTTTTTAAAAATGCCGTTCTAGTAAATTTTAATATTGCCCTTTGGTAATCTTGATAACTTTATGGGTCCCTTCTTAGAAAAATATTTTAAAATGTATGAACCAAAATATATTGAATTCCTCAAAGCAATTATATCAAAATAGTTATTAATTTAAAAAAGTTTATTGACCCCCAATAAGAACACTTACATTAGAATGACTGTATAGGGAAGAACCTTGGTGAGAGTGACCTTACTGATAACCCCACTAGACTTCTACCTCTGTAGCTGTAGTGGCTACAGTCATCACAGTACTCGAGTCAGAAAATGCAAACCTTGGATTGGTGTTTCAACAATCCGGCTAGCAGCTTCTGTGGGGGTATAAGATCCACCCACAGCCAGCACCCAGAAAGCTGCCAACAGCACAGGTTCTTTTGATCTGCTTAACTAAGGAAAGCAAGGTGAAGGGGTTGACACAAGCTTACTTTAATTCAGCATACAAATATCATTCACTTGGTTCAGGGGAAAAAGCCAGCACCCTGCACTTCAGAGCAAGTTACAAACAAAGTACAAACATCAACAGACAGACCCAATACAGATTCATAGTTACCAACATCTAGGTTCAGCCGGGAGCTCAGAACAAGGGCTGGCCCAGAGTCACTTGCGCCACCACTGCTGTGGGCATGAGCTCCAGAGAAGAGGAGGGCAACCCCTGGTTTTATATCTTTTTCAGTGTCACACATGCGACTCACCCACATGACCTAAAATCGTCACAAATAGGCAACTTAAACCCATGTGGTCTAAGAGCCTCTGATGTCCCAAACCTATCACTCAAACTCATGTGTAAAACTAGGCCCTCCCCTGAGTTAGCCCCACCTTGGGCCCCACCTTAGTTACCAATCCCCACCCACATAGGTTAGGTTAACACCTAATAGGGGTTAGGCCCTGGGGCTTAGCACTTAGTAAGACTCAATGAAATACACTGAATTACTCAAAGCAAACAAAAGCCAAATTCTTCAAGGGCACTTGTTGAACTAAGTGCTAAGGAGCCCATTTTGCTTACCAACACAATTGGGAAGTAAGATATGTGGCACATCCAAGTTTATTGAGGACAATAGAATGGCAAAATAGATAACTTAATCTTTGACTGTTTCTCCAGAGGCAATATCCATACGAAGAGTTCTTTCTGCTCTACCTTTTATCGTATGCTTATTTTTATTTACTTTATTTACTCTTTTTCTGTTCTGCAGAGGTGATAGGAAAATTTAGGTTTAGATGCAATGTCTTAACAAATCAGCATGTTAGAAATATTGTGAAATGCTGTTTAAAATTGTTGAGGAATAAATTTTTATGTCTTTATTGGTGGTAGTCTTCTATAATTGCTAAATATAATGTTAAGTTTTTGTTGTTTTTCTTCTTATAAGAATTTCACTAATAAAGAGATTAACTGGAAATTTCTAGACTGCACAGAGTAATTCTTATAAATAAATAGGATTTTAAAATGAAAGGCCATTGTTCAAATATGTTTTGTTAATCAGTAGTCATATAAATTTATTAATAGCAATGGTTGTATTTTGTTTTTCTATTTGTATCTATAATATAGATTAGAGCATTTGAAGTGGAGATTGATTTATTTCAAGTAAAATGCTACATATGGGGAATGTTAAGGTTCTGAGTTTAAAGAAACACAATTTAGTTGGTTTATTGTCATGTTCTTCCTGAGATATACAGTTGCAGACATTTTTAGCTCCTTGAAACTGCAAGAAGTTTGTATCAACCAAAATAAAGCTGTCATGCTCCTTTTTGCTTGTCTTTAATTTGACTTTCAAAGCTATTCCAAGAAGACAGAAGAGGGACAGCAGCTCTTCAGGAAAGATCATACCATTTATTGAGGGATAACACAGAAAGGAAGCAGTGTGCTCCTCTTTTACTGAATGGATAAATACAGTGACTGGGTGCCCTTGAACAAACAGTCCCACTCATGAAGAGAGGTTAGTACCAATAGTCAAATGGTTAATTCAAAATCAATCAATAAATAGAAGGGGTTTTTATGGTTTTGGGGGGGTTTTCATTTTATTTTATTTTTTAGTTTTTATTGCCAACAGCTAAGAAAGGGCAAACCTTACAGGCTCAGGGATTTATCATCTTTCTTAGCTCCTTGGATCAGGAGGTAAACCATTGTTGAGAGAATAACCAAAGGGCATTCTGTGAAATAGTTTCCTAGTTGTAATAGTGAATGCCCTTAGCTTTCATTACTTATTCATCACATTTCAGTTTAGCCAACAGAATTTCTGTCTTTAGAATAACCTTAAAATATTGCCCATTTAAATGCAAATTCTTTGAGATTGCTTGTATAAAGAAAGGTTAGGAAAGAGCTGCACACTATTCAGATATAACTATTATTGTATACATGGTTTTAAGCTACTCAATTCTCTTCAAAAGGACTAAAGATGCAAATCATGAGTGGCTGAATATGAGTAGCTACTCTTTAGCTATAATGCCCTCAAAAATTGCAGAATATAAAGCACAGAGAGGATTCCTGATTGTATTCATTCTGTTATAGAAAAAACAATAACAGAAAAGTGGATTTTTAGTTTTTTAATGAATGTGATAGATTACATACTCCACTGAAGTTCTCCTCCAAGACCTCATTGCAACATGGAGGTGACCTTTTTTTTTTTCTAAGGCATCAGTGAAACATTATTGTTTGAAGCATGGGCTGATTAATAGCTAGCATTTATATAGCACTTTACAAATATAAACTTATTTGACTCTTACAACAACCTTATGAAATAATTGCTATTATTATCCCTATTCTACAGATGAGGAAACTGAGGCTTAGGTAAATGAAATAACTTTCCTAGTAACATTACACAAATACCAAATTCTAAAGATGGGATTTGAACCTGTGTCTCTCTCATTCAAGAATCAACTAAGCTAATAATACTAGAGAGGATCATTAATAGCTTGGCAGCAGAATGATACATTTTTAGACCATAGAAATTCTTGACGACTATGTACCTTAACAACTAAGGGACTGCAATTTAAGTTGGTAGAAGGGATACTTGCCTTAAAAAAATGATGTATCTTTAAAAATCATATTATTAAACCTTTTTTTATTTTTCATGTATTTTTAAAAAATACAGCATGAAAAGGGTATGATTCCATGAGGAAGCTGTAATGCATCATATCCAGGAGATAAGGCATACATTGGAGTGCCAACCTGTAGACACTTTGTCTGAGAGGTCAGGGAAGACTGGACCACCTCCTCTCTTAGGTCTTGTGTGTCTTTTGTGGTATACACACAAATCAACAGATACAAACATGAGACAGGGACTCAATACATGAAGGTAACTGAGGCTGACAAAAATCAGTGAGTAACAATGACAAGAGAAACAGAAAGCCCCTTCCCTACCTCAGTAATCCCAAGACTAATCATTAGGTTAACTTTCTTAAAGCTCTCAGAACTCACAAACTACTGTATTAGTTGTCTTTCTAGTAAAAATATAGTGGTGGTTGGGTTAAATACTCATTTAGTGTAAAACTGGAGTCTAGCAGAGGATTGGGGGTAAAACCTCTCTTTAAGTATGTAATTTTCACTATACAAACTTCAAAATGCATAAACTAGTATTTTAATACTTTTTCTTACAATTAAAATGGGATTGATAACTTTTTTATGTCACATCAATTTTTCACCATTCTACTGACCTGTCTTTATAAAATATATTTATATTCTATTAAACCTGTCTTTATAAAATAGACCAACAAAATGAGTGCCTAATAGTGTATACAACAAATCTCTCTCATAGTCTCTTCCCTCCTCCACCACAGGTTTTCTAAAGAAAGAAGTGTGTTTCATCATCTGTTCTCCAGAACCAATGTTAGTCAATGGATTTCTTTTTCTATGCTCACTTTGTATCAGTGAGGAAACAGCCCAAAGAAGTTCCCAAATGAGACTGAAAGGACTTATCCTTTTATAGGACATTTAAGTACCTCTCTAAAGATCTACAAACACAAAGATAAATGAAAATCATGCCAATGAGGACTAATTAGAACTGGAATGCATAAGGAAAGAAAGCTGAGCAGCTGTTAACTGTCTAGAACATAGACATATGGTCAGAAATCATAAAGTCTATAGGAGTAAGAGTATACTTAGAAATACTTGGCTAAAGTTAGGAATGTATTGTTAGGGAGCCAAGGGATGCTTGATATCATTCTGTACTAAATATCTTAGATTTATGAGAAATTGAATTTTAAAAACCATATATATTTACATATATATTAGGAATTAAAGGAAAATATGCTATAATTTCTGTTTCCATAACCCCTCAATAAGCAGCATTTTGCCCATTTTTCCTTGCATTTTCTTGATATTAGACATCAAAGAGAGAACAAAGCTCAGTAAAGAAAGATAGCAGACGAGGGTATATTCATAAAGGACAATTACATCTATTCTATGCTATGCTTAAGATTGATTGAATAATGGATAATCATTTATTTGAACTCTTCCCCAAAATTTAATCTTAGGGGATTCTTATGAGTTTTGAGGAATGTATATGTCACTGGGAAGGATGGAAGACTAACCAAAAGGGAAGAAAATTGGATTGGTTGTTTATAGATTCTGGTCAAAATCCTGTCTGTTATAAATATTTCATCAGGTTAAAGCCTTCCTTGTATTCAATATGTCATTATTATGTTGCATAGAAATTTTAGATTGTCTACAGATCTTGCTGTTGTTCATCCTTTGTTGTTGTAGCGGACTAGGGATATCATAGGATGATGTCTTGATTTGTGTGAACGGGATTTAAGCGAGGCAGAGCTACATTAAGTCATCAGACTCACTCTATTTTCCAGAGTCTTCAAAGTCCATTGGCAATACAAAAGTCATGAAAATTGGTAATTACCTGGGATACAGTGACTGACCTTGGCATCTTTGATGTCTGACCAAAATCCCATCGCACCTGCTTCCACTGCCTCCATGGCCTTCGGAACAAATTGTTCCCATTTGCCTATTCTGCTGGCAGAAGTCTTTACATGCTTGGGGTCAACATCTCCTTAACTCACTGACAATTCTTTTTTTTTTAATTGTATATTTCTGGTATATTTTGTTGTCTTGCTACCACCTTAAGCCTATTAATAACTAAGATGGCATTTCTCAGACTGTTCATTGAGAAGTTCTTTTTTTTGTTTTTGTTTTTTTTTTGCCACTTTTTTATTTAAAATATTTGTTTTCAGAATTGATTTTCACAAGAGTTTGAATTACACCTCTTCTCCCCATTTCTACCCTCCCCCCCCACTCCAAGATGGCGTATATTCTGGTTGCCCTGTTCCCTAGTCAGCCCTCCCTTCGGTCACCCCACTCCCCTCCCATACCCTTTCTCCTTACTTTCTTGTAGAGCAAGACAGATTTCTATGCCCCATTCCCTATATATCTTATTTCTCAGTTGCATGCAAAAACAACTTTTTCTTTGGATCATATGCTTTTAAAACTTTCTATTCCAAATTTCCTCCCCTCTTCCCTTCCCACGCATCCTCCCTAAGAAGTCAAGTAATTCAACATGGGCCACATGCATATCATTATGTATAACCCTTCCACAATACTCATGTTGTGAAAGACTAACTATATTTTGCTCCATCCTAACCTATCCCTCCTTTATTGAATTTTCTCCCTTGACCATGTCCCCTTTCAAAAGTGTTTGTTTTTGATTACCTCCACCCCCATCTGCCCTCCCTTCTATCATCCCCATTTTTTTAATCTTCTTCCTCCTTTTTTCCTGTGGGGTAAGATACCCAATTGAGTATGTATGGTATTCCCTCCTCAGGTTAAATCTGATGAGAGCAAGATTCACTCATTCCCCTCACCTGCCTTCTCTTCTCTTCCTAAAGAACTGCTTTTTCTTGCCACTTTTATGTGAGATAATTTACCCCATTCTCTCTCTCCCTATCCCTCTCTCAAGATATTCCTCTCTCATCCCTTAATTTGATTTTATTTCTTTTAGATATCTTCCGTTCATCTTCAACTCACCTTGTGCCCACTCTCTCTCTCTCTCCCTCCCTCTCTCTCTCTCTCTCTATATATATATATATATAAATATAAATATAAATGTAAATATATATATGTACATATATACACATGAATATATACATAAATATATAAATGTATATGTATATATGTATATATATACACATGAATATATACATAAATACACACTCACACACACACACACACACACACACACACACACACACATATATATATATATATATATATATATATATATATATATATATATGTACACATTCCCTTCGGCTACTTTAATGCTGAGGCCTCATGAATCATACATATCATCTTTCCACGTAGGAATGCAAACAAAACAGTTCAACTTTAGTAAGTCCCTTGCAATTACTTTTTCTTGTTCTTTTTCTTGATTGCCTTTTCATACTTCTATTGATTCTTGTGTTTGAAAGTCAAATTTTCTTTTCAGTTCTGGTCTTTTCACTGAGAAGGCTTGAAAGTCCTCTATTTTATTGAAAATCCATATTTTGCCTTGGAGTATGATACTCAGTTTTGCTGGGTGGGTGATTCTTGGTTTAAATCCTAGCTCCATTGACCTCTGGAATATCGTATTGCAAGCCCTTCGATCTCTTAATATAGAAACTGCTAGATCTTGGGTTATTCTGATTGTGTTTCCACAATACTCAAATTGTTTCTTTCTGGCTACTTGCAATATTTTCTCCTTGATCTGGGAGCTCTGGAATTTGGCAACAATATTCCTAGGAGATTTCTTTTTGGGATCTATTTGAGGAGGCGATCGGTGGATTCTTTCAATTTCTATTTTACCCTCTGGCTCTAGAATATCAGGGCAGTTCTCCTTGATAATTTCTTGAAAGATTTTATCTAGGCTCTTTTTTTGATCATGGCTTTCAGGTAATCCAATAATTTTTAAATTATCTTTCCTGGATCTATTTTCCAGGTCAGTGGTTTTTCCAAGGAGATATTTCACATTGTCTTCCATTTTTTCATTCCTTTGGTTCTGTTTTAGAATATCTTGATTTTTCATACAGTCACTAGCTTCCACTTGCTCCAATCTAATTTTTAAGGTGGTATTTTCTTCAGTGGTCTTTTGGACCTCCTTTTCCATTTGGCTAGTTCTGCCTTTCAAGGCATTCTTCTCCTCATTGTCTTTTTGGAGCTCTTTTGCCATTTGAGTTAGTCTATTTTTTAAAGTGTTGTTTTCTTCAGTATATTTTTCAGTATTTTTTTTTGGTCTTCTTTAGCAAGTCATTGACTTGTTTTTCATGGTTTTCTCCCATCCTTCTCATTTCTCTACCCAATTTTTCCTCTACTTTTCTAACTTGCTTTTTCAAATCCTTTTTGATCTCTTCAATGGCCTGAGACCAGTTCATGTTTTACCTGGAGGCTTTTGGTGTAGGCTCTTTGACTTTGTTGACTTCTTCTGGCTGTATGTTTTGGTCTTCTTTGTCAGCAAAGAAAGATTCCAAAGTCTGAGACTGAATCTGGGTGCATTTTGGCTGCCTGGCCATATTCCCAGCCAACTAACTTGACCCTTGAGTTTTTCAGCGGGGTACGACTGCTTCTTGAGTAATGAGAACTATGTTCCAAGCTTGGGGGGGATGTGCCAGCTCTGCCACACTAGCACTCCTCCTTCCCCAAGAACCCCCAACCCGCACTGGGCTTAGATCTTCAGCAGGCTCTTCACTCCTGCTCTGATCCGCCACTTAATTCCTCCCACCAGGCGGGCCTGGGGCCAGAAGCAACTGCAGCTGTAGTTCTGTATCTGCCCCACCTCCACTGCCTCCGGGGCAGTGACCCAACTGCGAACTCAAACTCCTTCCACTCCCGCAGCTTTACCCACTAACCTTCTCTGTTGTCTTTGGTGTTTGTGGGTTGAGAAGTCTGGTAACTGCTGCAGCTCACTGATTCAGGGTGCTAGGGCACGTTCTGCCTGACTCCTGCTCTGGTTGGTCCGGGCTGCCCACGCTGTGTTCTGCTCCGCTCTGCTCCCAGCTCCAGGAGGGATAGACCTTACCCAGAGACCATCCAGGCTGTCCTGGACTAAAGCCCTGCTTCTCTCTGTTATTTTGTGGGTTCTGCAGTTCTAGAATTGGTTCAGAGCCATTTTTATAGGGTTTTGGAGGGACTTGGCAGGGAGCTCAAGCTGGTCCCTGCTTTCCAGCCACCATCTTGGCTCTGCTCCCCAACTCACTGACAGTTCTGAGGCCAGTTAGTTGCCCTCAATTTGTTTTAGCCTGTCTGCTGAGATGGATTTACTGTGGTGTGCCCATTGCACATGCTACAACTTCTTGCAGCCACAGGTGAGATTTGGTTGACAGGTGGACACCAAAGGTAGATGAGCACCCCTGAAAGGGGCTCAGCAAATCCTCACACCAGAGATGCTAGTCCTGCCTGAATAGCCTATACCCCATTCAACAAGATATAGGTTTGCATAAAAATAAAAGGTTTGCATTAATTAATTGTATATGTAACCTCAAGGCTAATGTTACTGGGGTGTTCTGGGCAGGGTCTCATTCAGGCCATTTTCCTGGTAATTGGTGTTTAATACTGGAAAAGAATGAGGCCATTCATTCAAAATGCAATAGTTAACAGATATCCACTTTGTCAGAGTAGGCAAAGGGTGTTCAACAAAAATATGTGTTGAGGACACCTGAGAAGTTTCAGCTCTGACCTGTCTTCTGCCTTTGAATTGTCTGTCATGATCTACTAGTCAAGTATCTGAAAATGCTTGGATCTCCTTGTGCCTCATCTGTATGTCAATAGCCTGAGCTGTTAGTTCCCTGAATCAATCACAGCTAGCATTTACACTTATGAGAAATTAGAGGGTAAAACATGTATTAGGATATTACTACCACCACAAAGAGTAAGACCTGAGTGGGATAAAAATGAATAAAACTTTGATGTTACTATGGAAATCTTGGGTAGGATCATGATCCAAAGAGGTATTCACATTAATCTCTCAAAACTGAAACTTGTCTATGTAGTGTTGGTTATAAGTTGCAGTGAAAGGAATAATAATAATAATCCAAATTTACATAATGATTTTAAAGTTAACCATGTGTTATTTTAAGAGGTTAAATAATTTTCTCAAGGTTATTGAGCTATTAAGTATCTGAGAACGAATTCAAAACCAGTTCTCATGAAACTATGCTTAGTGATCTTCCTGCTGTACCATATTATTTATCTAATGATAGAATCGTAATTATGAAGCTTTTATTCATATTTTATAAATAGATAAGTAACTGACCTTAAATTTAATATTTTACATTTAGTCCATCAAGAGAGCCAACTTTGATTCAAAAAATAAATTTTTATAGTTTATATGTTTTTCTATAATAACCATAATTTTCTTTTAAAATCTTCTCAATAAGGTTATTAAGGGAAAAGCAACTAATAGCATTCATTAATTTAGACTATTTCTGCATTTGATTGACTTTGTTATTTGACAGTTTCATTTCTTGTAAAAAATAGGCAGAGAAATTGTGTTTTGAAAATGTATTTTTCTTTCTTTTTTTTAAACTGAAAATGCAGTTAGGCACAAATTGTTCCTGGAAGCATTTTATAAACAGGTATGATAAAGCAAGCTGCAGCAAAGAGATACATATTCTAATAAGGTATTTAGATTATACTCCCACAACATGCATACAAGTGCTTGCCAAAGTAAATTAAGCTGGAAAACTATCATTTTCTTGTTACTGATATAGTTCATCTATATTCAGCTGCACTTTCTTTTTAATTTACACTTTATTACCAAGATCCTCAGATCTCTTTTCATCCTTTAGTCTAATCTTTCTTCACTTTCTCTTATTATAATGGACTTAGGAAATAAAGCATATCTTATGACCTCTAACATAGGTGTTGAGCAATATAATTGCATTTTGCTACCAAGTGTGAGCTTTTTTCTAATAAACATATTCTATATTTCATCTTTTTTTCTTTAGATTCCTCAGAATGCCCTAATTTTAAGGACTGAATCTATTACTTTCAATTATACTTATCTCTAATATCAGGTGAACCTCATTTTTGGTCTGTCAAGAAGCTAAGCTTCTCTGAGTAGGTAAGAAAAAGAAAGAGAAAATAAGAAAACTGGCCAACATATTCAGCATGCTTACAAGAGTGGCATAGACCTCTATAACAGGTCAGGAAAGCTAAAGACTAGATTGAGTTGAATCTTGCAAATGGTGCTAAGAGAATAAAAAGGACTTTCTTGAAATAATATTCAGAGCAAGAGGACCCAGAGAGAGTCCTGATGCTTGGCAGATAGGATATAATGCTAACATGTAGCAGAATGAAAACAAAACCAAACAACTTTTAATTTTTCCTATCTTCTGTATTAAGGAAAATGAATTCAATTAGAAAGTATAGAGCAAGGTAGTTAAAAGGAAATCAAACACTAAAATGGGTAATAAAAAAAATCCCTTAATTCTTTTAATAAGTCCAAATCTCCAGACCCTTACTTAAAGAATATTCACTTTAGATATAAAACTAACGTCAGGTATTTTTGAGCAAAGACATACAGGAAAAATGGATTTCTGCCAGAAACCCGAGGATGAATGAATGTTGTATTATTTTCAAAAAGGGAAAAGGCCAAATTCTGGAAATTAAAGATATGCGAGATTGAAATTAATATTAATCCTACAAAATTAAATAGATTTATCTCATTTCATTTCTGAGTGCTTAACCTAAATACCTGACGTATTTCTGCCAAATGCACAGGGCACCCCTGAAATCATCTCACCATGAGAGAAACGCTGAAGAAACTATTTCCAATAGAGTTATTATGACGTGTGATGGGAGTTACTTAGACACTGCAGCATACCTAAGACATTTAGAACTGATTCCAGCATGCTAACTAGGGGGTTAAGAGAAGTCTTTTCAAATGGCTTTCAATTGTCAAAATGGAGCTGGAGACATCTTCAAAAGACCTTATTTAGTCTCAGTTATATTTTTTGAGCATCCTTGGTTTAATTCTTTTGCTTTTTATATGTATGAAGTATTGCTTTTTAAAAGCTAATAAATGTTAAATGTATAAATGGAACTGAGGTATTCCTGAGACTTAACAGCGAGAAGATGACAATTGCTGGGGGCTCAATCTGATAACTTCAGCGTTTTAATTTTTAGTGTTAACTTTGGAAGCCTGAAGAAGGTTATATAGAAGCCCAGCTCTGTGGTATCAAACTAAAGAATAATGGTGAAACTAGGATTACTAAGAGTTAGCATGTTTTCGCTAATTATGAATCATGTCAGACTAACAATATTTCCTTCATTAATAGGATTGAGACTGTTTCATTAAAAAATGCCATAAGTACATAAATTTCAATAAGGCATTTGGCAATCTCCTTTATAGTCTTCTGGAAAGATGGGATATGGGTTGAATGATATGACAAAGTAAATTCTTCTTTGGGAGAGAGCACTGTACTTAAAATCAGAGGGCCTAGGTATCAGTCATAGTCTTACTGCCTACTTATTCTGATCTCAGACATGTTAATTTTCCTCTGCAAATCGTAGTTTCCTCATCTGTAAAATGAGCGTATTTGTCTAGGCAATGTCTAAGATGTCTTCCAACTTCAAATCTTATGATACTATGATCTAACTAATTGAAAAAGATCACTCCAAATACTCCAAAGAGTGCTGCTCAATGGATGAATGGAGGGTTGAATCTAGTGGTTTTAAGGTATAATGATATGGCTCTTGGACCCTAAGTGTGGTAGTCCTACTCTGGTTCTAATGCTTACCAGTTGGGTGATCATTCATTTAATTTCTTCAAACTCGTGTTCTACATCTTTAAATTGGGGATTGCAATACCTGCCCTGTAATGATTACTTTAGTTACTGTAAGGATAACAAGTTAATGGTATATGGGAAAGAGCTTTGCAAAAAATGAATCACTTCATCTTCAACTCACCCTGTGTCTGCTCTCTCTCTTTTACATATATATATATATATATATATATATATATATATATATATGCATATTCCCTTCAACTACCCTAATACTGAGGTCTCATGAATCATACTCATCATCTTTCCATGTAGGAATGTAGACAAAACAGTTCAACTTTAGTAAGTCCCTTGCAATTTCCGTTTCTTGATTACCTTTTCATGCTTCTCTTGATTCTTGTGTTTGAAAGTCAAATTTTCTATTCAGTTCTGGTCTTTTCACTGAGAAAGCTTGAAAGTCCTCTATTTTATTGAAAATCCATATTTTGCCTTGGAACATGATACTCAGTTTTGCTGGGTAGGTGATTCTAGGTTTTAATCCTAGCTCCATTGACCTCCGGAATATCGCATTCCAAGCCCTTCAATCTCTTAATGTAGAAGCTGCCAGATCTTGGGTTATTCTGATTGGGTTTCCACAATACTCAAATTGTTTCTTTCTGGCTGCTTGCAGTATTTTCTCCTTGATCTGGGAGCTCTGGAATTTGGCGACAATATTCCTAGGAGATTTCTTTTCAGGATCTATTTGAGGAGGCGATCGATGGATTCTTTCAATTTCTATTTTGCCCTGTGGCTCTAGAATATCAGGGCAGTTCTCCTTGATAATTTCTTGAAAGATGGTATCTAGGCTCTTTTTTTGATCATGGCTTTCAGGTAGTCCAATAATTTTTAAATTATCTCTCCTGGATCTATTTTCCAGGTCAGTGGTTTTTCCAAGGAGATATTTCACATTGTCTTCCATTTTTTCATTCCTTTGGTTCTGTTTTGTAATATCCTGATTTCTCATAAAGTCACTAGCTTCCATTTGCTCCAATCTAATTTTTAAAGTAGTATTTTCTTCAGTGGTCTTTTGGACCTCCTTTTCAGTTTGGTTAATTCTGCCTTTCAAGGCATTCTTCTCCTCATTGGCTTTTTGGAGCTCTTTTGCCATTTGAGTTAGTCTGTTTTTTAAGGTGTTGTTTTCTTCAGTGTATTTTTCAGTATTTTTTTGGGTCTCCTTTAGCAAGTCATTGACTTGTTTTTCATGGTGTTCTCACATCCTTCTCATTTCTCTTCCCAATTTTTCCTCTACCTCTCTAACTTGCTTTTCCAACTCCTTTTTGAGCTCTTCCATGGCCTGGGACCAGTTCATGTTTTTCTTGGAGGTTTCTGTTGTAGGCTCTTTGACTTTATTAATTTCTTCCATCTGTATGTTTTGGTCTTCTTTGTCAGCAAAGAAAGAATGCAAAGTCTGAGAGTGAATCTGGGTGCATTTTCGCTGCTTGGCCATATTCCCAGCCAATTAACTTGACCCTTGAGTTTTTCAGTGGGGTATGACTGCTTGTAGATTACAGAGTTCTATGTTCCACGTTTGGGGGGGAGGTTCCAGCTCTGCCACACCAGCACTGCTCCTTCCCCAAGAACCCCCAACCCGAACTGGGCTTAGATCTTCAGCAGGCTGTGCACCCCTGCTCTGATCCGCCACTTAATTCCTCCCACCAGATGGGCCTGGAGCCGAAGTAACCACAGCTGTAGCTGCCCCACCTCCACTGCCCCCGGGGCTGGAAGCTGAACCGCGAACTCCTTCTACTCCCGCAGCTTTACCCACTAACCTTCTCTGTTGTCTTTGGTGTTTGTGGGTTGAGAAGTCTTGTAACTGCCACAGCTCACTGACTCAGGGCGCTAGGGCCCCCTCCGCCCGGCTTCTGGTCTGGATGGTCCACGCCGCTCAGGCTGGGCTCTGCCCCACTCCGTTCCCAGCTCCCAGCTCCCAGCTCCCAGCTCCCGGCTCCCAGCTCCCAGCTCCCAGCTCTGAGCTCCGTGTGGGATAGACCTCACCCAGAGACCATCCAGGCTGTCCTGGGCTGGAGCCCTGCTTCCCTCTGCTGTTTTGTGGGTTCTGCTGTTCTAGAATTGGTTCAGAGCCATTTTTTATAAGTTTTTGGAGGGTCTCGGTACGGAGCTCACACTATTCCCTGCTTACCAACCGCCATCTTGGCTCTGCCCCCCTAAAAACGATTTTTTAACATTTGTTTTTAGAAGTTTGAGTTCAAATTCTCTCCCTTCTTCCCTCCCCACCCACCCTCCACAAGAAGGCAAGCAATTAAATATAAGCTATACATGTATCGTTATGCAAAACACTTCCATAATAGTCATGTTGTGAAAGACTAACTTTATTTCCCTCCATCTTATCCTGTCTCCCTTCATTCAGTTTTCTCTTTTGGCCCTATCCCTTTTCAAAAGTGTTTGCTTTTGACTACCTCCTCCCCCAATCTTTCCTCCCTTCTCTCATCGCCCCCCCCCCACTTTCTTATCCCCTTCCTCTCTACTTTCCAAATGAGTGTGTGTTTTATTCCCTCCTTAAGCCAAATCCAATGGGAGCAAGATTCACTCATTGCCTTTTGCTTACCCCTCTTCCTTTCTATTACAACAGCTTTTTCTTGACACTTTTATGCCAGATATTTCCCCCATTCTATCTCTCCCTTTATCCTTCTCCCGATATATTCCTCTCTCACCCCTTGATTTTATTTTTTTCAGGTATCATCCTTTTGTATTCAATTCACCCTGTGCCCTCTGTGTGTGTGTGTGTGTGTATGTGTATGTATGTATGTATGTATGTATGTACATTCCCTTCAACTACCCTAATACTCAGAAAGGTCTCGTGAGTTACAAATATCATCTTTCCATGTAGGAATGTAAACAAAACATTTAAACTTTAGTGAGTCTCTTATGATTTTTCTTTTCTGTTTCCCTTTACATATTTCTCTTGAATTTTTTATTTGAAAGTCAAATTTTCTATTCACCTCTGGTTTTTTCATCAAGAATGCTTGAAAGTCCTCTATTTCATTGAAAATCCATATTTTGCACTGAAGCACTATAGTTTTGCTGGGTAGGTGATGCCTGATTTTAATCCTAGCTCCTTTGACCTCTGGAATATCATATTCCAAACCCTTTAATCCTTTAATATAGAAACTGCTAGATCTTGTGTTATGCTTATTGCATTTCCACAATACCCAAATTGTTTTTTTCTGGCTGCTTGCAATATTTTCTCCTTCACCTGGGAACTCTGCAATTTGGCTACAATATTCCTAGAAATTTTCTTTTTGGGATCTTTTTCAAAAGGAAATCAATGGATTCTTTCCATTTCTATTTTTACCCTCTGGTTCTAGAGTATCAGGACAGTGCTCCTTGATAATTTCTTGAAAGAAGATGTCTAGACTCTTGTTTTTTGGTCATGGCTTTCAGGTAGTCCAATAATTTTTAAATTATCTCTCCTGGATGTATTTACCAAGTTAGTTGTTTTTCTAATGAGATATTTCACATTGTCTTCCATTTTTTCATTCCTTTGGTTCTGTTTTATAATTTCTCGATTTCTTGTAAAGTCACTAGCTTCCACTTACTCCTATCTAATTTTTAAGGTGGTATTTTCTTCAATGGTCTTTTGGATCTCATTTTCCATTTGGCTACTTCTGCCTTTTAAGGCATTCTTCTCCTCATTGGCTTTTTGGAGCTCTTTTGCCATTAGAATTAGTCTATTTTTAAGGTGTTATTTTCTTCAGTATTTTTTTGGGTCTCCTTTAGCAAGGTGTTGACTCATTTTTCATGATTTTCTTGCATCACTCTCATTTCCCTTCCCAACTTTTCTTCTACTCTCATTTGATTTTCCAAATCCTTTTTGAGTTCTTCCATGGCCTGAGACCAATTTTTTTGGAGGCTTTTAATGTATGATCTTTTACTTTGTTGACTTCTTCTGGCTGTATGTTTTAATCTTCTTTGTCACCAAAGAAAGATTCTATAGTCTGAGTCTTTTTATGCTTCCTGCTCATTTTCCCAGCCAATTATTTGACTTTTAAGTTCTTTGTATGATGGCTTTCACAGTGGAGAGTGCTTTGTCCCAAGCTTCAGGGGTTTACAGCTGCTGTGTTCAGAGGTACTTCTATTCTGAGGTGGTATTATACTCCTCTCCTGGCCTGTGCTCTGATCTGTGAGTGCAAGCTCTCCTTTCTGCCATGTAACTACCAAGAAGACTCCCTCTCCACAGCCACCATGGGCTCACCACACCAGTGCTCCTCTTGCCCCAAGCACTGCCAACCAAGACTGCAACCCAAATGCAAGCAGGGCAAAGCAATAGAATCCTGTCTTAGTGCCAGCAAAGAGGTCCCTGCACTCCTGTTTGGATCAGCCACCTGATTCCCCCCATGGTCTGTGGGCCTGGAGATCAGGAAGTGGCCACTGCCACTGAAAACGCCTTCTCCACCCCAGCGCTGGAGCCAGACCACTCATTTCTCTCACCCAGTTCCAAGTTGTCCCACTGACTTGCTAAGTTGTCTTTGGTGTTTGTGAGTTAAGAGGTCTGGAAACTGACAGGGCTGCCAGAGCCCTGAGGCCTGCCCCACCGAATATACTCTGGCCTGTTCTCTTCTGGTGCAGCCCAACCTGGGTTGCACTCTGCTCCCAGAAGGCTGGGATAGATCCTTCCCATTGATCGTCCAGGCTGTCTTGTGCTAGAGGCTTGTTTCACTCTGTCATTTGGTGGGTTACGTAGCTTTAGAATTTGTTTAGAGTCATTTTTTACAGTTGTTTGGAGGCTGTTTGGGGCAGAGCTTAAGCAAGTCCCTGTTTTCACTCTGCTGTCTTGGCTCTGCCCCCTCAACGTTTACTTTTAAAAGACTTTGAGGTCCAATTTCCCCCCTTTCTCTCCTGTCCCCTGCCCAAGACATCAAGCAATCTGATATATGTCATATATGTACAATCATATTAAACACTTTTCTATACTAGTCATGTTGTGAAAGAAGAATCAGAACAAAAGAGAAAAACTGCAAAGAAAACAAAAGATGACATAGAATGCTTTGATCTGCATTCAGACTCCAGACTTTTTCTGAATATAGATACAATTTTGCTCTCTGAATCTTTTGGAATTGTCTTTGCATGCAGTTTCTCATTGTATTGCTGAGAAGAGCTAAGTCTGTCAAAGTTGATGAGCACACAATGATGCTCTCACTGAGTACAATGTTCTCCTGGTTCTGCTCACTTCACTCAGCAGCAGTCCATGTAAGTCTTACCGGGTGTTTTTTTTTTTCTGAAATCATCATTCTTATCATTTCTTTCTTTCTTTCTTTCTTTCTTTCTTTCTTTCTTCTTTCTTTCTTTCTTTCTTTCTTCTTTCTTTCTTTCTTTCTTCCTATCTATTTATTTGTTTTCAGTTTTCTGAGTCCACTTTCATAAGCTTTTGAGTTATAAATTTTCTCCTTCTCCTTCTGAACCCCTCCCCAAGATGGCATGCAATTTGATATAGGCTGTACATATACATTCATATTAAACATATTTTTACATTAATCATGTTGTAAAGAATAATTCCAACTAATGAGAGAAATCACAAGAACAACGACAACAGAGAACAAATTTCATGCCTTGATATGTATTCAGATTCCACAGTTCTTTTTCTAGATATGGATAGCCTTTTCCATCATGAGTCTTCTGGGGTTGTCTTCAATCTTTGCATTGCTGAGTAGAACCAATTCTATCAAAGTTAGTCATTGCTCAATGTTGCTGTTATTGTGTACAATGTTCTCCGAATTCTGTTCGTTTTACTCAACATCACTTCATGTTGTGAGTAAGTCTTTTCAGGTTTTTTTGAAGTCTGCCTACTCATTTTATCTTATGGAACAACAGTATTTCATTACATTCATATACCCCAACTTATTCAGTCATTTCCAATTGATAGGCGTAGCCTCAATTTCCAATTCTTTGCCACCACAAAAAGAGCTGCTACAAATATGTTTGTGCATGTGGGTCCTTTCCCCTTTGCGTGATCTTTTTGGGACACAGACCTAGTAGTGATTGCTGTGTCAAAAGATATGCATATTTTTATTGCCCTTTGGACATAGTTCCAAATTGCTCTCCAGAATGCTTTAATCAGCTCACTCCATCAATGACACATTAGTGTCCCAATTTTCCCAAATCTTCTTTCTGTCATGTTAGCTGTGATGTAGTTCTTCAGAGCTATTTAGATTTGTCTTTCTGAAATTAATATACATTTAGAGCAATTTTTTGCATGTGACTACAGAGAGCTCTAATTTCTTCATCTGCAAACTGCCTGTCCCTATCCCTTGACCATTTACCTATTGAGGAATGACTTCTATTCTTATAAATTTGACTCAGATGTCTATATGTTTTAGAAATTAGGCCTTTATCAGAAAGAATCACAGTAAAAAATTGTTTCCCAAGTTTCTGCTTTCTTTCTAATCTTGGTTGCATTGACTTTCTTTGTGCAAAAATGTTTTAATTTAACATATTTGAAATTGTTCATTTTACATTTCACAATGTTATCTAGCCCTTGTTTGGTTACAAATTCTTCCCTTCTCCATATATCTGATAGGTAAACTATACTTTGCTCTCCTAATTTGCTTATAGTATCAGCCTATAATATATAAATCCTGTACCCATTTTGACCTAAGATAGTGTAAGATGTACATCTATGCCTAGTTTCTGCCATACTATTTTCCAATTTTCCCAGTAATTTTGTCAAATAGTGAGTTCTTTTCCCAGAAGATGGAGTCAGCAAACATTTAATTACTATAGTCATTGAAGAATGTGCATTATAGATGCACATTGTCTTGTGCACCTAATCTATTGCACTGATCCACCACGTTATTTCATGTTTTTCCCTTACATTGGGCAACAGGAATTTAATAAGCTGACAGTATGCCATCTAATGCCTTCCTGTCTGCATATACTTAGTCTGACTGGGTGGTAACATCAGTCATTTCTACCTTTTTCAATAGATTGTTTATTTTTAGTTTACAACACTCAGTTCCATATGCTTTTGAGTTCCAAACTTTCTTCCCCTCCTTTCCCTCCCTCCTCCCTGCTAAGGTGGCATGGAATCTGATATATGTTCTACATATACGTTCCCATTAAACTTATTTAGACAATAGTCAAGTTGTAAAGAAGAATTATGACCAATGGAATGAATCATGAGAAAGAAGAAACAAAACCAAAAAAGAGAGAAAAAAAGAGTGTGCAAATAGCTTGCTTCAATCTGCATGTAGACTCCAGGGTTCTTTCTCTGGATGTAGATAGCTCTCTCTGTCACGAATCCTTTGGAGTTGTCTTTGAACCATGTATTGCTGGGAAGAGCCAAGTCTATCAAAGTTAGTCATCACAGAAGCAATGTCTGTGGTTGTGTACTATGTTCTCCTGGTTCTGTTCCCCTCACTCAGCATCACATCATGTAGGTCTTTCCAGGTTATTATGAAGTCTGTATGTTCCCCATTTCTTGTAGCACAATAGTATTCCATTACATTCATATACCACAACTTGTTTAGCCATTCCCCAATTGATAGGCATCCCCTTGATTTCCATTTCTTTGCTACCACAAAAAGAGCTTCTATAAATATTTTTGTACATACTTTACCTTTCCCACTCATGTGATTTGGCTATAACATTTCTTGGAATTTTCAATTTGGGATCTCTTTCAGGGGGTGATCGATAGATTCTTTTGATGACTATTTTAACCTCTGGTTCTAGGACCTCGGGGAAGTTATGTTTGATGATTCCTTGAAAGATACTTTCTAGGCTCTTTTTTCATAATGGCTTTCAGGTAGACCAATAATTCTTAGATTGTCTCTCCTAGATCTAATTTCCTGGTCAGTGGGTTTTCCAATCAGATATTTCACGCTATCTTCTATTTTTTTCATTCTTCAGATTTTGTTTGACTGACTTATTGTCTTTATTTCTAAACCTCTTTTTCCATTTGGTTAATTTTACTTTACACGGCATCAATCTCTCTAATTAGATTTTGAATCTCCTTAACCATTTAGCCAATTTTACTCTTTAAAGATTTGTTCTCAACAGTGCTTTTTTCCCATTTTTTCTTTTACCTCCCAAATTTGGTTTTTAAAATCCTCCTTGAGCTCTCCCAGGAATGCTTTTTGGGCTGGAGACCAGTTCACATTCCCTTTTGAGGTTTCAGATGTGGGTATACTCTCAATGCTGTCCTCTTCTGAATTGGTATTTTGATCTTCCCTGTCTCCATAAAAAGAATCAATGGTCCTCGGTTTTCTCTATTGTTTCTTCATGTTAATTAACTTGTTCCTGGCTTTAAAAATGGATTTTTGCTTCTGGTTTCATGAAGTGTAGGGGAGGGGTGGTCTGGCTTCTGCAAGTCTCCTCTTCCCAAAGTCCTGGGCTAGAGCATTGGTGGTCTCAGCTGTTGTCTGCCACTTTCTTCTGGCTGTGCAAAGGCACCTCTGGGTTCCTGGTGTTGCTGCTTGCTGGCTCCACCTCCCTGGGGCTCAGGCACTCCCACTGTGACTACTGAAGCCCTACTCCTGGTCCCTCTATTTCAGGGTTTCTGCTGAGGGAGTCTTATCTGGGAGAGGAAGGGATGAATGTATGCATGTGAGGTGGACTTCTAGCCTACAGATCCATCCTGTGGACCCTGCAGACTCTCCTGGTTTGGAAATTTGCCCCACTCAGTCTACTAGTGGCTTCTACCTCTCTCAGATCTGTTCAGATTCACTTTTTTAGAGGTATCTGGCAGAATTTTTGAGGGAGATCTAGTAAGACACTGTTTTCATGTGACCATCTTGGCTCCCCACCACACACACTCTATTTCTTAACCAATACCAAATAATTTTGATGAGAATCAAATGCTTTTTCTGCATCTGTTTAGATAATCATAATATTTCTTTTGGTTTTATTATTGACATGAACAGTTGAGCTGATAGTTTTCCTCATATTGAACCAGTCCTGGTACAAATCTAACCTTGTTATAGTGTATGATGCTTGTGATATATTGCTGTAATCTCCTTCCTAGGGTTTTACTTGAATTTTTTGACTCAATATTCATTAGGGAAATTTGTCTGTAGTTTTGTTTCTGTCTTTCTACTCTTCCTAGTTTAGGCATCAGCACCATATTTGTGTTGTAAAAATAATTTGGTAGGATTCCTTTGCCTATTTTTCCAAATAGTTTATGTAATGTTGGAATTAATTTTTCTTTTTTTGTAAATATAAGGTAGAATTCCTTAGTGAATCAATCTCACTCTAGATTTTTTTTTCCTTAGGGATCTCCTTGAGGGCTTATTCAATTTACTTTTCTTGGATGAGGTTATTTAAGTAATCTACTTTCCCTTCTGTTAATCTGGTTAATTTATATTTTTGTAAATATGTACCTATTTCATTTGGATCATCAGATTTATTGGCATATGATTGGGCAAAATAGCTCTTAATAAATACTTTAATTTCCTTTTCATAGGTGATGAATCCACTCTTTTAATGTTTGGTACCACTAATTTGACATTCTTCCTTTTAAAAAATCAAAATAAACAATGATGTATATATTTTTTTTCATGAAACCAGCTCCGAGTTTTGAACCAAAATCATTGGTTCAAAAATTTTTTTACTTTCACTTTTTAAAATTTCTTCTTTGATTTTCAAAATTTCTGATTTGTTGTTTAAATGGGAATTTTTAATTTGTTCTTTTTTTCTAGCTTTTTTTGTTTGCATACTTACATAACTGATCTGCTTTTTTTCTTTATTTTACTTATGTAAATGTTTAGAGATATACATTTCCCCCTAATTATCATTTCACTACACCCCATGAATTTTGATATGTTGTCTCATTGTTTTCATCCTCTTCAGTGAAATTATTCTTCATGGTTTCTTCTTTGACCCACTCATTGTTTAATATTAGGCTTTTTAGTTTCTAATTAATTTTAATCTATCTTCCCATGCCTCTTTATTGAATATAATTTTCATTGCATTATAATCTGAAAATAAAGCATTAATATTTCTTCTTTCCTTCAATTGTTTGTGAGGTTTTTTGGTCTTAACACATGGTCTGCTTTTGTGTAATTCATGTACCCCTGAGAAAATAATTATATTCCTCTCTATTTCCATTCTATTTTCTCCAGTGGTCTATCATTTCTTACTTTTCTAAAATTTTCTTCATCTTCTTAGTTTCATTCTTCTTCAATTTTTGGCCATATTTATCTTGTTCTGAGAGTCGAAACTTAATGTCCACTTCTAGTAAATTGACTGTCCAACCTCAAGTACTGTCTATAATTTCTATATTTAAACTTTCCATTAAGATTTTGATGCTACACCATTTGGTACATACATATTCAATATTGATATTACTTCATTGCCTGTGGTGCCTTTTAGCAAGATGTAGTTTTCTTCTTTATCTCCTTTACTTAGACCAATTTTTTGCTTTTCTTTGTCTGAGATTATGATTGTTACCCCTGTTGTTGTGGTGTTTTTTTTTTTTAATTTCAGCTGAAGCACAGTAGATTCTGCTCCCGTCCCTTACTTTTACTTTGTTTGTCTTTCTTTTTCAAATGTTTTTCTTATAATCAACATATTGTGGGATTCTGGTTTTTAATGGACTCTGCTATCCACTTCCATTTTATGGGTGAGTTCATGCCATTCCCATTCAAAGTTAATATAAAATTTTGTATTTCATTCCATCCTATTTCCCCCCTGCTTATTCTCTCTGTCTCTGTCTCTGTCTCTGGCTCTGGCTCTGGCTCTCTCTCTCTCTCTCTTCCTCTGTCTCTCTCTGTCTCTCTCTCTCCCTGCCTCCCTCCATCCCTTCCTCCCTCCCTTCTCCCCTCCTTCTCTCTCTCTCTCTCTCCTTGTCCTTCCTCAAAAGTGTTTTGCTTCTAATCACCACCTTCCCCAATCTGGACTCCCTTTTATGAGCCCCTCTTCTCTTCTCTTCCTCCCCATCTAACTGCCTGTAGGTGAAGATAGATTTTATACCCAACTGAGTATGTATGTTATTCCCCTTTTCAGCTAATTCTGATGAGAGTAAGTTCAATTGCTGCTGCCCTATCTTCCTTTCCACTGTAAAAGTACTTTTGTACCTCCTTTCTGTGAGATAATTTATTCCATTCTATCTTTCCCTTCTCCCTTCTTCTAGTGCACTCCCATTTCTCACAGTTTAAATTTTTTTTGTATGTCATCCCATCATAATCAACTCACAACTTAGTCTATGTAGGTTCATTCTAACTGTACTAATAATGATAAAATTCTTAGAAGTTATAATCATCATCAATCTGTATTAGGAATGCAAACAGTTTAACCTTTTTAGAATTCTTTTTGATTTTTCCTTCCTGTTTATCATTTTTTTATTTATTTTTTCCTTGTCTTGAATCTTATATTCAAGAATCAAATTTTCTGCTCAGCTCTGGTCTTTTCATCAGAAATTCTTGAAAGTACACTATCTCATTAAATATGCATTTCCCCCCAAAATATTATATTCAATTTTACTAGGTATTTGATTCTTGATAATCCTATTTCCTTTGCCCTCTAGAATGTCATATTCCAAATCTTCTGGTCTTTTAATGTAGAAACTGCTGGATTCTGTGTTATCTTCATTGTGCCTCCACAATATTTGAATTGTTTCCTTCTTTTCACTTGCAGTATTTTTCTCTTTGACCTGAGAGCTCTAAAATTCAGCAGTAATATTCCTGGCAGTTTTCATTTTGAGATTTCTTTTAGGATTCTTTTAATTTCTATTTTATGCTCTGGGCCTATAATATCAAGGCAATTTTTCTTGATAATTTATTGCAATGTGATTTTAGTTGTTTTTTTTTATGGATTTCAGGTGGCAGTATAATTTTTATTATATTTTATTATAATTTATTTTCCCTCAATCTCTTTTTCCTTGCCAGTTTGTTTTTCGATGAGATATTTCACATTTTCTTCTATGTCTTTTTTATTTTGTTTAATTGATTCTTGATGTTTCATAGAGCCATTAACTCCTACTTGCCCAATTCTGATTTATAAGGAATCATTTTAATCAGTGAGTGCTTGGTTCCCTTTTTCTATTTGGCCAATTCTGCTTTTCAAGGAGTTGCTTTCTTCAGTGAATTTCTATCCATCTTTTCCCATGTTTTGGTGATTCCTCTAAGAAGCTATTAAATCCATAATCCTCTTGCATTATTCTCTTCTTCTCAACTTTTTCTCAACCTCTGTTATTTGATTTTTTGGAGGGGGGAAGGCAGGGAAATTGGGGTTAAGTGACTTGCCCAAGGTCACACAGCTAATGTGTCAAGTGTTTGAGGCCAGATTTGAACTCAGGTCCTCCTGACTCTAGGGCTGATGCTGTACTCACTGTGCCACCTAGCTGCCCCTCATTATTTGATTCTTAAAATCCCTTTTTAGCTTTTCTAGGAATTCCTTCTGGCCTGGCTTCAATCACATTTTTCTTTGATGCTTTGCTTGTAGCTGTTTTGAACTTGTCCTCTTCTGAGTTTGTCTTTTGGTTTTCCCTGTCATCATAGTAACTTTCTATGATGATGTTTTTGTTGTTCTTAATGTTGCCATTTTTTGCTCATTTGTACAGCCTATTTCTTGATTTTTAAATTGATGCTAAAGAAATTGAAATATAACCAAGTAGAGGGGGCATTGTCCTAAGCTTCAGGTTTTTTATATAACTATTTTCAGAGCTAGTTCTGAGGGTCTGTAAGTTTTCAGCTCTTCCAAGTTATTATAACCTGAGGAGAGATATAGCCACTACTCTCTTGGCTTGTGAACTGATCTCTGAGCAACCACTAGCACTCTTTTTCACTTTAGAACTGTAACCAGGTTCCTAATGTCTTTTAAGGGATTCCTGCATGACATAAGAGGTTGGAATTGAGATTACCTATTATTCCTTCCATGAAATACTTTGCAATTTTACTCTATCTTAATGATATTAACAATTTCATAACAAAATGAAATCCAAATGTCATTTGATTTATGCAAATATCAAATTATTTATTATGGTGTATATTATAATATAGATAAGAGGGAGTGTAAAGCAAACACATGTTTTTATAAAATCATATGTGTACCAATTTCATTCTGCTCTGTTCAGTATCAATATAGTTAAAAATAAAGAGGAGAAAATCAAATAAATTTTTGAGAGAAGGGACAATAAGAACAAAGAAACCCTAGATTAGTTTATGTCATCTTTTGAGGAGGCAGCATTTAAATGTACATGCAATTATTCAAGTTGATTATTTACATGTAAAAACAAAAGCAACCTTCTGAGATTCAAATTTTAATAAGAATCAACCAGGGGTTTTTATCCTGTTCAGCCAGTCTTAGGAATTTCAAAATACTATCACACTACATAATAACATTTGGAAATTAAATGTTGTGATGGAAGTGGGGGTGGGGGGCATCAAAATCATTTTACCTATTCAGAGGTCTTGAAAGTAATTAGAAGAGAGCAGAGAGTCAAGCAGAATTTCAAAATATGTTTACATCTCAAATGTTTTACGTAGTGAAGGCTATGGTACCCTCCCTCCAAAGTCTCAAAATTTGCCACCTAGATGCTTCATGAAAAATATTACTTGATGGCTAATTATTTCACAAACATAGAAAATATTTAAAAGGTGAATTTTATATGGAACCCTGTACTGCAGAGCATCCTATTGACTGTTGCTAAATGCTTCATTATTTCAAGGATTTGTGTATGAAATGGTAGAAAAATTATATGAATCTTTCTAAAGAATGCCATTTCTAATATTTTCTTCTCAATTGTCTCTCTTGTCCTTAATTTCTCTTTAACCTTCAATGCTGTTAATAACCATCTTCTCAATATTTTCTTTCCTCTAGGTTTTTATGGCTACTTCTAATTGTTTTTCTTTTCTATTCATCTGACTATTCCTCAGTCTTCCTTACTAGATCTTCATCTAGGTCATCCTATTGACCTTCAGTGCCCTCCAGGACTTTGTCTTAGGCCCTCTTCTCTCCTTCTATGATATTTCATTTGATGCTCTTAACAGCACTCATGGATTCAATTATCTTTTTGCTAAAGATGGATAGATCTATTTGTCTAGCCCTAAACCCTCAAGTGGCTCTCTGTTTTGAATTTTCAACTACCTATTAAACATTGTAAAGTGAATGTTGTGTAGACATCATAAACTTAACATGAACAAAACTTAGTTCACCTTGCCCTTCAAACCCTCCTTCTTCCTAAACTCTGTGCTATAGTTATGGGCTTAAAGATCTTTTTTGTTGCCAAATCTCACAACCTCACTCACTATCCCATCAGTTGTCAAGTTGTGTCATTTCTACTTTCATAAAAATTATTGAATATGCCCTCTTCTTTCCCCTAACACTACCATGACCTGGAGCAGGCTTTCATCACTTCATTGCTGGACTATTGCACTAGCCTTCTGGTTGTTCTTCCTGCCTCAAAACTCTCTCTGTTCCAGTCCATCCACCATTCAATCAGCTGTAAAGATAATATTATTTAAGCACAGGTCTGATCATGTCATCCTTCCTTTCAATGAACTTAAGCGGCTCTCTATTGCTTTTAGGATCAAATATGGAATACTCTGGTTGGGTTTTAAAGCTTTTCCCCTCAAAATCTAGCCCTTTCCTACCTCTAAAGTCTTTAAAATATTATATCCAATTCCAAATTCTTTCTGTACCTCCAACTTATTCCCCACCTATTGAGTGGGCAAGGATTATTATGTCATCCATGATACATGTGAGGTCATGCAAATCACATTTCAATATTAGCTATAATACCAAAAATCAAGAAAATAAAATTGTAAAAATGTTCATTATGCACTCAGAGTTTATTATTTCTCTCTCTGGGGATGGATAGCATTTGTGAGTTGTTTGAAATTGTCATGTACTATTGTATTGATTAGAGTAGAAAAGTCTTTCAAAGTTGATTGTCATTAAAATATTGCTATTGCTGTGGAGAATATTCTTTTTTGCTCATTTCACTTTGCAACAATTCATGTAAGTTTCCCCAGATTTTTCTGAAACCATTCCCTTTGTCATTTCTTACAAAAGTTTACTAG
Source organism: Trichosurus vulpecula (assembly GCF_011100635.1). Lineage (NCBI taxonomy): Eukaryota > Metazoa > Chordata > Mammalia > Diprotodontia > Phalangeridae > Trichosurus > Trichosurus vulpecula. The sequence goes on along the minus strand of NC_050576.1, from coordinate 417,743,069 downwards.
TCTGTCACATTCATGTACCACAACTTGTTCAGCCATTCTCCAGTTCATGAACATCTCCCTAATTTTCAGTCCTTTGAAACCACAAAATAAAGAGCTGCTATAAGTATTTTTTGTACATATGAGTCTTTTCCTTTTTCCTTTGATATCCTTGGGACACAAACCTAGTAGTGATTTTGTTGGGTAAAAGGGAATGCACAGTTTCATAGCCATTTGGGTATAGTTCCAAATTTTTGTCAAGAATGGACCAATTCACAAATCCACCAACAGTGAATTAATGTACCTATTCTTCTACTTGCTCTGAAACATTTGTCATTTTTTCTTTTTCTGTCATATCAACCAATCTGATAGATGGTACCCCAAATTTTAATTTGCATTTCTCTATGAGTGATTTAGAGCATTTTAATATGATTGTTGATAATTTTGATTTCTTTTCTCTGAAAACTGATTGCTTATATACTTTGACCATGTATCACTTGAGGAATGTCTCATTTTTATAAATTTGTCTCACTTTTCTGTATATTTGTGAAATAAGACCTTTTCTAGAGAAACGTGCTCTAATTTCTCCCCCTGGTTTCCTGTTTCCCTTCTACTCTTGGCTGCATTCATTTTAATTGTGAAAAGAAGTTTTAGATTTAACATAATTAAATTATTGTTTTACCTTCTGTGTTCTCTCTATCTCCTATTTGGTCGTGAACTCTTCCCCCATCCATTGATCTTATTGATAATTTATTCCATGCTCTTCTAATTTGTTTATTATATCACCCTTTAAATCATACACACATTTTGACCTTATCTTCTCTTACGGTCATTGACTCAATTTCATAAGCTTTGCAATTCCAGGAATGATTTTACTCAGGGTTACTTCTATGATCTCCTCAAAAGGGAAGAAGTGACTAGGCACTGGATACACAGTAAGAATTGACACATCTGCGAGAGCTAATTTATCCCTACACAGAAAAGAAAGGTTAAACCTTTTAATAATGTGACAAACCTGTATTAGTAGAACAGAATTCAGAAAGTTACCTTATGACTAATGGTACCATGTTCTTGGAGATTAATATTTAAAACTCATCAGAGCATAAAGCAGTTTGCAAGACTGCTAATTAACCATTATACTTTATCTCCACTTGGCACAGTCCTTAAAACTGTGTTGACAAAATGGCAAGAATTAAGCCGTTCCTTTTGTTTGTGGCTGCCTCTGTAAGGCAGAAGATTCCCTGCTACCAAGTAGATTGTAATGGAATCTGTGACTTTCAGTACCCTCAAACTCTCAAGGTGCCTGACAGTTTTGTTCGCATGTGCTATGGTATACTTGTTCTCCTAAGATAAAGAAAAAACAATCACACAAAAGAAAAAGTCACCCAGGTGAAAGCTTTTCTCTTTAGGGCATGTACTAATGACCACATGGAGGCTGACTTGACCATGGGGACAATTATACCTTCCTTCTACCTGCCTCTTGAGAAACAGATCACACATAGTTCTGCACAATTCACATCCAGAAAGGAAGAGAAAGGCAAAGGGGAAGGTTGATTCCTTATGCATGCCCATGGATTCATTAGTTCTTTTGACTGAGCAGCCTATTAAGGGACTTTATGTCATCATCCAGTACTAATTTTTCAATGCTGAGTCATGCATGACAGAATCCAGCCTCAAAGCTCCAACATAATAGAATAGTTCCAACAGAATAGAATAAGCCAGTTATGAGACCTTTTTATGGGCAGATCTATCACTAAAGGCTACAGCATCCAACATGTTATGATATATTGGGTGGTTGTCTTTCATTCACAGAGGACTAAAATGACATCACTATGTTAGAGTCAAAGCACAGTGTGTCTGACTATGGCTCATCAGACCAACACAAGCTTGAAATGCTCTACCACAGATTGGGCACAAACAGTCTATGTGGACATTTTGGGTGGATTCTCTAAAATTGTGCATCTCACATTTCTTTTGAGTTGTTCCATGTTTGCTTTGCTCACAGAGCACAGCACCTTCTCTGATAAGGGCAGACCATGCTGGGCAGATCTGTGCCACTGTCTCCCATCTCATACAACCAATTCCAAATTTCTTAAGAAATAACTTGTGAGTGTTCTTGCATCACTTCTTCTGACCAACATACGAATACTTGGACTGTGTGAGTTCCCCATAAAATAGTATTCTTGGCAAGGGTAAGTTTAGCATTTGAATTTAGCTACCCCTTTGCAATTGCACTCCCTGCAGTACACATACTTGCTTAATTTTTAGTTTACTAATGCATTTTTAACCAAAAAATGGTTTTAATAACTGCTATTTTATGATATATTCTGAACTCTGGACCTGATGGTCTTTTTGCCCCTACTTATTTTTCTTTTTTAAAATTCTAGAATTTTTTCCAAAGAATTTTATTATTTTATCTAGTCCTACAAAGTATCTTATCAATATTTCAGTTGTCATCTGTATGTTAATGTATTATTAATGCAATGGAAAGATCATTCCCATCCATTAATGGGCCCATGTCACCTTTCTGAGTCACATGAGCCTGTTGTTGGAGGAGCTTGCTGAAGGAGTGGAGCAGGAAGGAGTGGAGAAGGAAGGGTGGAGCAAAGCTGAGAGAAAGTGAGACAGAGCAGTCAGAACTGAGAGAGAGAGAGAGAGAGATAGAGAGAGAGAGAGAGAGAGAGAGAGAGAGAGAGAGAGAGAGAGAGAGAAACACAGAGTAGCAGCTAGGAGGAGTGAGAGAGGGAGTGATTTTGCCCTTCTTGTGGGAAGGCTTGGTGATGTCAGTGCCTCCTGCATTGATAATGTGTATAGATTTCTTTGTTACTATGATGGATTTGGCTTCCTGGTCTTGGGATTTGGCTTTCTGGTGTTTGAATAAATGTTTTGATTCTGTCTTCAATGAAGACAGTCTGTTATATTTTGTGATTCAGAACTACGCCGGCATTTTCATAGCTGCCATAGGCCATGTATCACACTGGCACTACATTTGGCAATGAGGATGAGATCATGAAATATAAAACCTCTCCCTGGAAGTCTTTAGGGAAGGAAATGAATATTCCAAAATGTTAGGATATACCTCATTCCTCCCTAGCAAGAGAATGGGTTAAAAGCACAGGGCTCTGTGAAAACTGGGAACTGATGCTGCAGAAGGGAGCACCCAGAGATTTAGAAAAAAAATATTTTCAAGGAATACCAATAGAACTTGGGAAATAACTGGCATGGTTGTGTTGGAGTGCTTGGGCCTTGCTAACAAGTTATCATATTATGTGTAAAAGCAGAGGCAAGCTACTGGAGGAAAAAGTTGAGATGGAAAAGGAGTTGGCTGGTTTGCATGAGAAGCTCCCTGCGTTACAGTATTCGAGTTTACCTTTAGAAGAGCAGGCTGGGAAATCTCATGAGTAGAAGAGAAGGCAACTGTTAATTTAGCTCTCAAAAAGAAGCAAAAAAGTAGCAAGAGGAAGGTACATGCAGCCCTTGCACAGGTTGGGCTTGATGGGGACCCAAACACCTGCCAGGAGAATGCATGGGAGGAGAATGAAACAAACTTAGATGAGGAGTCTTCTAGTAATGCAGAAGTTCACCCAATACTACAAAGGAAACAAGAGAACCAGGGGGGCCACACAGTATTTAGGGAAATAATTGAGGATTTTACTCAGCAGGAAGTCACAGATATTTTGAGTTGATTCACTATAAAAATTGGAGAACTGTTGCTATCTTGGATGGTGAGAATCAGTGATGAAGAGGAGTAGGGATAGATAACGTAGATTGTTCGAAATTCATAGGTATTAGTCAGAATCCTTCTGTACAGCAAGCTTTAAGGGATAACCATATGCAAGGAGATAACAATGCAACTAATCTATTAGCTTTAGCTGCAAAAGGATGCAGCAGACAGTATCCTACTGACTCTATGTGGCCTAGTAGAGATAGACCCCGGTATTCACTTAGGGACTGTATGAGAATGTTAAAGGAGGAGGTAATGAAGTCTGCAATCATGATCAGAGATGCAGATGCATATTGCAGTACCCCCTCAGCAGTTTCTCATAGAAATATCATAGTAAAGATGGCTCCTCCTGCTTATAAGCACCCAATTCTGACTCTAATAATTAGGAAAATAGGGCACCCCCTTTTGGAGGTGCCAGACAAGGTTTCACAGTTAAGTGACTTAGGTGAATGGGGAAACAATAAATTTCCTCAAGAAAGAATAGTAAATAACCAGTGGATTCAAAGTCAGAATATATTAACAAGAAGAGAATTGTTTACTGCTTTATTAAGAGCCGGGACAAATTTTTGAAGAATAGATGGTATCCAAACTAACAAACTCTGTAAGACGTACCTAGAAAAGGGACTGAATAGGGAAGTAGGAACCTCCCCTAAACATCCTCCTGCATCATTTTATCCAAGTTTGTCATATCTTCATGGAGAGTAGGAAATTGGTCAAGCCTCAATGAAGATTAAAGAAATACACAGCAGTAAGGAGGAAAGGAATTAATACAGTTTTAGTGGGTTCATGCACTCCAGAAGTGTGGCTGACCCTATATCTACCTTGCTTCTGGTTATTGTCACCTTATTCTTTTTGGATTTTAAACTGGTTTGCTAGATTTGTTTCCTGCAGGTTTGGTGCCTTCTATCTGTAGATGCCTGACTGCTTGAGGTAGATGTCACCAGCTATCCAAGACTGTGCTCTGTCACCCCTGAACCTAGCAACAACAAAGCTCTGGATGCTGGCTAAAGAACTGACCCCTCAAATAAGACCTCTTGGAGCAGGCACAGCTCTATGTCCAATCTCAGTAGGAAGTAGCTGAGAAGAAGAAACCTTTGCCCGTTACTCAAAGGAATGTTGGGTTCCATTCATTTGAAGGAGGAATGATGGGGTAGTTATGCTCAAGCCCCACCCTAAGATATTGCTTTACATGCTTATTTTGTGTTATCTATGTTATATTATTTTACAGTTCTGTTGACACATTACCCCTAAACTCCCATTGACCTATGTAATGGTTACAAAAGATCTTAGGGCCAAAGTAATGTTAATTTATTTAATGTATTGTTGATGTAATGGAAAGATCTTTCCCATCATTAATAGGCCCATGTGACCTGTCTGAGTCCCATGCACACGAGCCTGTGGAGGGAGGAGTTTGTTGAATAGGTGGGGCAGGAATGGGTGGAGCAGGAAGGGTGGAGTAGAGCTGAGAGGAAGTAAGACAGAGCAGTCAGGGGTGGGAGAGAGAGAGAGACATCCAGCAGCAGCTAGCATGAGTGAGAAAGGGAGTGATTTTACCCTTGTTGTGGGAAGACTCTAACAGAGGAAAGACTTGGTGATGTCAGTGCCCCATGCACTGATAGCGTGTATAGATATTTTTGTTGCTATGATGGATTTGCCTTTTGGTGTTGGGATTTAGCTTTCTAGCATTTAGCTTTCTGGTGTTTAAACAAATATTTTGTTTCTGTCTTCAATGAAGAGAGTCTGTTATATTTTGTGATCCAGAACTATACCAGCACATTCAAAGCAGTAGGCATTGTGAGTTTTGCATTGGCATTACAGCACAGCAATAAAAGAATATATTGACTTTGGTTTTATTATGTTGGCGTTGCACAGGTATTATGACTAAATGTTCTTCCACAGAGTGAACTTCACTATGTCTTTAAAAAAATATTGTTAAATTAAATACATCCAGTATACAACCAGCATTTGTTTGGCATTTACTATGTACCAGGGAATGTACTAAGCCCTGGGAAAACAAAGAAAGACAAAACTGCAGTTCTTGCTTGCAAGGAGCCACAGTCCAATGAGTAAGTGAACATGCAAGCAACAAGTAGAAACAAGATATATACAGGATAAATTCAAGATAACCCCAGATGAGAGGCACTAAAATTAAGGATTGAGAAAATCTTCATTTAATTTTTGCAGGACTTTACCTGGGATTTGAATGAAATCAAAAAAGCCAGGAAATAGTGATGAAAAGAGAGAGAGTTCCAGGCAGGGGAAGATGGAATATCTTGTGCAAAGTATCGCAAAGAGGCCAATATGACTAGATTGCAGAGAATGTATAAGGGGGAAAGGAGTAAGAAGAATGAAAAGATAGGAAGAGGTCATTACAAAAGTCTTTAAATAACAGAAAATCCTGTGTTTCATATTTGATCTTAGAGGTAATAGTGAGGAGGTAGTATAGTAAGCCTTAGGTTTTTCAGATAATAGTAAAAATAAAACAATATGTAAAATATATAAACATGCTACCTTAACAAAAAAAAATCTTATACTGATAATCATATTGTCCTGTTATGGAATGGTTAGAACCCATCATTAGTTTTCTCTAGAGAGAAGAGAGTATACAAGAGAAGAAAGTGATTGATAATGTCAAAGGCTTACAAGAAATAGAGAGAATTTTATTTTCTGGTTCTAGGATATCTGGGCAGTTTTCTTCGATAATTGAAATGTGGTGTTGTGGTTCTTTTTGTGATCATTTTCTTTATTTGGTATTTTTTAGTTTTCATCATTGATTTCCACAAGATTTTGAGTTACAAATTTTCTCTCCAATTCCTACCCTCCTCCCACTCCAAGATGGCATATGTTCTGATTGCCCCATTCCCCAGTCAGCCCTCCATTCTATCACCCCCATTCCCCTTCCCCCCATGCCTTTTCCCATTACTGTCTTGTAGGGCAAGATAGATTTTTGTGCCCCATTGCCTGTATATCTTATTTTCCCATTGCATGCAAAAAACCCCCCTTTTTTTTGAGCATCTGCTTTTCAAACTTTGAGTTCCAAATTCTCTCCCCTCTTACCTCCCCATACACTCTCCCTAAGAAGGCAACCAATTCAACACAGGCCACACATGTATCATTATGCAAAACACTCCCATAAAGAGTCATGTTGTGAAAGACTAACTATATTTCCCTCCCTCCTATCCTCTCCCCCTTTATTCAGTTTTCTCCCTTGACCCTGTCCCTTTTCAAAAGTGTTTGCTTTGGATTACTTCTTCCCCCTATCTGTCCTCCCTTATATTGAACCCCCTTTTTATCCCCTTTCCCCTACTTTCATGTAGGGTAAGATACCCCATTGAGTGTGTATGGTATTTCCTCCTCAAGTCAAATCTGATGAGAGTAAGATTCACTCATTCCCCCTCACCTGCCCCCTCTTCCCTTCCAACGAACTGCTTTTTCTTGCCAATTTTGTGTGAGATAATTTACCCCATTCTATTCTTCTCTCATCCCTTAATTTGATTTTATTTTTTAAGATATCATCCCTTCATATTCAACTCGCCATGTACCCTCTGTCTATATATATATATATATATATATATATATATATATATATATATATATATATATACACACATATGTATGTATGTATGTATGTATATTCCCTTCAGCTACCCTAACTCTAAGGTCTTATGAATTACACACATCACATCATCTTCCCACGTAGGAATGTAAACAAAACAGTTCAACTTTACTAATTACCTCATCATTTCTCTTACTTGTTTACCTTTTCATTCTTCTCTTGTTTCTTGTGTTTGAAAATCAAATTTTCTATTCAGCTATGGTCTTTTCACTGAGAAAGCTTGAAAGTCCTCTATTTTATTGAAAATCCATATTTTTCCTTGGAGCATGATACTCAGTTTTGCTGGGTAGGTGATTCTTGGTTTTAATCCTACCTCCATTGAGCTCCAGAATATCATATTCCAAGCCCTTTGATCCCTTAATGTAATGAAGCTGCTAGATCTTGTATTATCCTGATTGTCTTTCCGCAATACTCAAATTGTTTCTTTCTGGCTGTTTGCAGTATTTTCTCCTTGATCTGGGAGCTCTGGAATTTGGCGACAATATTCCTAGGAGTTTTCTTTTTGGAATCTTTTTCAGGAGGTGATTGTTGGATTCTTTCAATTTCTATTTTACCCTCTGGCTCTAGAATATGAGGGCAGTTCTCCTTGATAATTTCTTGAAAGATGATATCTAGGCCCTTTTTTGGATCATGGCTTTCAAGTAGTTCAATAATTTTTAAATTATCTCTCCTGGATCTATTTTCCAGGTCAGTGGTTTTTCCAATGAGATATTTCACATTGTCTTCCATTTTTTCATTCCTTTGGTTCTGTTTTAAAATATCTTGATTTATCATAAAGTCACTAGCTTCCACATGCTCCAATCTAATTTTTAAGGTAGTATTTTCTTCAGTGGTCTTTTTCCATTTGGCTAATTCTGCCTTTCAAGGCATTCTTCTCCTCGTTGTCTTTTTCGAGCTCTTTTGCCATTTGAGTTAGTCTATTTACAACGTGTTGTTTTCTTCAGTATTTTGGGGTCTCCTTTAGTAAGTCATTGACTTGTTTTCCATGATTTTCTTGCATCACTCATTTCTCTTCCCAATTTTTCCTCTACTTTTTTTACTTGCTTTTCCAAATCCTTTTTGACCTCTTCCATGGCCCGAGACCAATTCATGTTTTTTCTTGGAGGCTTTTGCTGTAGACTCTTTGACTTTGTTGACTTCTTCTGGCTGTATGTTTTGGTCTTCTTTGTCACCAAAAAGGATTCCAAAGTCCGAGACTGAATCTTGGTCCATTTTCACTGTCTGGCCATGTTCCCAGTCAACTACTTGACCCTTGAGCTTTCTGTAAAGGTATGACTGCTTGTAGAGTAGAGAGTACTTTGTCCCATTCTTTAGGGGCCTTGTGCTGCTGTTTTCAGAGCTACTTCTACCCAGGAAGCTCTGCTACACCAATGCTCCTCCTCCTCCAAGAACCACCAGCTTGGACTGCAACTCAGATCCAAGCAGCCTCAGCACTCCTGCTCTGATCTGCCACTTAATTCCTCCAACCTGGTGGGCCTGGAGCTGGAAGTAACAGCAGCTGGAAGGACCCCAGAGCTGCACCACTTCCATGCCACTGGGGCTGGGGCTGACCTCTCACTCCTTTCACTCTGTTCTAGCTGTTCTACCAACTAACTTTCTCTGTTGTCTTTGGCATTCATAGATTGAGAAGTCTGGTAACGGCCACAGCTCAATGATTCAGTGTCCTGTGGCCTATTTCGCCTGACTCCCAGTCTGCTTGGTCCTGGCACAGCCCATGCTGGGTTCTGCTCCGCTCTGCTCCCAGCTCCATATGATACACCCTTCTTCATGACCATCTAGGCTTTCCTGGGCTGGAGCCTTGCTTCCCTCTGTTATTTTGTGGGTTCTGCAGTTCTAGAGTTTGTTCAGAGCCATTTTTGTAGTTATTTGGTGGGACCTAGGGGTGAGTCATGCAAGTCCCTGCTTTCTAGCCACCATCTTGACCTATGGCTCTTTAAAAAAAATTGATCATGGCTTTCTGGTAGTGAAATAATTTTTTTCAATTATCTCTCCTTGATGTATTTTCTAAGTCAATTGTTTTTCTGATGAAATATTTCACATTTCCTTCTATTTTTCATGCTTCTGAACTTGTTTTATTATTTCTTCAAGTCTAATGGAGTTCTTACCTTCCACTTGCCAAGTTTTTATTTTTAAGGAATTATTTTTTTAATTAATTAATTTACTTTTAGTTTTCAACATTCATTTCCGCCAAATTTTGAATTATAAATTTTCTCTCCATCTCTACCCTCCCCCTACCCCAAGATGGCATGATTACCCCTTTCCCCAGTATGCCTTCCCTTCTATTACCCCCCTATCCCCTTTCTCCTCACTTTCTTCTATAGCCAGATTGATTTCTACACCTCATTGCCTGTATAGCTTATTTACCAGTTGTACATAAAAACAATTTTTAACATTTATTTTTAAAACTTTGAATTCTAAATTCTCTTCCTTCTTCCTTCACTACCCACTCTCCTTGATAAGACAAGGAATTTAACGTAGGTTATATATGTGTCATTATGCAAAACGTTTCCATTATATTCATGTTGTGAAAGACTAACTATATTTTCCTCCATCCTATCCTGTCTCCCTTTATTCAATTTTCTCCTTTGACCCTGTTCCTTTACAAAAGTGTTTGCTTTTAACTACCCCTTCCCCCAATCTGCCTTTCTTTTTTTCATTCCTCCCCTTATAAACTTCCTCCCTACTTTCCTGTAGGGTAAGATTCCCAATTGAGTGTGCACATTATTCCCTCCTTAAGCCAAATACAATGAGAGTAAGGCTCACTCAATCACTTTCGTCTACCCCCTCTCTCCTTCCATTATAACAGCTTTTTCTTGCCTCTTTTATGTGAGATAATTTAACCCATTCTATCTCTCCCTTCCTCCTCTCAATATATTCCTCTCTCACCTCTTAATTTTATTTTTTCCAATATCATTACTTCATATTCAACTCACCCTGTGCCCTCTGTGTATATGTATATGTATGTATGCATGTATATTCCCTTCAACTACCCTAATACTGAAAAAGGTCTCATGACTTACAAATATCATCTTTCCATGTAGTAATGTAAACAGTTCAACTTTGGTAAATCCCTTATGATTTCTTTTTCCTGTTTATCTTTCATGCTTCTTTGATTCTTGTGTTTGAAAGTCAAATTTTCCATTCACCTCTGGTGTTTTCATCAAGAATACTTGAAAGTCCTCTTTTTCATTGAAAGTCCATATTGAAAATCCTCCACAGAAGGGACACATTTTCATGGCTGGCAGAGAGTCAATTCTTTTCCCCTGGATGTAACGGTAATCAGGGAAGGCCTTTTTTTTTTTTTTTACTGTTTTCTCTTTTGAAGCATCGTTGTAATCAATGACCTTTGATGAGTCTGACCTTTGTTTCTTTGATGGAGGGAAAGCCTAGTTCACATAGGTTTGAGTCAATTGCTTGTGATGCCTGAAGAAGTGCCATATGGTTTTGAGTAGTATGGTTACGATGCCCTTTGACCCTGAACAGTGTATATAAACTCAGAGGTTAGCGTTCTGTTTGGGGCTCTCATTCACTGGAAGAGTATTGTGTGATTTAACCAGACAAAACTCTGAGTAGCTGTTACTAGGAGCACCTGGCTTGAAAACCCAGATGTTGGTGCTTCCCTGATAATGATGTACTAAGATGTTGGACAGAAAGCTAGAAGCCTGTCTACTGGTTTGTGTTATTTGATCTGTTCATATTTTCTGTTTGTAATTTCTGTTTGTATTTGCTGTGAACTTCGGGGTACTTGCTTTTCCCCCTAAACTAAAGTGAAGGATGTATGTATATTCAATTAAACTGAAACTGTTAACCCTTAAAGTTGCTTTCCTTAGAAGAACAGATCAAAGAACCTCTGTTGGCAGCCCACAGAAGTGTGCTGGTGTTATTGGGCTTACACAGCCCAGTAGCTGCTAGCAACATTGTTGTTACATTGGAACCATACAGTTTATATAACTCTCTGAAGGCAATGTTTTGTTTAACTCTTCCACATTACTGACTATCCATTTGTATTTCTCTAATCTAGCTCCCGCATCAACATAGGGCTCTCACATAGTCACAAAACTTAGTATGATGCAAGAGGCACACTGTGATATAATGGAAAAGGTACTGAAATTGGAGTCTTAGGACCTGGGATTGAAACCTCTGTCTGCCATTCACTATATAGAGCTACAGGCAAATCACTAAAACAATCTGAAACCTCACTTTCTTCATCAGTAGAATGAAGAGTGTGGGCAGAATAATTTTTAAGATCCCTTCTAGCTCTAAAGACTAAGAATGATTTCTTCTCTTGAGATAGCTTGGTCTTGGAATTTGACACTTTCCAAGAAACTTGTGGTCCCCTTATTCCTCCTTAATTACAGGTTCTCCTTTCTTGCTTTTGCATGGATGTTCCAAGAAAGTTCCCAATCATTGAAGGCAAAATAAAATATTAACAAATGACATGAGGTGGAGGTAAAGTGAGTGTATGCATTAGTTCTTGTGACAACTCTTTGTTCTACTTGTAAAGAAACCTTGGCAGATTTGTCTAATAACCTTCTTTCACTATCGTAAAAGTACTTGGTCATTTTGTTTTGTCTCTTGCTCTTCAACAGAGGATGTTTTCTCCATTGAATAATAAATATAACCAGTTGCATTTCAGATACTCTATGTCACTGATTCCTCTTTCACTGCTCTTTGTTCTCCTTTCAAATGGTTTATTTATCTGTACTAAGTTGCTGCAGAAAGATGCTGATTATCTGTTTATTCTAATTGAAACTGAAAAGTTACAATTTTTAAAAAAGAGATCCGAACCCCAGGAATCTGAATCTGCTATCATCAAAACCTGACTCCTTAACATGCTAATAATAAATCTCTTTGCTTTCAGTTTGACCTCCTATCTTTAACCCACAGGCATACACACATACACGCACTTATTAACTCAAACATATAATTTATATACATAATATATATGCATACACAAATACAATGTGTGCATGTGTAATCAACTCAAAACTATTATTCCCTGTGTTTCAACTTAGCATCCTTTTTGAACTCTCAGTCCAAAATGCCATTCTCTTGCCCACTTTCTCCTATGTGTATTATCTTCTTCTATGAGAATTTAAGTTATTTGAGGTCAGAAAATATCTTACTTTCTGTATTTGTATTTCTACCTTTGGCATCATACCTGTCATATAATAAATTCTTTTAAAAAAACCCTTTCATCCATTCATTTATTATTATCTAAAGTAGTGCTGTCCAACCTTAGGCTTTTATTGAAACAACAAATAGTATATTTTGATTTGCCATTTTAGTGAGAGCTCTGTGGTAGCTCGGCTTTGTTTACTAAATCATTTATATGAATTTTTCTGCTTGTACCAGGCCACATACACAGCACTGGGGGCTGCATTTTGGACAGCTCTGATCTAATGGAAAAATCAGCTTACAAACTGAAAGTTGACACTATTTATAAAATCAAAAGACATGTTATTTAAAAAAGGAGATTTATAATTCAAAGAACAGTATGGGGATATATTAGCTTTAGAAGAGAACTCAGAAATAATCTAATCTGACCCTTTCATTTTACTTATGAGGAAATGGGCCCATAAAGGTAAAAGTGCCTATCTAAAGTCATCTGGATAGGAAGTGACAAAAGAGGTAATCGAATGGAGGTCTTGACTCCAAAAAGTCATTTTTCTGCTATAACTTGTAATAAAGCTTTATGCAGCTATTCTCAGGGTTCTTAACAAAGGGTGTTAGTGAAAGCATATTGCAGCTAAGTCTCTCTGGTAAATAAATCCTTGTCCTCAAAATGCTCCCATGTTATGTCAAATTTTAAATTAGAGAGTCACATTATCGAGAGACCCCAGTACAGCATTTTCACTACAATGAGCAAGCAATGATAATTTTTTTTTAAAAAAAATCAACTTGTAAATAGATTATGTACTTAAAGACATTACAAAGAAAAACTTTTTATACTTTTTGATTAATTTAGACACGCCTAAAAACTTCTACAATAGTTAAATTTTTATTAAATAAACTTTTTAACCTTTTTAATATCTGTGAAATGCCAGAAGGGTTTCAATGAAATAGCAATCAATGTGAAAGAAAATAGTACATAAACTGTTATTGATTTGGAAAGAGGTCTATTATGCTCAATGTTCTAGTGTAGCCCATAAACCTTACATATAATTTTACATCCCAAAGTATTAAGTTGGGAAGTTATTGATCCTTTTAAACTTAGTGTGTGGTAATGCTTATGGAGTAAAAATGAACAAGAAAATTAAGTGAATGTTTTGAACATTTTTATTCTGATTAAGAGAATTTCTCTTGCTGTTTGCTGATATAAAATTTAGTAGTATGAAGATGGCGGCTGGTAAGCACGGACTAGAGTGAGCTCCGTACCTGAGTCCCTCCAAAAACCTATAAAAATGGCTCTGAACCAATTCTAGAACGGCAGAACCCACAGAACAGCAGAGGGAAGCAGGGCTCCAGCCCAGGACAACCTGGATGGTCTCTGGGTGAGGTCTATACCACACGGAGCTGGGAGCTGGGAACAGAGTGGAGCAGAGCCCAGCCTGAGCGGCGTGGATGATCCAGACCAGAAGACGGGCGCAGGGGGCCCTAGCGCCCTGAATATGTGAGCTGCGGCAGTTACCAGACCCCTCGACCCACAAACACCAAAGACTGCGGAGAAGGTTAGTGGGAAAAGCTGCAGGAGTGGAAGGAGTTCGCGGTTCAGCTTCCAGCCCCTGGGGCAGCGGAGGTGGGGCAGCTACAGCTGTTGTTACTTCCGGCTCCAGGCCCACCTGGTGGGAGGAATTAAGTGGCGGATCAGAGCAGGAGTGCAACAGCCTGCTGAAGATCTAAGCCCAGTCTGGACTGGGGGTCCTTGGGGAAGGAGGAGTGCGGCTCTGACAGAGCTGGCACCTCCCCCCCAAACATAGAACATAGAACTCGTTAGTCTACAAGCAGTCATACCCCACTGAAAAACTCAACGGTCAAGTTAGTTGGTTGGGAATATGGCCAGGCAGCGAAAACGCGCCCAGATTCAGTCTCAGACTTTGGATTCTTTCTTTGGTGACAAAGAAGACCAAAACATACAGCCTAAAGAAGACAACAAAGTCATAGAGCCTACAACCAAAGCCTCCAAGAAAAACATGAACTGGCCCCAGGCCATAGAAGAACTCAAAAAGGATTTGGAAAAGCAAGTTAGAGAAGTAGAGGAAAAATTGGGAAGAGAAATGAGAAGGATGCGAGAAAACCATGAAAAACAAGTCAATGACTTGCTAAAGGAGACCCAAAAAAATACTGAAAAATACACTGAAGAAAACAACACCTTAAAAAATAGACTAACTCAAATGGCAAAAGAGCTCCAAAAAGCCAATGAGGAGAAGAATGCCTTGAAAGGCAGAATTAGCCAAATGGAAAAGGAGGTCCAAAAGACCACTGAAGAAAATACTACTTTAAAAATTAGATTGGAGCAAGTGGAAGCTAGTGACTTTATGAGAAATCGGGATATTATAAAACAGAACCAGAGGATGAAAAAATGGAAGACAATGTGAAATATCTCCTTGGAAAAACCACTGACCTGGAAAATAGATCCAGGAGAGATAATTTAAAAATTATTGGACTACCTGAAAGCCATGATCAAAAAAAGAGCCTAGATACCATCTTTCAGGAAATTATCAAAGGGAACTGCCCTGATATTCTAGAGCCACAGGGCAAAATGGAAATTGAAAGAATCCATCGATCGCCTCCTCAAATAGATCCCAAAAAGAAATCTCCTAGGAATATTGTCACCAAATTCCAGAGCTCCCAGATCAGGGAGAAAATACTGCAAGCAGCCAGAAAGAAACAATTTGAGTATTGTGGAAACACAATCAGAATAACCCAAGATCTGGCAGCTTCTACATTAAGAGATCGAAGGGCTTGGAATGCGATATTCCGGAGGTCAATGGAGCTAGGATTAAAACCTAGAATCACCTACCCAGCAAAACTGAGTATCATGTTCCAAGGCAAAATATGGAGTTTCAATAAAATAGAGGACTTTCAAGCTTTCTCAGTGAAAAGACCAGAACTGAATAGAAAATTTGACTTTCAAACACAGGAATCAAGAGAAGCATGAAAAGGTAATCAAGAAACGGAAATTGCAAGGGACTTACTAAAGTTGAACTGTTTTGTTTACATTCCTACATGGAAAGATGATGAGTATGATTCATGAGACCTCAGTATTAGGGTAGTTGAAGGGAATATGCATATGTATATATATAAGTGAATGTGTTGTTATGTATATATCTATGTGTATATGTATGTATGTGTATGCATATGTATATATATGTATATATGTGTTTATATATATATATATATATATATATATATATGTAAAAGAGAGAGAGCAGACACAGGGGGAGTTGAAGATGAAGGGAAGATATCTAAAAGAAATAAAATGAAATTAAGGGATGAGAGAGTAACATACTGAGAGAGGGAGATAGGGAGAGATAGAATGGGGTGGATTATCTCGCATAAAGGTGGCAAGAGGAAGCAGTTCTATGGGAGGAGGGGAGAGGGCAGGTGAGGGGGGAATGAGTGAACCTTGCTTTCATCAGATTTGGCCTGAGAGGGAATACCATACATACTCAGTTGGATATCTTACCCCACAGGAAAGAAGAGGGAGGAAGATAAAAGAAAAAATAAAAGGAGGGGGGATGATGCAGGGGAGGGCAGATGGGGGTGGAGGTAATCAAAACAAACACTTTGGAAAGGGGACAGGGTCAAGGGAGAAAATTCAATAAAGCGGGATGGGTCGGGAAGGAGCAAAATGTAGTTAGCCTTTCACAACATGAGTATTGTGGAAGGGTTATACATAATAATACATGTGTGGCCTAGGTTGAATTGCTCAATTTCTTAGGGAGGGTGGGTGGGAAGGGAAGAGGGAAGAGAATTTGGAACTCAAAGTTTTAAAATCAGATGTTCAGAAACAAAAAAAGTTTTTGTATGCAACTAGAAAATAAGATACACAGGCAATGGGGCGTAGAAATTTATCTTGCCCTACAAGAAAGGAAGGGAAAAGAGGATGAGAGGGGAGGGGGGTGATAGAGGGGAGGGCTGACTGGGGAACAGGGCAGCCAGAATATAAGCCATCTTGGAGTTGGGGGGAGGGTAGAAATGGGGAGAAAATTTGTAATTCAAAATGTTGTGAAAATCAATGCTGAAAACCAAATATGTTAAATAAGTAAATTGCATTTAAAAAAAAATTTAGTAGTATAAAAAGTTGCCTGGAGTTGAATATATTCCTGCAAAAGAGGACAGAAGCATGTATATAGTCAAATATAAGTTTTAAAGGGATGAGTATCTGTCTTTTCTAAAACAAGAGATAAATGCTCCAATTTAATAGTACTTGAATGCACATATTCTGACTCATAATATATTTTCTGCTATACCAGACTGTCTTTTTGTGAAAGGAATAGTGAAGACTGACTGAAAAACCTAATGCATTTGCTTTTACTAGTCCACTGTGACACTTGCTGTCATAAATAATCACTTAATTATTGCATATGAATATTGCATATTTCAAATGAAATTTGGGGCAAATAAATAATGAATTTAGTGCAGAAATATCTGTCTTTTTGTCTCATACATTTGTGATGTATTGAATCACAAAATAAAAGAAACTAATAGTTGAAAAGGACCTATATTGTTAATGTATTAAATGTATTGTAAGTGCAATGGGAAGATCTTTCCCATACATTAATAGGTCCATGTCACCTTTCTGAGTCCTGTATTAGTCTGAGTCACATGAGTCTGTAGTGGGAGGAGTTTGCTGAATAGGTAGAGCAGGAAGTGTGGACAGGAGCTGAGAGGAAGTGAGACAAA
Organism: Trichosurus vulpecula; assembly: GCF_011100635.1. Classification (NCBI taxonomy): domain Eukaryota; kingdom Metazoa; phylum Chordata; class Mammalia; order Diprotodontia; family Phalangeridae; genus Trichosurus; species Trichosurus vulpecula. The sequence continues at coordinate 417,725,904 of NC_050576.1, read as the reverse complement.
GCAGTCTGAATTGGAAGAGAGAGACACAGAGCAGCAGCCAGCACGAGTGAGAGAGGGAGTGCTTTTGTCCTCGTTTGTTGGAAGGCCCTAACAGGGGGAAGGCTTGGTGATATCAGTGCCCTCTGTATTAGTAACGTGTATAGATTTCTTTGCTGCTATGATGGATTTGGCTTTCTGGTCCTGGGATTTGGCTTTCTGGTGTTTGAATAAATGTTTTGGTTCTGTCTTCAGTGAAGAGAGTATGTTATGTTTTGTGATTCAGAACTATGCTGGCATTTTCATAGCAGCCATAGCCACTACAGGTATTGCATTGGTGCTACATTTGGCAAAGAGGAGGAGATCGTGAAATATAAACTTCTCCTTGGATGCAGGAAGGCTTTAGAGAAGGAAATGAATATCCCAGGATGGGAGGATTTACCTTATTCCCCCCTGGCAAGAGAATGGGCTAAAAACACAGGACTGTGAAAATTGGAAACCAACACTACAGAAGGGAGCACCCAGAGATTTAGAAATATGTTTGCAAGGAATACCAGTAGAACTGGGGAAAGAACTGGTAGGGGTATATAGGACAGGCTAGGTCTTGCTAGCAAGTTATGGTATTATGTGTAAAAGAAGAGATAAGCTACTGGAGGAAAAAGTCATATGGAAAAGAGTGAGCTGGCTTACATGAGAAGCTTTCTGTGTTACATGTTAGAACTTTTCTTTAGAAGAGCAGGGTAGAAAGGTCCATGTGGTAGAAGAGAAGGCAGCTGTTAATTTAGCTCAGAAAAAGAAGCAAAAAAGGAACAAGAGGAAGGTAAATGCTGCCCTTGTACAGGCTGGGCTTGATGGAGGCCCAAACACCTGCCAGGAGGATGTATGAGAGGAGAATATGACAAAGTTAGATGAGGAGGCTTCTAATGCAGAAGTTTGTCCAATACTGTGAAGGAAACAGGAGAACCAGGGTGGGCACACAATGTTTAAGGAAATAATTGAGGATTTTATTCAGGAGGAAGTCACAGATATTTGGAGTCAATTCACCCAAAAAATGGGAGAATTGTTAATATCTTGGATGATGAGAATCAGTGATGAAGGAGCCAGAGGAGTAAGGATAGATAACACAGATTGAAGTTCATAGGTATTAGTAGGAATCCTTTAATACAGCAAGCTTTAAGGGATTACCATATGCAAGAAGGTAACCATGCAACTAATCTTTTAGCTTTAGCTGTAGAAGGATTCAGTAGACAGTATCCTACTGACTTTGTGTGGCCTAGTGGAGATAGACTCTGGTATTCACTTAGGGATTGTATGAGTAATTTAAAAGAAGAGGTAATGAGGACTACAGGTATGATGGGAGACACAAATGCATATCACAGTACCCCTGTAACAGTTTCTCATAGAAGCATCATAATGAAGATGGCTCTTCCTGCTCATAAGCACCCAATTTTGACTCTGCTAATTGGAGAAATAAGATACCTTCTTTTGGAGGTGTTGGATAAGATTTCACAGTTAAGTGACTTAGGGGAATGGGGAAAAGATAAATTTCCTCAAGAGAGAAGAATAAATAGCCAGTGGATTCAAAGTCAGAATATATTAACAAGAAAAGAATTGTTTACTGATCTACTGAGAGCAGAGATAGATTTTGGAAGAATAGATGATATTCCAACTACTGAGATTACACTAAATAGGGAAGTAAGAATTGCACCTACAGATCCTCCTGAATCACAAAACCCAATCCAGATTATAGAAATACACAGCAGTAAGCAGGATAGGAATTAATACAGTTTTAGTTTTAGTTTCCAGGAGCATGGCTTATGCTATGTCTACCCTGCTCATTTCTTTTTGGCCTTTCAACTCATCTGCTAGATTTGTTTCTTACAGGTTTGGTGCCCTCCATCTGTAGATGCCTGACTGTTTGAAGTTGATGTCACCCCCTGTTCAAGACCATGATGTATCACCCCTGGACCTGGCATCCACCAAGCTCCAGATACCATCTAAAGAAGTGAATCCTGGAATGAGACCTCTTGTGGCAGGCACAGCTCTATGTCAAATCTCAGAAGGAAGTAGCTATAGAAGAAGAGATCTTTGCCCTTTACCTCAAGAGATTATGGGGTCCCCTTGTTTAAGGGGGGAGTGATGGGACACTTCTACTCAAGCCCCACCCTAAGATATTCCTGTATCCCTAACCCAAGCCTAATCCCTCCTCTTGGACTTTTAAACTCAGCCAAACCAGACAATTCACCATTTCTTTATTTCATCCTGCCTTTTCCCATCTGGGTACTTTGTGTTCTTTATTTATTTATTTATTTATCCATTCATTCATTCATTTATTTATTTATTTATACATTCATTCATCCATTCATCTATCTATCTAGTTATTTATTTATTCATTCATTCAATTATTAATTTATCTATCTATCCATCCAGTCATTTATTTATCCATTCATTTATCTATTTGTTTGTTTGGTTTTTTGTTTATTTATCTATTTTTTGTTTTCCAACATTCACTTCCACAATATTTTGAGTTCCAAATTTTCTCCCCATCTCTCCCTGTGGCCAGAGTGGCCTTTGTTTTCTTTCAGTGACTCAGTTTATCTCATTGAGTCTTGCTGGGCCAAATGGGTGCAGAGAACTTCCTGTGTGATGAAGCCCAGAGACCCATGCCTGTGACCAGGGAACTTCCTGTGTGATGAGTCATGGGGCTGGCTGAGGGGAGGTGTTGACTACAGTGCCACGCCCTATTGGGTGTTAACCTAGGGGAATTGGCCAACTCAAGAACCAATTGACCTGGTCATTCAGGCGGCGCTTTATGATGTCAAAAACTCTATAAGAGAGGAGAGGATGGCTTGAAGACTCCTTTTCCTTTTCTGGTTGGAGCCAGAGACGCCTACAGCTGAAGCTGACACAGGAGCTGCCAGTAGCAGAGCTGACCCACGTGTGGAACAAGGAGTGCTGAGGAAGGACTTGTGGCCAGTGGGTAATCTTCTTACCATAGAACGGAAGCATGTACACAATTTTGCTTTATACCATCATGCTTCTCTGTGGCCTCCTGGTTACTCTTGTGAGGTGGACTTATTGGGCCTGGAAGCTTTTGATCAAAATATCAAAATGGGGATGCTGGTTTGTGGGCCTGTTACTGTGGAGTTTAAATACATGCTTTAGTTCTTCTGCCTTCTACCTAGAGAATTCCTTATATCCTGTGGTTCCAAACCTTTCAGACATATATGAGATTCTCTTTGAAATCATAAATTCTGCCTTCATAACACACTCCCCTCCCCCCACCCCAAGACTGCTTTCATTCTGATTATCCCTTTTCCCAAATTGCCCTCCCTTCTCTCACCTACCCCCTGTCCTTTCTCTTATCCCCCTCCCTGCTATTTTCCTGTAGGACAAGATAGATTTCTATGCCCTATTGCCTGTATATCTTATTTCCCAGTTGCATGTAAAAACAATTCTTAACATTCATTTTTTAAAACTTTGAGTTCCACATTCTCTCTCTTCCTCCCTCCCCACCCACCCACATGGAGAAGGCAAGCAATTTGCTATAGGTTATATGCATAGAGTCATGCAAAATGCTTCCATAACAGTCATGTTGTGAAAGGCTAACTATATTTCCCTCCATCCTATCTTACCCCCGCATTTATTCTGTTCTCTCCTTTGACCTGTCCCTCCTTGAAAGTGTTTGCTTCTGATTACACCCTTCTCTCATTTGCCCTCCCTTCTATCATCCCCTTCCTTCTTATCCCTTTCCTCCCTACTTTTCCTGAAGGGTAAGATAGATTTCCATACCCAAATGAATGTGAATGTTATTCCCTCCTTAAGCCAAATCCAGTCAGAGTAAGGTTCACTCATTCCCTCTCACCTCCCCTCTCTTCCCCTCCAATGTAAAAACCTTTTCTTGCCTCCTTTATGTGAAGTAATTTACCCATTCTACCTCTCCCTTTCTCCTTCTCCCAGTACATTTCTCTCTCTCATCCCTTAATTTTATTTACCCTGTTCTCTCTCCTCTCTCTCTCTCTCTCTCTCTCTCTCTCTCTCTCTCTCTCTCTCTCTCTTTCTTTCTCTTTCTCTCTCCATATATATATGTATATATATATATATATGTATACACACACACACACACACACATTTGTGTGTGTATGTTCCCTCCAGCAACCCTAATATCGAGAAATGTCTCATGAGTTAGAAATATCATCTTTCCATATAGAAGGGTTAGCAGTTCAACTTTAATAAGTCCCTTATGATTTGTCTTTCCTGCTTACCTTTTCATGCTTCTCTTGATTGTTGTATTTGAAAGTCAAATTTTCTATTCAGCTCTGGTCTTTTCATCAAGAGTATTTGAAAGTCCTCTATTTCATTGAATATCCATTTTCCCCCTGAAGTATTATACTCAGTTTTGCTGGGTAGGCATCTGGGTACTTTGGATATTAGATCCACCCAGAAGGCAGTGATCTCCTCTGAAACTCTAGAAATCCTTCCCTTCCTTCAATGCCTTGCTCACAGGCCACCTTTTCCATAAGATTTTCCCTATATTCCTTGACTAGAAGGAATTTCTTCCCTCTGTTTTCTCTTATAAGCACTATGTTTGAATTCCCTTCATACTTTTCATAGCATATCTTCACGCTTCCCCCGTACCAAACACACACACACACACACACATGCATGAGTAAATTCATGCACACACACAATGATTCTCTGAAGTAATGATTTTTGTCTTCTTTCATCTTTTTATCAAGCACAGTATATTGTATATAGTAGGCATTTAATAAACATTTGTTGAAAACAAATGAAGGTAATAGTTAACTACTGAAGGAATACAAGGGGCATGCTTGGTGGCAGAATACAGAGGAAAATAGAAGAGAAATTTCTCTTTAGAATATACCATATTTCCTTTCATTATGGTCACAAGTATACTTTTAAAATGGCAAAGCCTTCCTCAAAAATGTGTAGCATTATATTATATTAACATAACGGACAAAGAACTAGCTTTTAAATGAGGATGTCCTATGTTCAAATTCCCACCTGACATATACAGGATGTATGACTCTTGGCAACTCACTTAATCTATGTCTAACGTCTGAGCACTTTAAGTTGCCAGTCTACATTTGTCAAGGGAATTTTGTCTCTTGGGAGTTCCCCACACAAACAAAACCAAGGGTCTACTCTTTATCCCCAGGGGCACACAATTTGGACTGGCAAAGCCCTTGAAAGTTGTGTGTTAATATGCAATTGAATAAGACAAAAAGGATGGAAGTGGCTTGGGCAAAGAATGACAATGACAATAGCTCCTCAAGCCTTTCAGCTTTTGACTGATGATTATCAATGCCTCCAAATATTCATTAAGATTTGTGAGAGATGTCTGGTCACCACTAAACAGAGTTGAGCCATTTCAAAAGTTGGGAATATTTAAATGACTTTAGAAGTTACAGTCATCTCTCCATTGTATAAATGTAAAAAGAAATAGTTTAAAATTTTTGTTGTATTAAATTCTTTTAAAACATTTTTAATATGGATATGTTGAATAATCAGCAAACTCACCTCAAACAAAATACTACTATGAGACAGTTTTCAGGGTAAGGAAGAACAAAGCAGTGTCCAGTTTCCCTGTCTCCATTCTCTGTTCACCTTCATTTCATTCAAAAGCTCTCTACAATTGAGGTAGATAGTCTGTCAGCTGTGAAGTACTAATTTAGGCTGAACTGTGCCCTCTCAAAATCTTCCCTAGAACAGGAAACTTCCCTGCTGGGATAAAAGCCGTATGCAAAATAAGATGAAATAAAAGGAGGGGAATATGCAAAGTAGGCAAGCAATTTTGCAGAATGGGCAATGATCCAGAATCTCAAAAGCAAAATTAACCTAAAATAGCCCTGTGTGTATAACATACCAGTGAATAATCTGGATTTGACTGAACTTCAGTCCACATGTTTAGATCTGGTCAAAGGATTAAAAACAATAAAAAAGAAAATCTCAAAAGAAAGAATAGTATATTGCACTATATCAGAGGCAAGGGGAAAAGGATATTTCTACACTAATTTTTTTAAGTCCCTGATAGAAAAAGCAGTGATGGATGCTGAATCAGGGCAAAGCTAAGAGAAACACACGTTTCCTTTGGTTTGGTTATATTCCATAAAAATACTTTAAAAGACTACAAGCTGCAGTCTCATTGTGAACGTTTTATTGCTGGGCTGGGTTATACTGTGGGCTATGAACACTGACTTCTCCTTAACTGGCTATTTATTTTGAAGATCTATTTTTTGTGTGCTCATCTATGAGACTCCCTAATGAGATGTGCTTGCCAGCTAATCTTGTTTTCCATATCAGTTTTCTTAGAAAGGGCACCTATGTAGTAGAAGCATTAAAATGATGAAAGAAAATTTGCTTTTTTATTTCTGTACATTTGCAGACAACCATTTTTAGCATTGAAAAAGTGTGTCAGGAATGTAGCGGAATTTACAAAGCAATCTTTTAAGGGTGGCATTGATGAAAAATACTGATGTTTTCTTTTTCTGAAATGATTTAGACTGTGGAAACATCAATAGAGGGCACTAATAGGCTGTTCTACAATGCATGATCCTTGTTTGTGACAATGAAACCTCCACAGAGAGCAAGTCTTCCTGTTTGAGAGAGTTAAAAATGCAGCATTGGAAAAAAAGCTTCACACAACTGCAATGAACAAGACAACAGAGTAATCTACCTAACCCCTTTAAAGTGGATTTATTTTCCCCATTATCAGGACTTGTCTGTTAGCATAGGGTTATTATTAGACTATATTTAATTTTGTATTCATCCTTGTCTCTATCAAATAAATTCATTTAAGTTATTAGGGCTGTAACTCAGATAAATAAATGAGAATGACCAGCTAGTGGACTAGCTCAGATAATAAACTGTTGATTTGCTACAATCATAGTCATTAATATTGGTATGTATAGCTCCAAAAAGGAAAAGTATAAAGAATGATGAGTGATCCTGAAGTTTAAGAGACTATAACAAGTTTTACTCAGTAATGGCGGTATAATGACAAAGAGAATGTGGGAAATTATTTGTCCTCCCTTTGGAGACAGACTACTACTACTACTACTACTACTACTACTACTACTACTACACACACACACACACACACACACACACACACACACACACACACACTAATTCCACAGGAGTCCAAAGTTGCAACCTTCTTCTGGGAAAGGATATCTTAAACCTCTAAGGATAATGGATTTTTTTACATTTGATCATGAAGGAAAAAAATGAGGCGATGGGAGTACACAACTACCTACATTCCACCTATACACAAAATTAGCGGTGCAGGTAAAAAGAGGTAACTGCTTTAAACTTAGTATAAGAGGAGTTATTATGATGAAAGATTTGCCTATGTAATATAATTTAGATTCAAGGGAGACTTCCCATCATTTCTCCTGTCTTTTCTCCCAATAATTTCCATGTATTTACTGATCCTTAAAATTCCCTTACTGTGGCTTTATTGGTTTCATGGAAAGTGGATTCAGAAAACCTATATTCAAATCCTGACTTTGATACCTATTCACTGTGTGTGTGGGGGGGCGGGGTGTGTGCAAAAGAGTGAGGGGAGAAAGACAGAGAGAGAGAGAGAGAGAGAGAGAGAGAGAGAGAGAGACAGAGACAGAGACAGAGAGACAGAGAGAGGGAAGGAGGGAGGAAGGGGGGCAGGAGAGAGAGAGAAAGAGAGTAGGGTCCTGATTCTCTTCAAGAGAGATATGAGTTTTCACCATCTACTAATCTACCTACCATATGGAACGGTGCCAGACAATTAAAGATAATGAATAAAAAAAAATACACTCCGTAATTTCAAAGTTCCATGTACATGTGAAACTTTGTAGTGTTATCTCATTTGGTAATGATGAGGAAAGTAATTTGTAATCTGCAAAGTTTTAAAAAATATTTGAGTCATTATGAACAATTTTAGAATATTTGGGGGGAAAGCATTTGAAGCAGTGAGGACCTGACAAAAATAACTAAGTAGGAGAATCAATACAGCCCTGCTTACACCCACAACTATGCTAGCAAGGACCTAGAAAAAACTCCAGACTAAGAACAGATAAATAAATTCAAAGATAAGTCAAGATTAGTCATTTTTTCTAGCCCAGGTCAAAATAAAAAGATAACCAAAAGTTAATGGGCACTGCTGAGGGGACCCAGCCCAGATAGGATCTCTGCACAGAAACCGCAGGAACTGAACAAAGCCTTTTACTATGTACTAAGGCAAGGAGTGTCATTTTTTTCCAGTAAGGACTGGATCTGATGAAATGACCATGCAGAGACAAGGAATAGGAATCAGTCTTCCACAGTATTTGTCACCAAACCAGGGGTCCTGTGAATGCAGCTTGGACTAAGAGGAACTAAGTTTACTCATGGGTATTGACCTTCAGCTTTTTTACCATGGAAAGGAAGAGTAACAGATCTAGCTCAGACCTGACTCTTCATTTGGTTTCTTTTTGAATGTCTTGTTCAGCATTTTATTTTTCACCAGTTACATGCAAAAACATTTTTTAACATTTGTTCTTAAAACTTTGAGTTTTAATTCTCTCCTTTCCTTCTTCCCCACCTCCCTCATTGAGAAGGCAAGCAATTCAATATAGGTTATATATGTGCAGTCATGAAAAACATTTCCATAATAGTCAAGTTGTGGGAGAAAACACAAAAAACCTTAAGAAAATAGTTTAAAAAAGTATTCTTCAAACTGTATTCGGACACCGTAAGTTCTCCCTCCAAGGATGGATAACATTTTTCATCCCAAAGTTGAGATTTGAGATTTGATTTGAGAATAGCTAAGTCATTCACAGCTGATCATCTAATAATATTGCTTTTACTTTGTACAAAGTACACGTCACTTTGCATCAGCTTATCCAAGTCTTTCCAGTTTTTTTTTTTTTCTGAGAGCATCCTGCTCACCATTTCTTATAGAACAACAATATTCCTTCACAATCACATACCACAATTTCTTCAGTCATTCCCCAGTTATTGGGCATCCCCTCAATTTCCAATTCCATTGAATCTACAGCTAGGGAAAGCATTCATGACCAACCAAAAAATACAAATTCTCATGAAAGGTGAAATGGAAAACTTTGATTAAACATAATTTAGAAAGTTTTAAAAATGAATGTAGTTGAAATTAGAAGGTAAGTAGATAAGTAGGGGAAAATATGTGCATGTCTCACATCCAGATGAATAAAAAAAATTCATAAGAAAGTGGCTCAAAAATACAAGAATAAAGGCCATTCCCCAATTCAAATGTGTTCAAAGGATGTATATTGAAAGAATAGTATTCAAAGAAAGAATTACAAAGCATCAAAAACCATATGTAAAAATATACAAATAACTAATAATTATGGAGGTGTAAATTAAAGCAGCCATACAATTCTATTTTTTATTCATCAGATTGATTACATTGACACACACAAAAAATGGAAAATAAGTATTGTTGGGATAGCAGAAAAACTGGCATATTAATATATTGTTGGTGGAGCTGTGAAATGATCCACCTACTATAGAAAGCAACTTGCAACTATGCCCCAAATTTACTAATCTTTGAACACTCTTTGACCCAATGATACAAATAGACTACCTACACACAAAAGAGGTCAAAGAAAAGGGAAAAGAACTGATATGAACAAAAATATATATTGTAACCCTTGTTGTTGATCCAGTGGCAAAGAACTGGAAACCAAGGCAGATGCCAATAAGTGGGGAATACCTAAATGAATTATAGTTTATGTATTCAGTTGGACACTATTATGCCCCCAGAAATGGAGGAAGGGATAATTTCAAAGTAACCTGGGAAGGTTTAGATGAACTGATTTAAAGGGAGCACAATCAGGGAATAATTTAAATAGCAATAACAACTTTGTAAATACAAAGTTTTCAAAGACTTAGCAATATTGATCAGTAAAATGGCCAATTACAATTCTAAAGGACCAATGTTGAAGTGTGCTATGCATTTCCTGACAGAAAGATGATGGATTAGAATAAGACATGCATTTTTGTACATTGACAAAGTAGGATTTGATTTGCTTGACAATATATATGTGTTACATTCCTCCTCCCCACAGCTTTTCCTTTACAGTGAAGAGGGGAAGAATGGAAGGGAAAGATCCTGAATGCATGTTAACAGAAAAAAAATATTAAGAAGGAACAAAAGTAAGCTTTAGTTAAGTACCTATCATGTGTCAGGCACTATGCTAAGTGTTTTACAAATATTAGCACTTTAAATTTCCAGATGTATTTATCTGTTACATGAATGAATTTCTCATATTCTTTTTCTAGGAATAGCTTTTGAGAGGTAGGAGAAAGAGATCAAGATGATCTTTTGCACGTCTTGGGGAAGAAGTACAAGCTACACTGCAAATGAACCGAAAGATCTTCTTCTGACACACTATTTTCCTTATTCTCTTCTCATTGCTTTTATTCTTTCATTAGATCATCTTTTTGACCACTAGCTGTGGATCCTCTTCTCTTTTCTTTACTTTGGACTTTGAAATCACATTTGTTCCCAAAACCTGAAGTTAAATATAGAAAATATTTTCAGTACTCAACAATTTTCTGAGTTCCATCCTGTCTGTACAGTTTCCTGTATGGTATCTCCAAATGGTTGGACTCCGTATATTCATTATATCTAAAACAAAAGCTTACAATCTTTTCCCCAAACCTGCTACCACTTCTGAATTGACTCATTCTGTTCTCTACATCACCCTGGTGGAAGATTATTAGCACAATTGGCTTGTAAAAGGGCAAGAAGCTGTGCTAAGCAGAACAATTGTTTTTTTTTTGTTTGTTTGTTTGTTTGTTTTAGGGGAAGGCAGGGCAATTGGGGTTAAGTGACTTGCCCAAGGTCACACAGCTAGTAAATGCATCAAGTGTCTGAGGCAGAATTCGAATTCAGGTCCTCCTGACTCCAGGGCTGATGCTCTACTCACCGTGCCACCTAGCTACCTCTAGAACAATTGTTTTTAAAAAGTTCAATGAGAGACACAAGCCAGGTAATCCCAAAATTATAAAGAATAAACCTGGAAGAAGAACAAAGATCAAAGAGAATCATCGAAATGTTTACCACGAATGTGTTGCAACTGGAAAGTTTAGTCAAGTGCTAAGCTTGGAATCAGGAAGAACTCAGTTCACATCCTGTCTCAACCATTTAATACCTGCGTGACCCTTTACAGGTAAATCATTCAGCCTCTAACTGCCTGTAACAACAATGCTGCTAGGAGCTACTGTGGCTGTGTAAGACCACCAACAACAGCACACAGGAAGGGCTGCCAGCACAGGTTCTTTGATCCGCTTTTCTAAGGAAAGCAACTTTAAGCGTTAATAATCTCAGTTAAATTAAACATACATATATCATTCACTTAGTTCAGGGGGGGAAAGGTCAGTCCCCTGAACTTCGGGGTAAATACAAACAGAAATTGCAAACATCAACAGACAGACCTTGTTTAATTCAAATCACAATTCATAGTTACCAGAGAAGCACCAACATCTGGGTTACGAAGCCTGGTGGGGGTTCAATGACTTGCCCAGAGTCTCGTCACCCACATTCTTTCAATGAGTGTACCTCCAACACAAAACACCAATCTCAGATCTTATATACCCATCTCAGGGCCATAGGGGCTTGAGGCTCACCATTTTGGGTGCGGGAAATCTCTGGAATAGCCAGTACCACATCATACACAACTCAATGACTCTCTATTGTGTTAGTGCTGAGAAACATTCCAAGACAAAAAAGATCCCATTTAATTGCCCCATTCAAACAAAAGCCAGACTCATTAAAGACACTTAAGAGAAGAACAGCAAAACCCCTCCCCTGATCAGCACCACACTGTCTCAGTTTCCTCATCTGCAGAATAAGGATAATAAAAGCACTTACCTCAATGTGTTATTGTGAGGACCAATTTAGATAGTACATATAAAGTGCTTTGTAAACCTTAAAGGATTGCCTGAATGATAGATCTTATTAATTATTGGAGGCACCACACATTCCTCTAATAATATCACTGTTCTAGATATGCCTTTCTTAAAGATAAGAAACTGATTTTGTTGATTTCAACAGTGGTACATGGACTCATTTGAAGTACCAAAGTAAGAGTGAAAAGAAGACAAACCTTAAGAAGACCTGGGTTCAAGTCTTGCCTCTATCACAAACTTTCCAAATGAACTTGGGCAAGTCACTTAACTTCTTACTAACAGGCTCATCCACATGTACCAAATTGACCTAGGCAAATTTTCTCCCAGAGGCAGAGAATGCAACCAAATGGCAAGAACACAGGTTTCTAAGAATACTGACCAAGGCTCTGACCATCTAATGGTGGAATTTGTGTCCATAACTCTTGAAGATGGGAGTAGAGTCTTGTCTGATGGCTCAAGTTGTGGCCATTTAAATCCAAGTGAGTTTGAAGGGTGATAGAGAGCAGACCTGGAAGTACATGTAAGAGTTTCTGAGGGAAACTTGGATGGGGAGGTAGTTGGTACTCCTGGCCCAATGAAATTCAACCCAGAAAAGTTTTTCTGAAAAGTTCAGCTGAGACACTGCTGTCTGCTTCTATCAGTGAACTATGCCACATTGACCATAGGAAACACCAGTGGTGCCCCAAAGGCAGAGCCCAGCTCTATTATTGAAGGATAACAAACAAGGACATAGTGGCTTTTTGCACAGGTATACCCAAGTCGTCATTACAGGTAGCTAAGTGTCTGAGTGAAAAGTACCCAAGAGATAACAGTGATGGCTTCTCCCCAGGGGGAGTCCTTCGACAGAGGGCAGAGACTCAGGAATAGCCATGGTCATGTAGACCCAAAAGCCAGTGCCCACCACTGTAATGACTCTCAGGAATGAGGGAAACCCACTGTGAAAGGAAGAAAATCAAGGCATTAGTCACGGAATTAAATATCGCAGACAGGTAGGAGGTCACAGATCCATAGGGCGTTCAGGAGTAGGTTTGAACAGAGGAGAGAATTCCAATGGTGAGAGATTTCACAAAACCACAGGGGTATAGAGGAAGGATAATTGGGCCTGTGGCTAAAGAGTGGTCTCCCTCTACTAAGGCAGGGCTAGAGTTGCCACTTCTGGTTGAGCTCCTTCCTGGAGCTGCAAGCATCTGAGAGTCATCTGGTTGACCAGAAGGTCCTCAGTAGAGTGCTCCCAAAGCTTACAAACAGGTGTCAAGCCAAAAAAGAAAGCCAGCCAGCTCCTCGTTGTGCCTTACAACAGGAGAAAATAGACAAAGGGGAGAAATTGGCTTAGAACTAACAACTCTTCAGATGAAGTGTTCTATCAATGAGGTCAGGAGTCATGGGGATGTTTTAGTAATGTAGATGGCTCAGTGATTACAGAGCCATTGGTGATATGGGAACAAGTATTGATCCCTGAGCCATGGGCTAGAGTCAACAGAGCAGAGAGGAGACCATTCAGCCCTTCACCCAACACAGAAGAAATTGCAGTACTGGGCTGGTAGAAAGGCCGTGAAGGTCAGGAAAGTGACAGAGAAGTTTCAGTCCACCAGGACTAGGATGATGGTGAGTACTGGAAAAGCTGTGCTTTCCCATGGGGAGCCCCCAACACCACTGAAGTCTTCTCCCATAGGAAAGTGAAGAGGAAACAGCCAATCTTGCTCAGGGATTAGGCCAAAGATGTCTGGGACTCAGGAAGGCAATCAGGCCAGAATAGATGGAGTAAGATGATTCAGAGAGGCCCCATATTGACAAGGTAGATGCTGAACATAATGTATGTTCCAACTCTTAGGTAGTTTTGTTACCAACAGAGGTTAATCAACCCACAATCCATTGTTAACCCTGTAGAAGCCAGAGTCAATAATGAAGACTAAGAGATGGGTGAGCAGAAATGTGGGGTCATTTTCTCTGGGCCTTCCTGGAGACCTCCAGGAGTGTCTAGGAAGTCACCTAAAGCCTTGGTGATAGAACTGGTCTACTCCCTTGTCCTGCTTCTAGAGAAGTCTATCCTACTCTCAAGAAGGTTTGTCCACATTATTTTTCTATCTTCCTAACTTCATACCAGCAGTTGAGAGAGACTAGCTTGACTCAGTTGCTGATTTATGACTTGCTATGTGGAGCACAGCACTTTTTGAGAAATTAGAAGTAAGGGAAACAAGATGAGAAAAGAAGCCTGACTGAACCAAGCACATACAAACAAGGTCTGAAATGCTGAGAGACTGATTCTCAAGGTATCTGAAGGAGAAGAAGATTAAAAAGTATGGAAAAATCTCAAGCCTGTTATTAACAAGCAAACAAATAACCCAATAATATAATAGTAGTCAACATAACAAACACAAACTATTTGATCTTTAAGATTAATTTTTCATCTAAATTAAACATTTTGCTAGAATATTTTATACAATCACAGATGGTGTCCAGGTTCAGATAAATAATATTCTGTGTTATATGACATATTTTGTTGTGGTGGTTATTGTTGAATCATTTAGGTTATAAATGGTGCTTCATTATCCCATTTGGGATTTTCTTGGCAGAGATGCTGGAGTAGTTTGCCATTTTCTTATCCAGCTCATTTTACAGATGAGGAAACAGGGTTAAATGACTTGTCCAGGGTCACACAGCTAGCAGATGTCTGAGGTTTAATTTGAACTCAGGAAGATGACTTTTCCTGATTCTAGGCCTGGCGCTTTATCCACTGCACCACTACACTGTTATATATGACATATTTATCATCACACAATTAAATGAAAGATGTAAAAAAGGCAAGATCTTAACATGGTTATATTTAATTGAATAGAAAAACAATTAATAGAACAAAACACCACGTTAGAGGTTGACATCCCAAAAAAATGTTTCCTACTCATAAAAATTAAGCATGATTTTTTGAAACACATAACAAGAGATAACTTTGTTTGAGGCAAAAAAGGGAAAAATAAGCCTACCAAAGGTGCTTTTTCCATTTTATCTTTTTTTCTTTTTATATATTTTACTTAATAGTTTACACATAAAAACAATTTTTAACATTTTTTTAAATTTTGTGTTCCAAATTTACATATATATATATACATGCGTAAGAGATATTATGATATATAGTTAGATGTACAATTTGAAAGGCAGGGCTTGTTTATTAAAGAGTGAGGATGTATATTTGTGTGTGTGTGTATGCATATATATAAGTTTGTATATATATGCATATATATCCACTTACATATATGAAATCTATATTTCTTCTATTCCTCACCTTCCAAGTTGTAATAATGCATCAGTCTCCTACCAGGCCTTTTTGCCTTCTTGCATGCCATCCTCAATATCCCCTTTTCCTGAAATACCCTTTTTTGCTATATTTTTGCCTTCTATATTCCTACTGAAAGTTTAAGGATAATGTAAGTTCTACTTCTTCCAGGAAGTTTCTTCTACCCCGGTCCCCATTTAGTAACAACCTTCCCCATAAGACTTCACACAAAACTTAGTTTTGCCTCTCTCTAATGCATTATGTGATATTAGATATTATATTAATTTACAGTAGTGTCTTATCACTGTAATACATAGAATACAAGATCCCTGTAGGCAAGGATCATGGATCAAGAATATCAACTTCATATTTTCCCCACAATAGTCACTTTAAAAATGTTTGTTGCATTAAATGTGTAAGAATTTTTTTAGTTGTATAAGAATTTTTGTAAAGCTATGTCTTCACCATCCTTGCCTTAAACAGTGGATTTTTTTTTAACATTTGTCCCATAGTTTTATCTTGAGATCTTTTAGGATGCTGATTGTCATCCAATATTGTACTTACCTCTTCCAGTTTTATATCATCATTGATTTTGATAAACATGCCTTCTAAATCTTCATCAAAACCAACTACAAAATTATTAAACCACACAAGTTCAAGGATGGAACAATGGTGTGGAGAAATCACTCCACAGGCACATGAAAACCATTAGTCATTCCTACTAGAGCTCATAGAGGCAGTGGATAGAGAAGTGGCCTTGAATCCAGGGAGAATTGTGCTAAGTGCTGCCTCTGAAGAATATTGACTCTGTTACCCTAGGCAAATACCTTAAACTGTCAGTGCTAGAGGCAAATCTCTAAAACTATGTTGCAGTGAAGGTGTCAACTTGTACTAGTAGAGTATAAGGCTCCTCTCCCTGGAGTTCCCTATACCAATTAAATTACAACTATAATCTCTTTTCCTCTAATTTTCCCTTTCTCCCTCTGTCTTCCTATTCTTATCCTTATTCTATTCCCATCTCTATCCTTATCCTATTGGAATCAGTAATTCAACCACTTGGTTAATTTGTGTAACTGAATTCTCATCAAGGCAATATTTCTCTATATTCTCTACAAACACATTATGAGGGAGTTGTATAATGGATGGTCAAATCCATTAATATTATGGCTATGGTGTCATTTATTTATTAGGTCAGAAAAGAAACTGATATTTGTCTGGCATGAACTGATCTGTGTGAATGCCTTCTTCCTGATACTCATAAATCATCTTTTAACAATTTGTTCTAGATTTTTTGTGAGGATGTGTATTCAAGCTCACCTTTGTGAAAATTAATGAATTTTCCTTTCTTCATTCCTAAGGTAGCTCTCCAAGATGTTTCAAGTATCATAAACGGAAGTTTATCAATTTTATATGACAGTTGTCTCAGTACCCTTGGATATAGTTTATCCAGGTCTGATAAATTTAATTGATTATGTACTCTTGACATTGACATACTTCATTGGATGTCATTTCCTGTTTAGCCATATTCATACTAGCTTTCCAGGATAAAGATCATTTTCCTTGGCAGAAAAAAAATCAAGTTGAATATTTACACTTCAAGTTTCTTTTTCTCCCCTGTAAAATACATATGTCTACAATAGTTATCTCACAAGGTTATAAGGATCAAAATAATGTTAAAACATCATGTAACATTAAAATGCTATAATTAAGTATGATATTTTAATTATGTTATTTTCTTTGTAAACTTCAAAGTTTATTAGCTGAAGATCATGTAAACTTGAAGATAATTCCACCTAGCTTTATCTATCTTATAATCAAACTTTTTCAGCTGTGTCCCCAAGGCCAGCAGCCCAAATGCCGCTTCCTTTTTTTCACCTACTCTGTTATTAAGGTAAATGGCATGTTTATCTGATTTTTTATATTAGAGATATTTAAAGATGAATTAGAAAGGGTATTCAAAGTACTAAGTGAATGCAAAATATTTCTAACAAATAAGTATAATAATCATATAGTTTCTTCTTTGACAACAACATGCCATTTGGTTAATGACTATCATATTTAACTTTGATTTGATAAATAGAAACCTCATATTGTTTCCTTCCATTTAAGTGTAGTTTTTAGATCTAAAACCATAAAATATTAAATTTTAACATATTCAAATCTGTTCTGCCTACACATAAATAGATTATGGGGATTAGAACATTTTAATTGTAAAAGGAAAATACTTATGAAAACTACCAACCATAACTGCCATCCTTTATACTATAAATTCATTTAAATGGAAATGAAATTCTTGAACAAAGGAATAATGACTTGAGTTTCCACATCAGGGTGAAAATAGAGTTATAAAATAAAAATTAAGAAATAACATAGTCAGCAATTTACTTTACTACTCACTAAGATTCAAATGGTGGTTTTTAATAATATTCCTCAAGATGTTTATGAGTTAGTCATGCACAATTATCATCAGAAATAATGAAAGAAGGTAGCTTAGAAACCTCCCCTTACTATTTAGGAAGAAGCAATCTCTCTTTCCTGTGCACTCTTGTAACCTCTTCTTCCTCAGGCTCATGTATTTCTTCTATGCATGAATATATGCAGTATAGTTATTTGTGTATCTACCTTCTCTACCTCAATAGAATGTATATTCCTTGTGAGTATGGACCAAGTAATATTCTTCTTAGATCTCTTAGTGCATAATTCAAAGTTTGCATAAGACATGTACTTTAAATATGTATTGACTGCATGATAAATGAGAGGAATTAAATACAATTGATAAAATATCTATAAGAGCTAATGATTTTGTATCTCTTTTAAAGTGAATGTCAGGAAGTAGAGTCCATATCTTCAAATAACCCAGAGAATGTAATCTCCTTGAAGTCAGAGACTGCTAATATTTTCCTCTTTGTGTTCCCAGTACCCGGCACAGAATGACAATTCATTGCTTGTTGAATTGAATTAAATTAAGTTCTACCACTCTAAAATATTTTCCCACTCATTTATCCTTCATAAAAGCTTTCAACAAGTAAAATACTTAGATTTATTTGGATTTCAAACATTCCTACTGCTTTTGTGAATATACACAGAAAGCATTAGTCAAAAAAGCATGTGAAAAGGATAGAAACTGGTCACTTACTCAACTTCTTAGTGCTGAAAATTAACAATGACAAAAGCATTTTTGGTGAGAGAGAGCCATAATTCACTATTCCAAATCCCTTTAGAAAGATTAGCCTTCTCTCTCCTGTCTCCTATTTTGCAGAGGTTGAAGGACTATGGGAGCGGAAGATTACATATATCAGATTTTTTTTCAATACATTGGTTAATTTGCTGAACTTTTCCCTTACTGTTCATTTTATTCTTCACTATAATAGATGGATTTCTGAAAACTGAAATAGTAATTACCTTGGGAAATGCAGATGACATAAAAAAAATCAATCCATGTTTAAATGAGGAATGCTAAAAATCCAAGATTAGAAGATTACAGTGAGGCATACCCCAACACACTCAACAAAAAAAAATTAATAAAAGCTATGAAATAAAAACACATACAGCAATGAAAAATAACCATTTTTAAATGAGAAAATGAGACCTAATACAACTTGAAAAGTACTATAGCACAATTGAATCAGCTAAAGTACAAAAAGAAAACAAGGCAGAAAAAGTAAGCCCGAAAAATATTTTCATAGAAAAAAAAACCTGTAGTGAATAAAATTGTGAAAAATATACAGAAAGAAATGTCTATTTCAAGGAAGTCTTTGAATAACAAATAAGAATCCCAGATAAAAAGATGAAAATCTAAAAGAAACAAGGTAAAATAATTATTAACAAAACATGATACACTTCAGATCTTCATAGCAGATAAATTACTAAAAGTTGTAGAAAAGCATTTTAGAGAACAGGAAAAAATATTCAAGAAGGAAAGGAATTAATATTATACATTAAGTTTTAAGCTTAAAAATCATTTTATGCACATTATTGTATTTGACCCTCATATCTCAGTGAGACAGATATTATTATTATCACCATTTTATAGAAAAAAACAATGGTTGAGAGAAGTTAGTTGACTGATAGAGGGACACATATATGAGTTCCTGAGGTACTACAGCAAGCAAAGTTATAGCCTTCCCATCTCTGAGTCTATTATACTATCCAAACACCTTCTAGGGAAGTAGGGCAATCCCAAAGTGAAATTCATCTCTTGGATGAGGGGAAACTCCAAGCTAAACTGCATAGTTCTTAATTTAACATAAAAATTCTTTACAGTGGTACTGTAAAATTTGAGTTAATGACAGAAATAATGAGAATAAGACTACTTTCAATAGTTTGATGGAAGAGAAAAAAAGAAATTAATCATAACAAATATAAATAAGACAAACTATTCTATTAAGATGTAAAAGATTTACGGAATAGTTTAAAATGGGAAACAATAACACATTATTTAGAGGAAATGTATTTAATACAGAAAAATCTAAACAGATTCATAGTGAAAGTGAGGTACAAAATTCATCATGACACTTTGAAGCCTAAAGAGATAGTGACACTAGTGACAAAAAGACAAAAAAAAAAAGCTGAATTTGAAGGAGACATTTTTTAAAGAGAAAATAGGTCCAAGACGGCAGAGTAAAGGCAGAAACTTGCCTGAGCTCTCCCCCGATGCCCTCCAAATATCTTTAAATAATGAATCTAAACAAATTTTAGAGCAGCAGAACCCACAGAAGGACCAAGTGAAACAATTTTCCAGCCCAAGAAAACTTAGAAGGTTGGCAGCAAAAGTCTGTTACACTAGGGTGAGAGGAATATAGTTCAGGGCAGGCCATAACAGTGGGGACCAGGCTTCAGAAAACTAGAAGAAGGGTTTGAGGCCATTCAATCAGTGGCAGCAGCAGTAGTTTCCAGGCCTCTCAGCCCATGGACTCGAAAGACAGCTTAAAAGCTCAGCCAGGAAAAGTCTGTCATGCCTGGGTGAGAGTGAAGTACAGTCCAGGGGAGGCCAAAACAGCACAGCCTGAGTCCCAGCCCCAGCAAACAATGAACAGGATTTGGGAGCCACCGAATTAGCAGCTACAGCAGCTATTTCCAGAGCCGTCAGGCCACAGATGGTAAGGGGGTTGAACAACTGGTCAGAAGGAAATTACAATGGCCCTTTTGTTAGAACTGGTGGCAAGACTCTTACTTTACCCATACTTGGATCCAAGTCATAGTCCTGGATGGCAGTCTTAGGGCAAGGAGGAGCACTAACACTTCAGAGCTTAGAGTCACAGTGGAGCTGGGACCCTTCTCCCAGTTCCAGGACAGAGAAGAGTGATTGTGGTGGCTCACACACCAGAGCACAGGCCAGGATAGTAGAAATATCTCTTCTTATATCATACCACTTTAGAAGAATTGAAAACTTACAGGTCCCTAGAAGTATCTCCATATACAACTGCACAAAACCCCTGAAGCTTGGGTCCAATCTGGAAGCAGAGCCCTACTTTAACAAATAGTTAAAAGTCAAGTAATAAGGACTTCTGGGAGCCAAGAGAGCTGAGTAAACACTGGGTTGTTCTCACACTCCCATATTGACCTCAAAAAAATAAAAACAAAGAGAAAATGTCACCTCAGAAAAAAATCCAGGAACAGCAGAGACAGAAGAAAGATGCAGTACAGCAGTCTTTTAGCCCATGAATATTGTTGCTCTCACTGTAGTGGAAGGGGAGCAGTACAGAATAAGAGTGATCCTGGCAAGGCAGTGGTAAGCCCTACCTCAGCAAACCAGCAGGAGATTCTAAGGCCAGGGTCTTGGAGCAGAGAAGTATCAACACCAGGACCCCTCTGCATGCCTTGGCATGGCCAGGGGAACCAGTAGACTCCAGCTCAGAGAACTATCCATCCACCAGGAGCTGAACCTACCTGTGTTCTAGCACAACCCCAGTGAGGAGGTGTTATCTGGTAGGCAGAAAACCCCCAAACACCCACAGAAAATCATTGTAGCCCTGAGGAAATGAACAGCAACCTCACCTGGTCTAGGCATACACCAGCCACCACCACCAGCTCTAGATCAGCACCAGGTAAGCTACCAGACATCTACAGCCGCCAACTACCAACACCTGAGGCCCCAGCACACAAAGTCAGTAACCAGTCCACTGGCAGTCAGCACAAGAAGCTTGGGACAGTACTTCTTGGGCCCCTGAAGCAGAGATCAATTTTAAAATCCAGGAAAAAGGCAAATACCATGACAAAAAGGCAGCAAAGAATGATATTGACTATAGACAATTATGGCAGTGAAAAGGAAGATCAAAACAAAAATTCAGAAGAGAATGACATTGTCAACATACCCAAATCTGAAACATCAAGAAGGAATATGAACTGGTCTCACGGCCAAAAAACCTTCTTAGAACAGCTCAAGAAGGATTTTGAAAGTCAAATAAGAGAGGTAGAAGAATGATTGGGAAAAGAAATGAAAAGTAAGCAAGAGAGAGTCAACTGTTTAGAAAAAAAAGGACAAAAAACTGCATGACACAATTCCTTTAAAAATACAAGGGGATTAATGAAAAGAAATGCAAGGGAAGGTGACCTAGCCATACCACATCTTAAATTGTATTATAAAGCAGCAATCATCAAAACTACTTGTACTGGCTAAGAAATTGAGTGGTAGATCAGTGGAATGGGTTATGTACACAAGAAATAGTAGTCATTGACATATTAATCTGCTGTTTGACAAACCCAAAGACCCTACCTTCTATGGCAAAAACTCACCATTTGACAAAAAACTACTGGGAAAACTTAATTATAGGAGGAAGAAACTAGGCACAGACCAGTGTCTTACACCTATACCAAGAAAAAGTCAAAATGGGTACACGATTTAGATATGAAGGCTGATATAATAAGCCAACTGTGAGAGCAAAGAATAGTTTATCTGTTAGATTTATGGAGAATGGAAGAATTTAGGACCAAATGAGATAGAGGACAATAGGAAATGAAAAGTACTTTTCCACAAAGCCAATGCAACCAATAATAGAAGGGAAGCAGAAAAATGGAAAAGAATTTTTACAACCAATGTTTCTGATTTCTAAAATATATAGAGGACTGAATCAAATTTATAAGAATACAAGTTATTCCCCAATTGATAAATGGTGAAAGCATATGAACAGGTTTTCAGAGGAGAAATTAAAATTATCAATAGTCATATGAAAAAATGGTCTAAATCATTGTTGATTACAGAAATGCAAATCAAAACAACTCTGAGGGTCTACATCACAGCTATCAGATTGGCTAATATGACAAAGTAGAAAAAATGATACATTTTGGAGAAGATGTTTGAAAATTGGAACACTAATGCATTGTTAGTTGAATTGTGAACTAATCCAACCATTTTGGAGAGTAATTTGGAACTATGCCCAAAGGGTTACACAACTGTGCATAACCTTTGACCCACCAATACCACTTCTAGGTCTGTATCCCAAAGAGATCATAAAAGCAGGAAAATGACCCACATATATAAAAATATTTATAGCAGCTCTTTTTTTGGTGGCCAATAATGGGAATTGTAGGGATGTCCATAAACTGGGGAATGGCTGAGCAAGTTATGGTATATGAATGTAATAGAATACTGTTGTTCCATAAGTACTGATGTGCAGGTGGAATTCAGAAAAACCTGAAAGATTTAAATGAACTGATGCTGAGTGAAGTGAGAAGAACCAGGAGAACAGTACCCAGGCACAGCTATGATGTGCAATGACTAACTTTGACAGACTTATTTCTGTTTAGCAATGCAAGGATCTAAGACAAATCCAAATGACTCATGATGGAAAATGCTCTCTACATCAATAAAAAGAACTATGGAACCTAAATGCTGATCGAAGCATAGTATTTGCTCTTTCTCTCTCTCTTTATTTTTTTCTTCTTTCTCATGGTTTCTGCCATTATTCCAATTCTTCTTTACAACATGAACTATGAGAAATTATGTTTCATATGACTGTATATGTAGAGCCTGTATCAGATTGGGTGCTATTTTCAGGTGAAGATAGGGAAGGGATGAGGAGAAAATTTGTAATTCAAAATCTTATGGAAGTGAATGGTGAAAAATAAAGATAAATAAGTAAATAATTTTTAAAACCAAACAATAAGCTGGGAGAATGAGCAAATTGCAGGAAAAAATCTTACCATAGAAAGTTAGAATGGGGACAAGGAAGATCAAAAACAATACTCAGAAGAAAATAACAAAGTCAAAGATCCTATATTCAAAGCCTCCGAGAAAAATGTGAATTGGTCTAATGTCATGGAAGAGCTTAAGAAGGATTTTAAAAATCAAGTAAGTGAACTAGAGCAAAAGTTGGGGAGGGAAATTAGAGTGATGCAAGAAAATCGTAAAAAAGTATCAACAGTTTGGTAAGGGAGACTTAAAAATACTGAAGAAAATAACATGGAAGCTAATGACTTTGTGAAAAATCAAGAAACAGTAAAATAAAACCAAAAGATTAAAAAATAGAGAACAATGTGAACTATCTCATTGGTGAAAAATAGAACCAGGAGAGATAATTTAGAAATTATTAGACTACCTGAAAGTCATGATCAAAAAAAGAGCCTAGATATCATCTTTCAAGAAACTATCAAGGAGAACTGCCCTGATATTCTAGAGCCACAGGGCAAAATAGAAATTGAAAACATCCACTGATCACTTTCTGGAAGAGATCCCAAAACGAAAACTCCCAGGAATATTATAGTTTAATTTCAGAGCTTCCAGATCAACGAGAAAATATTGCAAGTAGCCAAAAAGAAACAATCCAATTATCCTGGAGCCACAGTCAAGATAACACAAGATTTAGCAGTTTTTACATTTAAGGATTGCAAAGCTTGGAATATGGTATTCCAGGGGGCAAATGACCTAGGATTACAACCAGGAATCACCTGCCCAGCCCAATTGACTATAATTCTTCAAGGCAAAAAAACTGGCTAGTCAGGCAACTCTTTTCTTCTGGGAAAGAGTTGGAAATTGAGGGAATGCCCATCAATTGGGGAATGCCTGAACATATTGTGGTATGTGATTATGACAGAATACTATTATGCTGTAAGAAATGATAAGTAGGACACTGGAAAAACTTGGACTTACATGAGCTGCTGCAAAGTGAAATGTACTGTGTGCAATGTATCAGCAATATTGTAAGTTGATCAGCTGTGAATGACTTAGCAATTCTCTACAATGCAATGATCAAGGACAACATTGATGGTCTTATGTTGAAAAATGTTATCCAACCTACAAGAAAGAACAGATGGTTTATGGATTGAAATATGTTTTTCTTAACTTTATTTTTCTTGAGGGGTTTTTTTGTGTATGTTTTCTTTCACTACATGACTAATACGGAAATGTTTGGCATGACTACACATTTATAGCCTATATCGAATAGCTTTCTTTTTTAATGGGGCGTGGGGGAAAGAGGAAGGGAGAAATTTTGAACTCAAAGTTTTAAAAATGAATGTTAAAATTGTTTTTACATGTAACTAGGGAAAAATAAAATACTAAATGAAAAGAAAACAATATAAACTATTTTTAAACACATTAAAAAGAGGAAAAATAGGACATCATATTTTGGCAAAAGGTTCTACATAAAATAAACGTACTTGAAACCTTAAATACATATACATCTAATTGCTGCAACATTCATAATGCACAATATGATGTGGATTCAGAACTTCTTGACTTCAGGCACAGTGTTCTTTCTACTGTGACACCTAGCTCCCTTTCAGTAGTTATATCTCTTTTAAAAAGAAATAACTGCTTAAAAATAATTTACAGCAAACTGATATATATCCAGAAGTAAAATTATATAGAAACCCATATATAGAATACATGGACATAAAATAAAGGAACCATGAGGAAATATTTTAGGAGTAATGTTGCAATATTCAGTGAATCTCCAAGATGAATATGCTATTTGATGAGGTAATTCCAACACATAGGATATTATTGAAGTCCGGTCATGAAGTAAAAAACTTCATGACCGGAGAGGGAGAAATAACAAGATTCCCTCGTTGTCTCATTTCTCTTTTTGGCTAATTTTTACATCTTTACAAGTTCTGTATCTCTACAAAACATTTCTTTTTTAATAAACTTATTGTTTATTTTTGGTTTATAACACTCAGTTCCACAAGTTTTTGAGTTCCATATTTTGTCTCATTCCCTCTTCTCCCACCTACCCGCAAGATGGCATGTAATCCAATATAGGTTCTACATATACCTTCACATTGAACTTATTTACATATATAACATTAAGGCAGAATTCACGATTTCAAAGAAAATCATGAATATGCCTGAATGGTCCAGAATTGCAGGATATAAGGAATTCTCTAAGTAGAAGGCAGAGGAGTTAAAGCATTTATTCAAGCTCCAAAATAGCAGACCCATGGACCAGTGTCTCCAATTTGATATCCTGGCAAGAACCTTCCAAAACCAATATGCCCATCTCACAATAGTGACCAGGAGGTTACAGAAAAATATTATGGCAGCAAGCCGAGCCATGTTAGGGCCCTCCAGTAACAAGATTACCCACTGGTCTCAAGCCCTTGCTCAGCACTCTCCGGTCTGCATGAGGGTCAGTCCTGCTTTTAGTAGCACCTGCTGCTGCCACCACCACTTGTCCTTCTCCTGCCTCTACTACATCTCAATCTCTAAGCTGTGCTCTCTCCTTTTATAGAGTCTCCAGACTTATCCCATTGACTAGAACATCATCTGAGTGACCAGAACTCAGGTGCCTACATTGGCTTTGGTCTTAGCTACTTCCCGTAGGACACTGAGAACCTTCCCCCCCATCAAAGCCTATTCAAATGGGTGGGAAAGATGTTCTCATTTACTGATTGCCTTTAAATTCGGCCCCAAGATCTTTCACGTCCATTACAGAGGCAACTTGTGTCTAAATAGGTACAAACTCTTTTTCTTCTCCCCTTTTTTGTACAATAGAATCCCCCCCCCCCAAATGAACACATCACTTTTGCAAAGTACTTAACATAATATCTCATCATCAGAGTGGCCACATGGCTGACTTGTCAGCCCCTAGAACTTTGTATCCATTACATAGGTCAATGGGAAATGGGTGTCAATAATACCATAACAATAAAACAATACAGAAAGAATAATACAAAATAAGTACATGGAACAATATCATCATTCCCCCTTCAAACGAATGGGGCTCAAAATCTTGGGGTAAGGGGTGAAGGTCTCGCTTTCTATAGCTTCTTCTTGCTGCGATTGGACATAGAGCTGTCCCTGCCCCAAGAGTCCCTTTCCAGAGGTCAGTTCTTTAGCAAGCTGGCAGGAATTCCAGGAATGCTAGGTGCTTAGGCAGTCATCTGAAAGTGTAGGGTACTTAAGCCTAAAGGAGACAGAACTAGCAACAAGGTTAACCAAAACAAAGAACAAAAGAGTAGGCAAGTATGGGCTATTATACTTCAAATAAAATCATCCCCATTCTGGTTGAGACTCCAATTATACAAAAATTTGATCTCATAGCCTAATTCAGGTAGGAAATATTTCTTTTCAAAGGGAACACAATAAGGAATCTCCTCCATGGAGACTAGTATTGCCCTCCAGGCCTTTTCCCCAGATACAGACTTTCATCTGTTAATCACACAAGATCACCTTCCCTCTGAGTGGCTTGTGGCATTTATCAGCATCAGCTGTACTTCTGGAGTCCATGAATCTATTATTATAACCCTATTCACAGTAAAATATATGGTTCAAGGGTATTATTGGGTAACTATCTTCCCCTGAATAGATAACTGTTACAGTGTTGTCCTTCCCATGGGCTACAACTTCTGCAGCCTTTGGAATATCATCCAGCTTCCATTTTACCC